>NC_060087.1:10044166-10347196 GCF_922984935.1 Meles meles
AGCAAAACTATAGAGCTGGTCAGTGGGTTGGTGGTTGCCAGGGATTTGGAGGGAAGGGGTGTAGGAGGTTGAATAGGTGAAGCATAGGGGAATTTTTAGGGTCCTGAAGGTATTTTGTAGGATACTGTAATGGTAGGATATATAGCTCTAGATATCGGTCAAAGCCTGTAGAACTTTATAGTACAAAGGGTGAGCCTTAATGTATGCAAATTTAGGAGGTCAGGTGATCCCAGGATGGACTGCAGACTGTGACCAAACCAACTAATAACCTCACCGGAGGGGATGGGGAAAAAATAAACCCTGAGCTTGACCAGCTTTGGAAATGAAACCGAGAGGCTAAAAGCAAATGAAACTGTATATAGGCCCCACGTTCAGGGTGATAGTTATTTCTCATGGAGGTACTGGTTAACAGTTTGGAAACCACTGTACATGTGTGCTGGAACCGCACAGTTAACCAGATGGGTAGTAGAGGGTGAGCGCCAAGTTTCTCAGCGTTTGGAGAGTGCAGCTTCACCGATCAGCAAGGGGAAGAGGCTGGGATGATCTGCGTGGGAATGGATTTGTTGGAGCCCTCAGGATAAGCTCAAGTTTAGCTTAACACAGATGCAGAGGATATACAGAGGTATTTACAGATACGTGTCTACACAGGTTAGTGGAACACTTATATTTCCTTGTTCTGGAGGCTGAGAGGGCCTAGAGGCAGTGACACCCCAGTAGCGATGAGCATGCCTGGTGCCCCGTTTGGAGCACTCCGATTTGGATTCCAATACCATTCTGTAATAATAGGAGCCAAGGCTGCCGGGAGCAATGGCTGATTCCAGGACTGGGGCAGAGAGCATACAAGATGAGCCTGGATCTTTCATAGTGCCAGATGAAAGGAAGGGCTTAATTAAAAAAAAAAAAAAAAATCCACTGTGAAAGACCTTCCAAAGGCCAAAGCTAGGACAAATGGAGCAACAAAATAAAATATTGGATTATATAAAAATGTTACATGATCACAGAGGAGTTGAAATACAATGTGTAAAATACCCCTGGGTCCATACCAATGTAAACGAATGCTTGGATAATGAGAGTGGAGGATTCCTTCTTAGAGGCGAACTAATTAGGGGCCCTTGAATAGGACTATGGGACTGGGAAAAGGAGACCTAGAACGAGTGAGGGGGAAGAGCACACCTCGGAAAATTATCTACTGCAAGGATTTCGAACATTTCTGCAATATGCCTGCCTTTTCCCTAAAGGCAGAACAGACACCCTGAGCATAATTGTAGCAGGAAGCTGTGAGGAGACGACAGGAGGACTGGGAGGAAAAGGTCTGGAGATTAGTGGACGAGCCCAAGAGGAGTTGTAAGCAATGGCTATGAAAGAACGGAGTGTAGGTCACATTAGAGGAGATGAGAAACAGTAGATGTTAAAAAGTCTTCAGAAAAGGGAAAAAACAAAAAGGCCTTTAACTTGGCTGATACAAAAGCCAAGTCCTTCCAGCTGTTTTAAGGAACAAAAAACTTCTAAACGTATACTCATGGTTTAAAAAAAAAGTTTCAAACTATTCAGAAGAGTATAAAGTGAAAGAAGAGCGGAAATTGCTGCCCGTATTCTGTAATCTCCCTTTCCGCTGGTACATAGAGTGAATAGTCTGTCCCGCCAGAGTTTTGTTGACGAATGTGAAAGTCTGTGTGATCAAAACACACACCTAATCGTAAATGGGATCGTATTATCCTGTTTGCCAATTTGCTTTATTCACTAATACTTCTTTGTATATTCAGACTGATTTTTTTTTTTAAGATTTTATTTATTTATTTGACAGAGATCACAACTAGGCAGAGAGGCAGGCAGAGAGAGAGGAGAAAGGAGGCTCCCCACGGAGCAGAGAGCCCGATGTGGGGCTCGATCCCAGGACCCTGGCATCATGACCCAAGCCGAAGGCAGAGGCTTTAACCCACTGAGCCACTCAGGTTCCCCAGACTAAGTATTTTTAAAGAACGTATTTAACCCCTATTGGTGGAGATTTTATTGTTTATTGTTTTGCCACTGGAAGCAATCGGTGTGTACAGCACACCGTTTGTGCGCCTCTGGAAGTACAGCTGTGTCAGCTTAGGGAAGCGGAATGATGAGGTCAAAGGGCATGTGCATTTGAGCATATACAGACCCCAACAAAATTCCCTCCCAAGCGAACGAGCATGTCTATTTCCCCATTCTCCTGTTTGGAAGAAGTTGACTTCAACCCTCATGGATGACTTTGAGAGGTTCAGGAGTTCAGTGGGGGAAGTCACTGTGCATGTGGTAGAAAATGGCAAGACAGCCGGAATTGGAGCCCGAAGATGGGACTGAATTGCTGCATTCTCAGGGTCAGACTTGAGCAGATGGGCTGCTGCTTACCGATGAGCAGAGGAAATGGTTTCCTGTGATGAAATCTACTGGCGAAGATGCCATGAAGGTTGTTGAAATGACAACAAAGGGTTTACATGAGTACATAAATGTAGTGCCGGGTTTCGAGAGGATTGACTCCAGTTTTGAAAGAGGTTCTATTTTGAGTAAATCATGTGCTACAGAGAACTCGTGGAAGGAAGGGTCAGTGTGGTTGACTTCACCTTTTTCCCGCTGTTGGCCGCAGCCGCCCCACCCCCAGCAACCACCACCTTGATCAGCTATCAGCCATCAATGCCGAGGCAAGACCCGCCACCAGCCAGACTGTGTGTGACTGGCCGAAAGCGCAAATGATGGCCAGCATTTTTTAGCAGTATTTTTAAATTAAGATAAGTATGTTGCTTTTCTTTAGACATAATGAATGCTACTGCACACTTAGCAGACTCGAGTATGGTGGGAATATTACTTCTGTATATACTGGGAAACATTCATTAGACTTGATTCATTGTGATACTGTATTGCACTGGTCTGAAACTGAAGTGGCAGGATCACGAAGGTATTCCTGTTTGTTTGTTTGTTTTTGATGGATGTGCCCCACTTAATTTAATGCCGTAATTGATGAATCCAGCAGCATTATGGACAATGCAATCATGAACATTATTTTATGTGTGTATATATATGTACACACACACACATACACACATGTATATATGTATATATATATACGCACATTTTTTAATAAAAATGTATTTGTGTAATAATACAAAATGCAGAAATTACAGCGTGGTGAAACCATCAAAAAATAAATGTACCCAGGAAATACCTGCCAGCACAAGAAATAGAACAGTGGCAGCATCCCGGAAGCCTCTCTTGTATTCCCAATCACTATGCTTTCCGTTTCTCAGTCTTCACTGCTATTCTGATACCTAGCACCGGGGATTATTAATGCCTGTTTTTACACTTTATACGCGTGGACTCCTGCAATATGTTATGAGTATGGCTTCTTTCTTTCAGCGTTATGACATTGATTCAGACTGCTTTAGCATTGGTTTGTTCATATTAATTGCTATGTATTATTTCATTGCCCGAGTATACTGTTATTTTTTAATTCAGTTATTAATATAGTGGTATATTAGTTTCAGGTGTACAGTATGATGATTCAACAGTTCTGTGTATTTCTCAGTACTAATGTAACAAGTATACTCCTAATCCCCTTTTTCTGTTTCACTCATCTCTCCACCCACCTCCCCTCTGGCAACCATTTGTTCTCTGTATTTGAATCTGTCTCTATTTCCTTTGTTTTTCATTTATTTCTTAAATTCCCCATGCAAATGAAATCATATGATAATTGTTTCTCTGACATTTCACTTAGCATTATACCCTGTACATCCATGTTATTGCAAATGGCAAGATTTCATTCTTTTTAATGGCTGAGTGACAATTCCATTGTGTGCCTATCTTCTTTATCCATTCATCTATTGTGGGGCACCTGGGTGGCTCAGTAGGTTAAAGCCTCTGGCTCAGGTCCTGATCTCAGCGTCCTGGGATCGAGCCCCGCATCAGGCTCTCTGCTCAGCCGGGAGCCTGCTTCTCCCTCTCTCTCTGCCTGCCTCTCTGCCTACTTGTGATCTCTCTCTCTCTCTGTCAAGTAAATAAATAAAATCTTAAAAAAAAAAAAAAAAGAAAGCCACTTGAGTTGTTTCTGTAACTTTCTTGTTGTAAATGAAGCTGCAGTAAGCAAAGGGGTGCCTAGATCTTTTCAAAATAGTGCTTTTGTAGGCTTTGGGTAAATACCAGTACTGGAATTACTGGATCATATGGTGATTCGGTTTCTAATTTTTTGAGGAACCTCCATACTATTCCCCATAGTGGCTGCACCCGTTTGCATTTGCATCTGCAGTGCGCTAGGGTTCCCTTTTCTCCACATTCTTGCCAACACTTGTTGTTTCTTGTGCTGTTGCTTTTAGCCATTCGGAGGGGTGTACAGTGAGAGCTCCTTGTGGCTTTGTTTGCATTTCCCTGATGATGAGTGATGGTGAGCATCTTTTCATGTGTCTGTTGGCCATCTGGATGGTTTTGGAAAGATGTGTATTCAAGTCCTCTGCCCGTTTATTTATCAGATCATCCTGTTGTGTTGAATTGTGTAAGTCCTTTATAGATTTTGGACTTTAATCCCTTTTGGGTGTATCATTTGCAAGGGTTTTCTGCCATTTGGTAGGTTGCCTTTTTGTTTTGTTGATGGTTTCCTTTGCTGTGCAAAAGCTCATTATTTTGATGTAGTCCCAGTGGTTTAATTTTGCTTTTGTTGCCTTTGCCTGAGGAGACCTGTCTAGAAAAATGTTTCTACAGCTGATGCCAGAGGTATTACGGCCTGTGTTTTCTTCTAGGAATTTTATGGTTTTAGGTCTCACATTTAGGACTTTAATCCATTTTTAGCCTATTTTTGTGTGTGGTGTAAGAAAGTGGTCCAGTTTCATTGTTTTGCATGTAGCTGTCCATTTGTTGAAGAGCTTTACTTTCCCCATGATATATTCTTGCCTCCTTTGTTGTAGGAGTTCATGTTTAATTGACCAATAAGCATGGGGCTTATTTCTGAGCTCTCCTTTGGGTTCCATTATCTATGCGTGTGATGTTGTGCCGGTACCATACTGTTTGGATTACTGCAGCTTTGTAGTGTATCTTGCAGTCTGGAATCGTGATACCTCCGGCTTCATTCTTCTTTCTAAAGGTTGTTTTGACTCTTTGGGGATCTTTTGTAGTCCATACAAAATTAGGATTATTCTAGTTCTATGAAAAATGCTGCTGGTATTTTGATAGACATTGCATTGAATCTGTAGGTTGTTTTGGTTAATTATGGACCTTTTAACAGTACTGGCTCTTTCAGTTCGTGAGCATGAAATGTCTTTCCATTTGTGTCAGCTTCAGTTTCTTTCATCAGTATTTTATAGTTTCATAGTGTAGATCTTTCTGCTTCTTCATTAAGTTTATTTCTAGGTATTTTATTTTTGGTGCTATTGTAAATGCCATTATTTTAATTAAAAAAAATAAACCTACTTTGTTGAGAGAGTTTTATCATGAATGGATGTTGTACTTTGTTAAATGCTTTTTCTTCACCAATTAAGATGAGCATACGGTTTTTATCTTTTCCATTATTAATGTGATATATCACCTTGATTGATTTGCAGATATTTGTACCACACTTGTATCTGTGGAATAAATTGCACTTGATCATAGTGAATAATTTTTGTAATGTTGGATTCGATTTGCCAGTATTTTGTTGAGGATTTTTACATCTGTGTTCTTCAGAGATAGTAGCCTATAGTCTTTTGTGGCTTTTTGTTTGGTTTTTGCCTTGTTTCGGTAGTGTCTTTATCTGATTTTGGTATCGGTAATTCTGGCCTTGTAGAATGAATTTGGAATCTTCCCTTTCCCTCTGTTTTTGGTAGTAGTTTTGTCTTTATTTTTTCAAAGATTTTATGTATTTATTTGAAAGAGAACGAGCACGGGCAGGTGGAGGGGCGGAAGCATGGAGCCCAACATGGAGCTCGATCTTAGGACCCTGGGATCATGACCTGGACCAAAGGCAGAGGCTTTAACCCACTGAGCCACCCAGGCACCTCTGTGCCTGTGTTTTTAATCTTAGCAATCTTACTGGGAAAATATAGTTTCTCTGTTGTAATATTTTGCATTTATTTATAATTTTGTTCACGTTTGACAGTTAAACTTTTTTTGGTGTAAACTTTGTCCATGTCTTATTCCATTTTTCCATTTGTTCTTACTGGTTGTAAGAGCTGTTTGATATTACAAAAATTAGTCCTCTGTTTCTATATTATTACCGCAAATGTTTTTTTCCAGTGTATCACTTGTCTTTTGACTTCATTTCATGCCGTATAGGTTTCTGATTTTTACGTTTTTAGACTGATATTTATCCTCATTGCTTCTAGGTTTTGTGCCATGTTTGCAAAGGCCTTTCCTTAGAAATTATTCTTAGAAGATATAGAATGGAGAAAAGGATGATGTTTTATTTATTTATTTATTTTTTTAAATTTATTTATTTATTTTTTAAAGATTTATTTATTTGACAGAGAGAGATCACGAGTAAGCAGACAGGCAGGCAGAGAGAGAGGAGGAAGCAGGCTCCCCGCTGAGCAGAGAGCCCAATGTGGGGCTCGATCCCAGGACCCTGAGATCATGACCCGAGCTGAAGGCAGAGACCTAACCCACTGAGCCACCCAGGCGCCCCTATTTATTTTTTAATTTTTCTTTTTTTTTTAGGATTTTATTTATTTGACAGACAGAGATCACAAGCAGGCAGAGAGGCAGGCAGTGAGGGGGAAGCAAGCTCCCTGCTGAGCAGAGAGCCCGAAGCAGGGCTCGATCCCAGGACTCCATGATCATGACCTGAGCGGAAGGCAGAGGCTTTAACCCACTGAGCCACCCAGGCGCCCCAAGGATATTGTTTTAAAACCAAGATTATATAAAGAGTGACTGAGCAATGGTTAAATGAAAGAAATTGGTGCCGTGAAACTATATTATACGCTTTGTGTCTTTTAGGTTTTCTCATGCAGTTTTTAAGAGAATTGGCAGAATATCATCAGTCCAAAGTGAGCCGTGATATGGAAACACAGACAAATGCAACATTTCCTAGCAAAGACTCTCTTGGTAACTCTAGCCTTCTTTCAGAATTTTAATTGTTCTGTTCAAATGACAGTGACTTGATTTACTATATTATGAGCTTGTTCCTTGACCGGGAGGGATGCAGCCCACAGGTGGTGGGGGGGCTCGTTTCCTCTGGCATCACTGTGGGAAGGGACCGGAACTTCTCTCCAGTACTGCTCCCTCCCCTTGCGACCGCTCAGGCTGCACCTTCTCTTCTCAAGGGGACTCCAGAGGCCCATGTTCTTCCTTGTGTGTTGCATTCAGCCTCTCTCAACTGGCAGGTTCTTCCCTGCGTCTCATCTAACTTTATAGCCACTACCTGAGAAGATCCTAGACGACTTGCACTGTAGAAAACTAGAGAAGTTAGTGGTGTATCACTTCAGTTTACAGTTGAGGAAATGGGGGTCCACAGAGGAAGAGCAACTTGGAAGCAAGTCTGGGGCAGAACTGATCTTCGAGTCCAGGTTTTCTGAAATTGTGTGATTAATCGATTTCTTGGCCCTTCCCGAGTCTTAAGGAGTAATGGTGCTTTTAACCTGTAAGAAGCTAAGCCTATAATCTGTAAAGTTACACTGTATAACGAGGCCTTTACTTTATTTTGGCCTAGGTTTTATTCCACTGGGAACAGGGTATGTGCTTATTCTAGAGCAGTGCTGTCCAATAATATGAGCCACATGTGTAATTTTTAATGGCCTAGTAGCCATAGTAAAAAAATAACAAAAACAAAACAAAACAAAAACCCACAGGTGACTTTGTTTTAGTATTTTTTTTAACTCAGTATGACCCAAATATTCCAACATGTAATCAATATTAAAAAAAATAAAACTAATGAGATTAGTTTAGATAAAATTTCTATGTTCAGTCCTTAAAATCTGGTGTGTCTTTTACACTTAGAGCACATGTCAGTTCAGATGGTCACATTTTGTCTGCTCAGTGGCCTCATGCGGCTCAAGAGTCCTGTATTGGACAGTAACAGTCACAGAGCATTTGGAAAATACAGAAAGGACAACGGAAAGTATGTCTAAAATTCTCTAAAGGGATGAACACTGCTGGGACCTCTGCCAGCCTTTACCTCGTATATCATCTTTGGTGGGTGTTGGTGGCGGTCCTCTAGGTCGAGGTTTGCATGCCGTGTGGCTCGTGCTGGTCTGCAGTTGGTTTGAGGGCTGTGCAGACTGGAGAGGGCAGGAGACTGCGGGACAGTCCGTGGGCCTGGTCTTGGTCCCCGTTAGGCCGTCACGTAGTTGCTTAGCCCTCTAGGACTCACTTAAACTGTAGGGGGGCACTTTCCTTTCCTGGAAAGCAGAGGAGTTCAAGTACATGGTCTTTGTTTATTTTAAGGTCAGTGTTCTGAACATGTGAGTCACACCTTTAACCAAAGTCCACTGAAAGTGCTAGAAAGCACTTGGCACTTAGGGACTGGAAAGAGAAGCCAGTGTTTTCTGGCTTATACTGTACGCTTTGCTTTCTTCGCCCCTGACATTTCAGGATGAAAAATTTCCAACCCACAGAAAGGTTGAAACAGTTGGATGCTGAACACTCGTGTACCTAGATTCTCCCAGTAAATTTGTGTGATACTTGCTCAAGCCCTTGTCTGTCCCACCCGTTAATCCATCTTAATTTTTTGATGTTTCACAGTCAGTGGCAGAGATTCCCCACACTTCCCCCTAAGTGTACGCTTCGCTTTTGAACAGAGCTCTAGCCTCGTGCTCACCTGACCGCGTCTCTCTATCCTAACTTCCTGTGTTGTTGTCTTTTAATAGTGAAAAAGCTTCAGCTCATTGATGATCAGTTTGCTGATGCTTACCCTCGGTGTCCCAAGTTAGAATCTTTAGAACTAAAGTTAAATGCATATAAGAGAGAAATAGAACAGCAGCTTCGGGAAGAAATGTGTCAAAAGGTAAGCTGTATCTTGTTGCTCTTAGCAAGGGTGATACTGGTGCTTGTCTTTAATGTCTTAGTCTGAAATATAAGGGAGAAAATGTGGAATCTTTATTAATGAATGTGATAAACTGTTGCACGTATGATTCTTTCTAATTAATATCATTTTTGGGTGCTTTTTCAATGAACGTTACAGGTACAGTGAATGAGAGGAAACTAAAGATGAGTTAAACTGAATGTATTTAAGTGTAGCATTCGTGTTAACCCCTAACTATCAAGAGAGAAGTTATTTCTTTAGTGTAGTTATTGGTATTTACAGTTATTTGTAATCAATTGGCAGTTTAAGTATTTTAAAGATACGGAAATAGCAAAAGTTAAAATGGAAGAGAAAAGAAAGGCTGAGAGGGAATTAGCTGAGTTCCGGAACGAACTGGAGCGAGCTTGTCAAGCAAAATCTGAAGTCCTCATTTCTCGGGAAAAGATGGCCCTTGAGAGAATTCAGAAGCACCAAGAGGTAACATTTTAAAATTATTTACTGGGTGTCTGTTTCCTGCAGCTCTTAGTAGAGGGGCTCAAGGTCCGAGACTGGGATGGGACAGTCGGTCAGACAGGACAGAGCCCTACAGGAGTGCTAGGGATTGGGCCCAAGGGCACAAGTAGAAGGATCGGCCTATAAGCGATATGCAGACTTCATTCCTACGAAATTGCTGGAAGGAAAGAACTGTGAGTGCAAACATCCACGTGGGGGTTGTGAGAAACTCACACTGAATAAGCTCCGTCCTCTCGGGCGGGTTTGAGGGTTGGGGGGGCAGCTTGCAGAAGAGGATCAGCAGGTGCGGAATGGCTGTGTCGGGGGAGAGGCAGAGCAGCGCCCCGAAGCAGACAGGATGGCCGGCACCATGTTGAGGGCCCGGCTGAGAGGGGCAGCCTGCGCCTGATATCGACCAAACCAGGCGCTTGTGGGCGATTGTCCTGTTCCAGTTCTTGGGAGGCCTTGTAAAGTCAGCGAGGGTAGAAAGAGGTCCTTGTGGAGTGGAGCTTTATAGAGCTGACATGACTTGGCTTGACAAAGGCAGCCTGTTTAATTGAAGATTTGGGGGTTCATTGGGGTGGTGAAGGGAGCCAGTAGGGAAGCTGCTAACCCAGGGGAGAAGGGAGGGCCATGTGGCAGTGTCTGAGACCTCAAGGACTAGGTCTGGGGCTACCGACAGGAGGACGGATAAGTGTGGGCCAAGAGGTTAGGGTTTCAGGCCGACTGGCAACAACACGCTGGGTGCCGCCATTGGGTCAAAGCGTGGGGTTCCCGGAGTAGCGGAGTCCAGGCCTGCCCAAGTCAGCCAGGTGGCTGTTTGATCTTCTCTCGCGGAAAGTGATGGGGACGGGAGGTGGAAAGGTGGTGGCGTGGCAGGAGGCATGGGTCCATTCTTGTAGGAAGATCCAGTTCCTTTCGCGAGGGGCTGTCTCCTGCCTGGATTGGGACCACTGAATTTCCTGCGTCCGGCGGCAGCTGCTGCCGTCCGGGGCTCTTGATCGGGGCTTCGCTTCACACCCCGTCGGCTCATGCTGACCGCACCCCTGTATGATTTTGTGTACCATTTCTGGTGATTGGGCTCCTCCAAAAATAAATGTGGGCAGCACCGTCTTTGAGATGATTGGATTATGTTTAGATAAATAACGGCATCCTCAAGTCAGGTGACTGACTCGTTCAGCCCAGTCGGTTACCAGACCAGAATGTTCATTTAGTTAACTGTTGCTCTGAGGGCTCTGGACCGGAGGGCCCTCCTCACGCACAGCATCGTGTCTTTCTTCCACCACCCGGGATGCCCTTCTCCTTCAGTCTCTGATGAAACGCTCTTGGCCTTCAAAATCCAGCCTGAATGTTACCTGTTTGTGACGCCTTCCCTGGTCTACTGACCCATTCGGCTGCGACTCCAGCCGGCGTCTTTCTGTAGTTCGGTTATAACATCCTCACGGCATGGTCTGATTATTTCTCTCTCCCTGCCTAAGCCGTGACTCTTGGAAAGATGGGACCTGTATCTCTGTGTCTTTCTCTGGCCAGCTCCGAGAGTGCTGTTTGACATAGGCTAGGAACTCTGAGAAGCCTCTTGCTCAGTGAACGCACAGATGGAAGTGTGGCCCGTTCCTTCAGCTTGCTGCTGCCGAGTCACCGTGACAGGAACGGGAACTTCCCGATGGCAACAGAACCGGGAGCATTCTAGTCTTCTGGAGCTTTATTGCTAAATACACGTTTTGTCATTCCTTTCCTTGCTGAAGCACTTAAAAATTTTAAGTGTCTGAGAGATATGTAGAATAAATAGACGAGGGATGTTAGGCATACAGGCTAACGGAGTTTCACAGTCATTGAAGGAGGGAACACGTGTTTGCGTGAGGAATTAGGCAAAAGCGTACCTCCAGTCGGAGCCTCTTGATAGGGAAATTGTGGCACCAAATGTCTGGAGTTTGTTCTCCGGAACTTAGGAAACAGGATGTTAGTTCAGATCTGTTTTATTTTCTTTAGCTTGCTTACTGAAAATTAATGCTTTCTTACACAGATGGAAACCAGAGAAATTTATGCTCAAAGGCAGCTTCTACTAAAAGATATAGATTTGCTAAGAGGCAGAGAAGCAGAGCTGAAGCAGCGAATGGAAGCTTTTGAATTGTGAGTAACGTGGATTTGTTTCGCATATTCAGAATGAATGAGATTTTAAAGAACTAAATAGGTGTCTTAATAGTCCGATGCTAATTGCCAAGGTTTTGGTTGTAAAAGTGACGACACCTGGTTTTAAAAGGCACAAGAGAAACAAAGACTAGGGTTTCATTTATGAAATGTTAGACATTAGGGTGAAAGCAGAATGAGACACCATCATCGGGCTACAGTAAGACCAGACACATAATTTCACGAAGCTAATGATGCTTTGACAAATCCCGTGTTTCTCATTTACGGGCCGTCATCAGCTCTCATAGTCGCACGCGCACGTAGCAGCTGAACTCCAGACACCCAGACCTTCCGCCTTTACCTACTCTGCTGCCAAAAAAAACCCCAAAAGGAAATATGGTAGCTCTGACTCTTGAGTTGTACGGGGTGAAACGGTTTCTCCTGGTGTTGTGTTACGTTTCTAAGTCCTCATGGACATATCAGCCTTCAGATCTTACCTGGGATTAATACCAAGCTCTCCGGTCTGTAGTTGGTGGAATAAGCTTTCTTTCCCATTTGGGATCTTGACCTTCATAGATACGCCAGGAGTCCGATTTTATTTAAGTTTGTTTCCATCTTCATTAATGTTTTTTCCTTCTCGTAGGCTCTGTTCATTTGATTTCTTCTGCCTTTCTTACCCTCCTTTTCGCGGTACGGAAGTGGCACATGGATAATGAGAGAGAAAAGTAAAGGGACAAAATGTGTGCAGATTATTGGTTACATAATCATGATTATATTATCATTTCCTTACCTCCACCTCCCCGACTCCTCCCGTCTAAGCATGTTAAACCGAAGTGGCTTTAATGCGCCTTTGCCTTCCAGATTAGCCAGCAGAGGGAGCTCTAACACAAAGGATTTATCCTTTGCTCGGAGCCGGTGGTGTTTATAGGTCTCGCTGTGGTTTGGTCTAAGTACCTTGTGAACCTGATTCCTGGCTCCAGAGTTGGTTTTGTGGGCGATGGGGTGAGGTGTCTCACCATGAAAAGCACTCCGTTCTCTGGATTTGGAGGTTCTGAAGCACCCATCTATCGTTTCCTCTTTCTTTTGGCGCTCTTCGACATTCAGTTGATGGATTATTAAATGCCAAAAATGAATCTTCTACCTGTAATTCTTATGGGCTCGTCAATTAAGTCTCACAGTTAGAAATAATATTCTAGAAGAAATAAGCAATTAAGTACACGAGTTTGGGTTTTGTGACTAAAAACATCACTCTTTCATCCCTAAGTTGATGATGGCCCTCTATTTGCTGGAACCTCTTTCTGAGTGTGGTAAGAGACCACTTTGAACTTAGTACATTCACCCTCCCCATAGCCAGGAGCCCCTGGATAATTCATTCCATCTGCTAGTTGATGAACTAAGTCAGTTCATTACGTAGATGGAGGAACTAAAACACAGGTGATTTTTTTCCCCCTAAATTTGTCACTTCAGATATTGTGGTTGTCTCATTTGCTTTCTCTGTTTTTGCTAATTTCAGGGCTCAGAGGCTGGAAGAGGAAAAGAATAAAGGCGTAGCTGACGCACTCAGGAAGAAGGAGCAGGATATAAAGGGCATGGAGCAGAGCTGTGACCAGAAGCTCAAGAACGAACTTCTCAAGTAATTGTTGGCTCTGCTGAAGGAATCCTGTGTTCCATTAAGTTGCTAAAAACACAGCAACACTGATGAAATAGATAAGACGGACAGTTGATGGCAACATTTGGTGTTTAAAAAATTACGTTTTCATTGGTAGTCCTGCTTTCCCCTGAATGTTTAAGATGGGTTTAAAAAGGTACAGAGAATGGCATCCTCTGCTCATTCTTACTCGTAGCTTCTCTGACACTGACTGAAGGCTTAGGGTTTGCTTCAGTTTTTAGGGCACATTAGGACTTGCTCGGTTTTCAGAGCTGAGCAGCTGCAAAGTTGGAAGTACGATTATTTTTCATTCTCTCCTCATGCTGGCACGAAGATGGGGATGGGCCATGATTTCTCCCGTGGCCTTCTTGGTGGTTACAGCGTTTGTCACTGAACGGGTGCCCGGTATTCCTTCAAGGTTCTGCCAAGTCCGAATCCAGAAAAAGGGTTAGCTCTGTGAAGTAAAACACAGCATAGAAGAGGAGAAGATGGACAGATGTAGTCCCTGGGGCTTTCCTGTAGTGTGCGTTGTGTGTTCCGGTGAATAGTGTCTTCGTGCAAAGGCGTTAAGCCCGTATGGTGGCTTTCCCTCCCGCGTGGCACGGCAGCTGGCGTGCGCTGAGTGCCCTCTTAGTGCTGACTTAGTGCGTGTGGACTGAAGCGATGGCTCCGCTCAGCTCCTCTGGCCGTGTCTTAGTCCTCGGCCTCTTTAGAATTTTTGAGAGAGAGAGAGAATGAGAGAGGGAGGGAACAAGCAGGGAGGAGGGTTAGAGAGAGGGAGAAGCAGACTCACGGCTGAGCAGGGAGCCCAATGTCGGGCTCCATCCCGGGACCCGAGATCACGACCTAAGCTGCAGGCAGATGCTTAACTAACTGAACCACGTAGGCGCCCCCCACTGGCCTCACCTTATTGCCTTGCCCATAATTTGTCATGGGTATTCCACTCCGTAGTACCCACAAATGTTCCTGGAGGTTATTCTTTAAAAGAATTCTGTTAAAAAAAAGCACCTTTTCATTGTGTCAGTTTTGAAATGATGAGTCTCATCCATGGATTATGTCTGCTCCTCTAACATACCAGCGAGCACTGAAGTAAATCTCGTTGTTACACACACTTTTCTTCCCTTATTGCTCACAGTTTGCTAGCTTTGCCCAGCCATGGAGAGAGCGAACTGTTTGGTATCACTTGTCGGGCTTTGGGTGTCCTCAGATGACTTTCACAGGTGTTGACGTTGGGAGACTATCACAGGATTGTATCTCCTTCCTTTCTCTGGCCTCTGAACCAGAAAGCAGCTGGGAATGGCTGGTGGAGGTGGCTGAAGCCCCATGAGCTGTGCCTTGGGTCTCGCTAATTCGGGTCTAATGCTATTGGCAGTTGGCACTCAATACTGGCTCCACCTTGAAGGGCAAAAGTGCGTATCTTAGAGGGGGGAGAAAGGATAGGTGAATTGGATCACAAGTGACTGACTTGGTTATCATTTGGGATCTAGAGTGTCACAAACACTGTAAGTTGACCTTAATTTACTACCTCCAGTCAGTCGAGACCAACTGAGAAATAATTGCTCTCAGTAACCTCACAACAACATCGAGACCCTTGATTTTTGTGTGATGGAGTTTTGGGACCTGATTAACAGGATCGCAGCCGGGTTTTATGGGCCTTCTATGTTCAGATCCCTGGCTTTTGTCTTGAGAGAGCCTGAGGTTTACCTGTTGTCACCTTGGGGTCCCCGGTGCTGTAGATAAGCTCGTGTGTTGACGGCAGTCTGTCCAGGAAAGTGACCAGGAGCTCATTTTTGGTTCTTCTGATTGGCAGGTATCAACTTGAACTCAAGGATGACTATATCACCAGAACTAACAGGCTGATTGAAGAGGAAAGGAAGAATAAAGGTGACTCTGGGGGCAAGCTGTATTTCTCAGCACTGATAGAGGCTGTTAGCTTTCCTAGTTGGGCCTCTTCTGTATCCTAAAAAAGACAGAGCTAACACGTCTTGTTACTATAAAAGTTACATGTTTTTTATTATCTTAATTTCACAAAATAAAAAAATACTCTCCTACTACATTTTTGTGAACCTTAGTGTTTAACCTTTTATATATTCACAAAGGCCAGTGATTTATCAGCAGGATTTTATCCAACTTGATTTCAGTGTTTTCAGTGATGAATAAAGTCGGATAAAAATCCAGCTTGGTTTCAGTGATAAATGCGATTGTCAAGAAGGTGGCAGCAACTTACTGACATCCCTTAAATACCACTCTTTTTTTTTTTTTTTAATATTTATTTGTTTGAGAGAGAATGAGTGAGAGAGAGAGAGCATGAGAGAGGAGAAGGTCAGAGGGAGAGGCAGACTCCCCAAGGAGCTGGGAGCCCGATGCAGGACTCGATCTTGGAAGTCCGGGATCATGACCTGAGCTGAAGGCAGTCGCTCAACCAACTGAGCCACCCAGGCGCCCCTTAAATACCACTCTTAACCATGAAAGAGACTTCATTTCTTCCTAAGGAAAATTTTGACTTCCCTGTCCCTGTGACCTAGTTTCTTATTTCTTTTATTTCTAGTGTATTTTTCTGTTTTGTGATATTTTCGCATGATCGATAACCTCTTAAACTCTTGTAGACATTAGCCCGAAACTAGGAAAGTTGGGTAACTTTTCAGTCTTTGAGGTATTTTGCATTTTAATATATGTCTAGGAACTTGTCAATGATAAGAAGTTAAACTTGTAGTGGTGATTTCAAATGGACTCTTGGGAGGACACCAGGGCTAGGTACTTGATACCGCCCAGCCAGGTCGCCCAGCGTGGGCCTGGTCCTTCTCAGCTGTCTTGTGAAGGTGAATGCTTATTTAGGTATCCGGACCATTGTGTGTTCAGCCAAGTGTTTTTTTAATGAGATGTCTACATGGACTTGTGTTAGATGAAGTACAAATGATAGAATAGGAACTACAGAATCACGATGGACAACTAAATCTCTGTCTTCAAAGAAATTCAGACCGGTTGGCCTGAGGGCCCCGTGCCCTGAGCAGGTGGTGTAGGCGGTGGGGCATGTGTAGCGGGAGGGCGTTGGCCGCATATTTGACAGCTGCAGCTAACATCCCATCCCCCGTTGAGTAACAGGGCTTATTTCGTGTTTGCCTGCTGACTTTTTTCTTTTCTTTTTTTTTTTTTTGGCCCTGACTTCTGCTTATTTAGATAATGAAATAGTCATTAGAGCTGACCTGTGGGCCATAAATTATTAAATGATTTTATATTCACTAGGAAAACATGATGATGTTAATTGGTTGGCTGTTTCTTTCAGAAAAAGCTATACATTTGCAAGAGGAGCTCACAGCTATTAATTCAAAAAAGGAAGAACTTAATCGTTCAGTAAATCGTGTCAAAGAGCTTGAGGTAATTGTTAAGCCTGTTGTTTTGAAACAGACATTAAGACTATGTATGAAACTTCCATTTTAGTCCTACATAATTTATCTTCATTTATCCTCTTGATGTGTTTGGACTGTTTAGTCCGTGACTTGGTTGAGCCCTTAGTTGCATCCGGAAAATGGGGTAGTGATCAGAAGCACTAGCTTTGCAGGACAGGGTCGTACACAGTAGCAGCTGGGTGAACTTGCCCTTGCCCCAGCGCCAGGGCAAAAGATGACTTGTACTGCAGGAGCTGGGGTCTCGTCGCGGAGAACTAGACTTCTGTCAAGGGGCCTTAATTCAGTCATGACGCCCAGCTCTGGGTGGCCCTCCAGCTTTCACGGAGGCGACCCTGTAAAGTCACCGTTCAAGTACTGGTTTTTCTGTTTCAATTGCAGCTTGAGCTAGAGTCTGTCAGAGCCGTGTCTTCGGCAGTCACCAAGCAGAACCGTCTGCTGACTGAAAAGGTGAAAGAGATGAGTGACTACTCGCTCCTGAAAGAAGGGAAACTGGAGCTTCAGGCACAAAATAAATTACTGAAACAACAGCTGGAAGAGACCAGAAGTGAAAACGTGCGTCTCCTAAACCGTAGGTCTTTCTTTCTAATTGGTGTGGCTTTGTAGTTGCTATTAGCTTGGTATTCTGAAAGCTCTTTGTCCTGTAAGGGAAGCTTCAGTTGGGAAGATTTTATAAAATTAAGATGCTCGAATCGAAGCTAGTGTTTGCTTGCTGCTGCGTAGTCGTGGCACTAAGACACAAGAGGGTCCCCGGCCACCTTGCCCGCTGAACCCTCCAGACTGCTGGTGTCCCGCCAGTGGGGACACGATCAAGCGCTTGGAAGGAGGGAAGAGCGAGGTCGAGGTGATTGTATCCCTTCTCCATCTCCTCCTTGTGGAGTCGCCCTGGGCTGGCCCTGGGCCTCAGCAAAGTGAGATCCCTGACGCCTGACCAGCGCCCTGTGCCTGCTCGCTCTGTCCAGCTCTGGGAGTGCCTCCCTTCCCGACCCTCCAGGCCTGAGGATTGGTAACCACGTGGCCGCAGTCCGACCCGGGGAACTGCACCACCCTTTGTGGCTACCCTGTGTAAGTGTCTCTTTATTAAAGGGTCTTCTGATGGCCCATACTGGGAACACCATCTGCTTGCTTTCTGGACCCTGAGTGCCGCTAACAGAGGCACAGGTTGGGTTGGACCTAGGGGCCATCACTGGCAGGCTTGGACAGAGCGTTCTTTCTGTGCCTCTCTGCATGGTAGAGGAGGGAGGTGGTCATTCACGTTCATTTGAGGATTTTTAGGAGTTCTTGTACTGGGAGTAGAACTCGGAAGAGTGGTCGAGTTTGCAGTTATGTGCATTCAATTCTTTTGTTCTGAAATTGGTGATTCGGGACTGCTCTTAGACCATTTAGTAAAACTAATGTTAACTGTGTGCATACAAAGAAGGGGCAAAGCCATCTAAAGCCTCTTTAGCTGCTTTTGTGAAGGGAAATGAGAAAACTTCAGGTTGGTGATGACCAAGCTTTTTTACCTTCATAGGTATAGCTCAGCCGTCTCCCGAGCTGGTGGTTTTTCAGAAAGAACTCAAGAAAGCAGAAGACGCTATCGCATTTGAGCATAAGGAGTTCGAAAGCCACAAGCAGGCTTTGCAGAAACAGCTGCAGAGTGAAGTGAGTATTGCTCTGGGCTCATCCGGGTGTCAGGGTGGTGCACTTTGTGGGTGTGTAAACTCGGTGTGGGTCACACCAGCATAAGTCAGATCTACTTTAGCATGAGAAATTCCCCCCATATGCTAATCATTCCCCCAGTGTTCTTTCTCGTCTGAGAAAATTCTTGAGTGATTGTGACATTGTATTCATAATAGTGATACAATCAAGAGAAAAGTAAACTCCCCTACACACGTGGTTTTCCAGGCCGTGATGGTGCCCATTGTTCAAAGTATCCCTTGATCCTCACCCCGCGACTTAATACTGTCTGTCTCCTCTCCTGGAGTAGCTGCTGTGTGAGACGAGTAAAGAAGGAGCTAGAAAACTTGTTAGTGTGTTCTGTGGTTTCATAGGTATAAACGCGCTCGGAGTTGGCAATAAAGAGAAAGAATAAGCCGGAGGAGAGAATTGGCCCTTTTGAAATAAGCTGTGATTTGTCTTATGTTCATTTCTTTTCCTTCCCTAAATCTTTTCAGATCGAACATTCTGCACAGCTGAAGGCCCAGATACTTGATTATGACGACTCCGTAAAGAGGTTAACTATACAGGTTGCCGATTTGAAATTGCAACTGAAGCAAACCCAGACAGGTCAAAGACATTTTTAACACGTGTGTGTGTGTGTGTGTGTGTGTGTAAAGCTTCTGATGTTTGTGAAAATGTAATGATTACTCAGTGAATTTTTAGTAATTCTCATAGCAGGGGAAGAGTTATAGAAATATGTGTCAGCTGAGAAGTGAAACTTCTATATCAGGACGAGCAGCCAGGTCCTCTGCTATAGTGACCTGCTCTCACAGATGCCCCGTGACTCAGGAGAGGTGTGGTAGTGACACAGAGGTCCCCAGATTCATCCCGAACCTAGGCTTTCCTTTTCTGTGTGTGACCCTGCCGCAAAGACCAGTTGACTGTTCCGTGGTGTGACATGTCCCCGGGAAGACGTGTGCTCGCGTGCGAGAAGCAGGGCGGTCAGAAAAACGAGCACCACTGCGAGCGGAGTCCGGAAGCGCTCCTTGTTTCGGGTCCCCGTTGTGAAGTCCGTTCTCTGACCCTGGGCACACTCCCTTGAACGTCCCTGGGCCTCAGTGTCCTTACTGTGTGACAGGGCTAGGAGTGGTGGTGGCCGTGTGGATGAAGATGAAGCGAGACGGGTGGCAGTACGGGGCCCGGGCCACACGTGACACCGAGGGGATGGTTGCTGCCGTCATTTTCTTACTCCATTTTCACTGCTGTGCATGACGGCCGCCCCTTCCTACTTCGTAACTGGGACGCTGAAGCTTCCGCACCTTCTTTCGCTGCTTGCAGGCACAAAGCAGGTTCCTGCGTGTTACCAGTGGGCTTGCTTTCTCGCTTCTTTGTTCCGAAACCCCCTCCGTCCCATTCGCACTCTGTCCTGGTTAGGCCCTTGTTTCCTCCGCACACGGGTTTTCCCTTTACTCGTTTCTGCTCGTGCCTGCTCTTCACTGTCTCTCCATAATTCTGTGTGCCGCACTGCCCACAGCTGGAATTCTGGTGACCTCATATCAGGAAAGATACTTCAAGAAGGTAGAACCTTTTGAACCCCCGCGTTGCACATTGCGAGCCTCTGTCCAATGGCGTCCTCAAGGAGGCGGTGCAGGAGAGGTAGTGGTCCCAAGTGCCGGCTTTGCCCGGGGCAGTGCCAGCGGCTCTCCACCTTGCTCACCGCATGAGCCAGCCTCAGTAGTCTCCGCCCTCCATCCGTAAAATGGGAGCAGTGAGCATTCTTAGCCCACAACGTTGTCATGACTGCATGTCCTCCTTCCCTTATGGGAAACTCAGGCTGTGGGCTGTGGCTTGTGGATTTTGCCACGGCCCTGGGGGTTCTGCGCAGCATCCTGCAGTGAAGCACAGTAATTACTTCGTAATCAAATGGATGAATATTCATGCCAGGTGGAATAAGTGAAGATTGTAAATGTGTTTATATTGGTTCAGGTCAAGCTTTTCGGTGGACTTTGCCACCAAATAAGGAATATATTTTCAGTTTTCAGAACTTTTTAGATTTCACAATTGTGTGTCATGGATTGTGAAGTAATATCATACATAATGAAAGGTACATATAATCTTTTGATAAATGTTAATAATTACCATCATGACTGCAGCTTCAGAAACTAATGTGGAAGCTTGTCCTTAATACCGCCTTTTGTTTTTGAAAAATCATGGTCTTTTTTAACTCTCTTCTCTGCCTTTTCCCGTCATTTCTCACGTGGTCTTCTTGGAACCCGCAGCGCTCGAGAACGAAGTGTACCGCAAGCCCAAGCAGTCTCTGATCGAGCAGTCGGTCAGCAGACTACTGAGTGGCAAGACGGCGGTGCCTTATGATGCGGATGTAGGCGGGGATTTCTTAAAAAATCCTCTCGACCGGGAAAGGCCGATGATGGTTATACCAAGGATCACAAGTTATCCAGATGCAAGCACAGAGAGCAGTTCCCGTGATTCTGACCTTGAGTTTGTAGCCAGTACCAAGGCCAGGATGAAAGAGCTAGAGCAAGAGACCGAACGTTTGGAGAAGGCTTTCCGAAATTACCATCGAAGAGTTAGTCAACTCCCTGCTAAAAGCCCTTTAGCAGCCAAGAGCCCACCACCCCTGCACTTGCTAGGAACACTCCAGAGCATCGATTTGAGTTCACCCCAAAGACGCACTTGTGCCGAGGACAGAGTTGTCTCTGAGCAGCCTCTGGTGGGCACCCCCGAAGAGGACAAGAGCAGCACCTCGGAGGCGTGGGCGGGCAGCACGGCCTCGCGGCCACGCAGGGGCACTGCCTCCAGACGCCTCTCCTCCACTCCCGTGCCCAAAGCAAAAAGGAGCCTCGATGGTGAAATGTGTCTGGAAGGTGAGCGGCTGCCGGGAGGGTTGCAGGAAGCTCTGGGTTTGCTCTGGTCCTCGGAGGGCCTCTTACCCGAGCCCGAGCGCAGCCTGCCCGAGACGGCAGGAAGGAGCAGGAGCTGAGCCCGGGGTCGCCTGAGCCCCAGCACTGGTGTCCTCTCTTGTCCTGCCTTTCCTGGTTAGCAGGGGCATCCCCTTAAGTTGCGGGATTGCTGTGGGCAGTGGTGGGGTATTGTCCTCTTCTAGCACTTTCCTGGGCACGCAGACATGTGCAGAGCGACAGTGGCTTTCCTTTTACCTCTGGTTAGGTGGGCGCGTTTTATTGTTCCTACAATAATAATTTAGGGGCTTGAATCGTTAGTTGGGGAGATCACTTCGGCATCATACACAGCTATTTACAAGGATAGTAGAACTCACTGTCAGAGTAATAGAACTGTTTGGAGACCATGTTGCTGTCTTCTCCTTGCAATTCTTAAAGTCAAGCCTTCTCCCCCTTAGGTCTGGGCCGATCCCATGCGGCTGACCCCAGTCCTTGTCCTGACAGAACGCCCCGGCCTTCATCTGCTGAGTCCAGGCACAGCGCTGCCCTCCACCCGCCGCCCAGCCCTCCAGAGCAGGCCAGGTAATACCGCCTTCCGCTGGGCCTCGGCCGAGTCTACTGAGCTGCTCGGGGTCTCACCCTGGACTCGCTGGGCTTTTCTGTGGCAGTATAGAATCGGTAGTCAGGTTGTAAGATGGCGTGTGATCTTTGAGAATGATCTAAATTACCTGGGCCGGGGGTGGGGAGGAACATTCTTTTGAGTAAAGAAGTAATTTCTGTTTGTTTGCTAAACTTGGCATGTAGGATTTACACTCTGCTATTAGTGAACAGCTTCCTACTTCAGATAGACTGGGTTAACAGAGATAAAACAAATGGACCAAATCTGCGAAAACAAATTCAGTTTAAACTTAAAACAATTTCACACATCACTAAAAAGTCATATAAAAATATTTTGGCATTTAGGGGGCACCTGGGTGGCTCAGTGGGTTAAAGCCTCTGCCTTCGGCTCAGGTCATGATCCTGGGATCGAGCCCCATGTCAGGCTCTCTGCTCAGCAGGGAGCCTGCTCCCCGCCCGCCTGCCTCTCTGCCTGCTTGTGATCTTTGTCTGTCAAATAAATAAATAAAATCTTTAAAAAAAATATTTTAGCACTTAAATATAAACAAACAAGGTTCCAGTCTTTTTTTTGTACTTGAGCATAGTTGACAGACAATGTTACATTCATTTCAGGTATAGAGCGTAGTGAGGGGACTCCTCACGTTACACTCTGTTCCCCACAGTTGGAGCTCGGCCTGTCACCGTATGACACTGTTGCACGGCTCTTGACCGTATTCCCTGTGCTATGCCTTCTGTTCCCATGGCTTGTTCGCTTCATACGTGGAAACCTGTACCTCCCCCTCCCCTTCACCCATTTTGCTCATCCCCCTGCCCCCTTCCCTCTGGTAACCATCACTTTGTTCGTTTTGTATTTATAGGTCTGATTCTGCTTTTTCTTTGTTTATTCATTTTTTAAAAGATTTTATTTATTCATTGTAGGGAGAGTGCACGTGAGTGGGGGGGGGCAGAGGGAGAGAGACTCTCAGGCAAACTCTGCGCTGAGCGTGGAGCCCAACGTAGGGCTCTGTCTCACAACTGTGGGATTGTGGCCAATGCCGAAATCAAGAGTTGGGTGCTTAACCGACCGAGCCAGCCAGCGGCCTCTGTTTGTTCGTTTGTTTTTCAGACTCTACATGTAAGTGAAATTACATGGTATTTGTCTCAGTCTGCTTTATGTCGCTTAGCATAATACTCTCAGATCTATGTGTGTTGTTGCAAGTGGCAAAAATCTCATCCTTTTTCATGGCTGAGTAATACCCCATTGTGTATAGCTCTGTGTGCCCCACATTTTCTTTTTTTTTTTTTTTTAAAGATTTTATTTATTTACTTGACAGAGATCACAAGTAGATAGAGAGGCAGGCAGAGAGAGAGAGAGGGAAGCAGGCTCCCTGCTGAGCAGAGAGCCCGATGCGGGACTCGATCCCAGGACCCTGAGATTATGACCGGAGCTGAAGGCAGCGGCTTAACCCACTGAGCCACCCAGGCGCCCCCCCACATTTTCTTTACCATTCATCAGTTGTGGACACGTGTGTTGCTTCCATATCTTGGCTGTTTTAAATAATGCTGCTGTGAGATAAGTGTGTTCCTTTTCTTTGCATAAATACCCAGTAGTGAAATTACTGGATCATATGGTATTTCTGTTTTTAATTTTTTTTTTAAAGATTTTATTTATTTGACAGAGAGAGATCACAAGTAGGCAGAGAGGCAGGCAGAGAGAGAGGGAGAAGCAGGTTCCCCACTGAGCAGAGAGCCCGATGCGGGCCTTAATCCCAGGACCCTGAGACCGTGACCTGAGCTGAAGGCAGAGGCTTAACCCACTGAGCCACCCAGGTGCCCTGTTTTTAATTTTTTGAGGAAACTTCATACTGTCCACAGTGGCTGCACCAGCTTGCATTCCCACCAGCAGTGCACGAAGGTTCCTTCTCCACATCATCACCAACAGCAGCTGCTTCTTGTCCTTCTGGTTATAGCCATTCTGACAGGTGTCAGGTGATACCTCATTGTGGCTTTAATTTGCTTTTCCCTGATGAGTGATGTTGAGCCTCTTTCCACATGTCTGTTGGCTTTCTATAGGTCTTTTCTGGGAAGATGGTTCTCTGGCCATTTTCGTCAGTTTATTTGTGTTATTGGCGTTAAGTTGTGTAAGTTCTTTACATATTTTAGATATTAGCCTCTTGTGGGATATATCGTTTACAAAAATCTCCCACTCAGTAGGTTGCCTTTTTGTTTTGTGATGCTTTCTGTTTGCTGTCCAAAAGCTGTTTGTTTTGACGTAGTCCCAACAGTTTAATTTTGTTTTGTTTCTCTTGTGTCAGGAGACCTGTCTGGGAAAATGTTGCTAAGGCTGATATCAGAGACATCACTGCCTGTGCTCTCTTCTAGGATTTCTATGGGTTCAGGGCTCCCATTTAGGTCTTTAACCCTTTTGAGTTGATTTGTGTGCGGGGGGTAAGGAAGTGGTCTAGTTCCATTGTTTTGCATGTAGCTGTCCAGTTGCCCCAAGACCATTTGTTGGAGAGACTGTCCTTTTCCCATTGTGTATTCTTACCTCCTTTGTGGTTAATTGACCGTATTAGTGTGGGTTTCTTTCTGGGCTCTCTGTTCTGTTCCCATTGGTCTGTGAGTCTGGTGTTGTGCCAGTCCCACACTGTTGCGATCACTACAGCTCTGTAGTGTGTCTTGACATCTGGGCTTGGGCTACCTCCCGCTTTGTGTTTCCTCGAGATCGCTTTGGCTGTTTGGGGATCTCTCGTGGTTCCGCACGCATTTTAGCATTACTATTTGTTCTAGCGCTGTGGGAAATGCCTTTGGTATTTTCATAGGGATTGCACTGAATTTGTCAATTGCTTTGGGTGGCAGGGACATTTTAACATTGTTATTTCTTCCAATCCGTGAGCATGGACTATCTTGCCATTTGCGTCATCTTCAATTTCTTCCATCAGTGTTTTACAGCTTTCAGAGTACAGGTCTTTCCGCTCCTTAGTTAAAAAAATTTTTTTAAAGATTTATTTATTTATTTATTTGACAGAGATCACAAGTAGGCAGAGAGGCATGCAGAGAGAGAGAGAGAGAGAGAGAGGGGAAACCAGGCTCCCTGCTGAGCAGAGAGCCAGACGCAGGACTCAATCCCAGGACCCTGAGATCATGACCTGAGCTGAAGGCAGAGGCTTTAATCCACTGAGCAACCCAGGTGCCCCTCCTTAGTTAAATTTATTTCTAGGTGTTATTTTTTGGTGCAATTGTAAATGAAACTGATTTTCTTAATTTCTCTTTCTGCTACTTTGTTATTATTGTGTAGAAATGCAGCCCATTTCTGGGTACGAATTTTCTAGCTGCGACTTCCCTGAATCCATGCACTCTAATAGTTTTTTGGTGGAGTCTTGAGGATTTTTTATGTTTAGAATCCTGTCATCTGCAGATGGTGACAGTTTGGTTCTTTCTTTCCAATATGGATGCCTCAGATTTCTTGTCCGATGGCTGTGGCTAGGACTTTCAGTACTGTGTTGAATAAAAGTGGCAAGAGTAGACATCTTGTCTCGCTCCTGACCGTATAAGGTTCCACTTTGTAGATCATTGAAATAAATTCCGGGCAGTGGGTCCTGGGGTGCAATTGGTGAAGCAGGAGGCAGTGGGTGTGTTAAGGAGGTCAGCAGTGGGTTGCCCAGTCTAGGGATTTGAGTCACATGGAGGACCCCTGTTTGTGTGTGGTCCCCATGGCTGGAGACGCTGGCTTCTTAGTTCCGGGCTCCAGTCTGGGCTTCTGCGTATTGACTCCGTTACACTGTGCAGAGTTGAGAACTGCCACATGGGCCTGTTACGATCCTAACGCCTGTAATGGTGTTTTATATCATTCTTTGTTGTAATAAAGCCAGGAAGAAAGCTGAGTTGGGGCCCTTTGATGCACATGGGCTTGTAGTATAACCTCTTCAGCTGACATGTGCTGAGGGTGTGCAGAATTCGGGTTTCTCAAAAACGCTTTCTGGTTCTTGAGAAAGTTAACTTGTCATAGGAGCACTGTGGTAATGGTGGTAGTGCCTGTCTCGCCGTGTGGTGGCCGTGAGGGGTCACCGAGCCAGTGGCTTAGAGGGACGCCTGGTGTGTGGAAGGTGCCCCCAGCATCCTAGCTCTTACTCTCCGAGGGCCCAGGAACAGCTGCTTTTTCCGAAAGCATTTTCTTGAGTCCCAAAGGGTTTTCATCGCCCTGTGCTCTTGGATTTTACATTCCTACAACTTGACGCTCTTGACTTTTATTCTTCCATTCTAGTCTTTGTCCAAGACAAATGGAGCTTCAGGACAAAAGTGAATTTTCAAATCCGGCCAAGCTACCTCTTAAGGACAATGAGGAATTTGAGTCATCTTTCGAATGTAAGTTCAAATACGTGTACTGATTTTTATAAGCTCAAAATGGAGAAAGCTTAGTTTGGGTGAAACATACTCATTGTCATGAAGAGCAGAGCAGTTACAGATTGTGACGTTTTTATTTTGTGATAAAACCACAAATATAGATATATTGCCTCATCTTTACATCACGGAGATTTTCAGGGGTGCGTTCTGAGTTCCATTTATCAAGCATTTCAGGGTAGCTCACAATGTCAGAGTTGGAGCTGAGCCTGTAAGTGAATCCTTAACTCAGTTTACCAAGTTTGGGATTGCCTCAGAGTTAAAATAAGTGATTTTTAAGAATTCTTTTTTCCCTTTTATGGAACATGAGTATGCCATTACTTTTATTGATCCTATTGACTGCCTAAGATTTAGAAAGCCCATTTTTAAAATTCAAGAATGGAGGTAAAATAATACAAGCTCGTGAGTCTGGAATTAGTGTCCTGGCTGTGGCCATGCCCCAGAGCCCAGTGTGGAAGGGTAAGTGGGACAGAGCCATAGCGCGGCTCATGCCCGCGGTGCTTTCCAGCTTGGCAGTCTTCCTATTTCTGCGGGACCTGCCATTTTGCTTCATGAGCCTCATGGGCATTGTGCAAGTATCAGGTTTCGAACATTTAAACGATAAGGCTTAGTAAGCTTTTCAAAATCCTTGTGACTAAGTTTGTTAAATCATTGATTTCAAGTAGGATTCAAGTGATGTATCCGCAAGCCAGGTGAATGCTTTCCCTTGGTAGATTTTCCTATCAGGGAACCAATGAGATTTTATAAAGGACTCTGATTCTCGAAAGCAGAACAACACTGGGAGAAGTGAGTACCATGGTCAGGCGGCTCTGATGCAGACTCCTAGAGTTCTCTAGGCAAAGAGCTGGCCCTGTTGCTTGGGCCAAAACTCGCGCGCTTCACCGAGAGTTCTCCCTCCGCTGCGCTATGCTCCCTTCTCCTGCCCTCGCTGCGGAGGACTCACGGGACACTTGTTTGCACCTCGTGTAGATGCAGGGAGCGCAGTGAGGCCGTTTGAAGCGGATAGCTTCCATCCCGCCGGCGACATGCCTCACGCGGATGCCGCCGCGGCCGCCAGACCTGTGTCCTGTCACTCCCCGGGTAAGTTTTCCTCTGTTTTAACGAGCAAAGTAGATTAACGAATTAGTAGTGCTGAATCTTACTGTGTTTTCTCTTCCTCCATGCCTTAAGAAAGTAGGACAAGCAAAACCTTTACATATTTCAGTCTGCAGAAAAGCTGGTGACCTTGCAGGGAAACTGGCCATGAGGTTTGTCTTGCCGGACCCGCCCTGTCTTTCCTCTTGCCTCCTCCAGCTGACCCACTGCCTCCCCAGCGTGGAAGAAAGGTGTAGTGGGGAGCTTGGGGCTTTGCTCCAGGGCTCAGCCAACAGCCAGGTCCTTTTCTCCTTGGACCGAAGTGTTGAGGCTTCAGCGTTGAAAGAAAGTGCCTCAAGTAAAACTGGCTACTGGTCCTTTACAAACACGGGGAGAACGTCCTCCCTAAAACCTCCGCAGAGCCTGTTACAACCAGTTTCTTGGTTTGAGACACGGCTGGGAATGTGAGCAGTCGCTGACGGAGGCATGAGACTTGGAAAGGGTTGATTTTTGCCAATTCCCGAGTAAATGATGCTAGAGATTCTTTGAGCCTTTTCTCTGCTGGGCACTTTCCTCATGGCTGGGCAGACAGCCGGGTACCAGCCCAGGCCCCTGCTTCCTGGAGCTTCTAGTAGGAGAGTCGGGCAGTCGTCAGGCCATCGAGGACCTCCTGCGGGATAGATACCGATACGGACCGTGGCACCTGAGAGCAGGTCTGATGGGCAGGCATTTGGCCAAGATCTGAGTGAGGAGGGAAGAAAAGCAACGGGATAGAATAAGGGAAAGCAACTGAGCAGACAGGTGTTTTGTTTCTGACACACAACATAGATTATAGTAAATGGCTTTTTAAAGGACTGTTAAGTAGTGTGGTTACGTTGCAGTCATTGAGAAAGTGTCTTACATTGTTTGACTTCTTTATCTGGGGTGCACAGGGAGACGCAAAGGCCCCAGGCTCAATACCTTTGTGCCCGTGGGAACGCTTCTTTTCTTTGTTCTTAGGGTCCAGGGCGGTTTCATTGCGCCTGGGCAGCTACAAAGTGCACCTCCCAGGGAAGAAGCAGCCCTTTTCATCTGTTTAAATTAGCTCGCAAACGGCATTCTCATTCTGGGGTTGCTGCTCCGTGTGAGAGTCTGGCGCATCCGGGAGTAACCCTCGTTCCCCAGCAGGCAGGAGGCTGCGTCGCTGCTTAGGGAAGTGGTCGGCGCCTCCTCCGCTCTTAGAATTTCATGACCAGGATTAAGAGAGTATTGTTGCTCCTGTCCTATTAGTAAAACTGACTTTTTGCTAGTGACTTAGACAGGGCACGGCTGTGAGGTTTGAAGTCCCGTGGTGAACCTGTGCACTTACCGTTGCTTAGCATTGCTGGGGAAGCTTGAGGTTAGGGGCCAGGGCTGGAGGAGAAGAAGGTCAGCGCAGTCATCGGTGGACTTGAGGCTGAATTCAGCATGTGAGGCATGGGGGCCTGTGTTGCAGGCTGAGGGAACAAACGATGAAAATATGGTCCTTGGCCGGAAGGAATACAAGTAGAGAAGACCGATGCCTGTGGGTTGTGACGAGGCAGGGACAAAGTACGTGTGCATATGGTGCTGGAGGAGCCAGGTGTGACTTCAAGAGTAAGGAGGACCTCACCCAGGAGGTGGCATTTAAGTGGGGGCTTGCGCAGCAGGTCACGGTGTCGGGGAGGGAGGGAGCACCTCAGCTTAAGGCGGCCGTGAAAGCGAGGGCGTGGCGCGAGGCCAGCGCCGCTGAGTACAGTGGGCGTGCGGCTCTGTGGGTGGCAGGTCTCCTAGCGAAGGCCACGGTGATAGAGGAAGTCTGGAAAGAAAACAGATCGTCAGCCTGAACCGCTATGGGTTTGGACTCCCCCAGAGCAGAGAGTGTGCGGAGCCGACCCAGGAAGTGACGCGCACCCACAGCGGTGAAGGTGGGTGGCCTGCGGGCAGAGGCCGGCGTCCTGGAGAGCGCCGCTCAGTGCGGCAGGAGGAAGGGCCTGTGAGCCGTGCTGGCCGAGTGGATGTAGCACGGGAAGAGCGCGATGAAGGAGGCACGCTCCGTGATCAAGCACGGTTACGGAACCCTCCGCAGGAATGAGGAGGCCAGGAAGGAAGCCAGGGCTGTGAGATCTCCAGGTGTTGATGGCAGGAAGCCTGTTAGAAGCCGGGGCGTGAGCAAACAGAGAGGTGGGGCCTAGAGAAGGAGGTGTGGGAAGGGTCGGGGATCAGCCTGGAGGAGGTGGCAGCGAGCCCGCTCTGGTGGGGGTGGCGGGTAGAGCATGGCGGCGGCGTCCTCTCTGCGGCAGGAGAGATGGGATGCCTGCACGGGAGCGAGGGGAAGAGCTGGGAAAGTGCTGTGTAAGAGAAGAGGGGCTAACGGCTAACTCGGAGTCCTAAAGCGGGGGGCAGGCTCCTAGACAGAGGCACGGCTTGCCTTAGGAAGGGCGGAAGTGAGCAAAGAGTGTAAGAAGCTGCGATTGGAGGGGGCGTGGGAGGCAGTTAGAGTCCTCCTCTGAAGGGTGACCGGTCTTCATCTTAGCAAAGTAAAAGGCAGGTGCAGGGCGAGGAGTGGGTTTGGGGGCTTGAAGATGCAACAGGCCAGGAGTCCGTGAGAAGCCACGCAGAATCTTCCTGAGCCTTGGCAAAGCAAAGCAGCCGTGTGTATAGTTGAAAATCCGATGCCAGAAACTACGTTCCCTTTCTTTTCTGACCCATTAGGCGTGGATCAGAAACAAATGGGAGAACAGAAGGAAGAAGAAAAAACGTGGGAAGAGCACATGAAAGAACGCAGGCAGAGAGAAGAGAGACGGCAGAGTGAGCGGCAAGAAGCTTTAGAAAGGGAACGAAGAGAACTAGAAAAACTGGATCAAGAGCGGGTAATGCTAAGTACACACAAATTCTCTATGCTGCTTTTCCTCTGGTGCGCCTCCCGTAAGTACTTAGCTCCCAGGGACACAAGTCCTTAATGTATCCCGAAGTCATAGGAGTGGCAGGTTGTTTGGTTTGGGATTTCTTTTACCATACATTATTGCAGTGGTACTGTGTTCCCTACATAGTACTCCAGATTGCTGTGACTTACACTTTTTATGACTGCAAGTTTGTGCCTCTTAATCCCCTTTATCTATTTCCCCCACCCCCTACCCCCTCCTCCCGGGCAACCCCCAGTTTGTTGTCTGTATTTGAGTTTGGGTGTTTTGGGTTTGTTGTTTCTTTGTTCATTTGTTTTGTTCTCTAGATTCCACACATAAGTGAAATCACATGGTGTCTGTCTGTGTCTGACTTATTTCATGCAGCATAATAGTCTCTGGGTCCGTCGTGTTGTCACAGGTGGCAGGACCCCATCCTTTTCCTTTCTGTGGCTGAGCCCTAGTTTGTCGTGTGCACAGCCCCTCTCCACCCACTCCCCCGTGCACGGACACTCGGGATGCTTCCCTCTCTTGGCCGTTGCGACTAATGCTGCGTAGACATCGGGGTGCGTGTATCTTTGCGGATTATTGTTTTCGTTTTCTTGGGGTAAATATCCAGTAGTGGAATTACTGGATCATAGGGTAATTCTGTTTTTAGTATTTTGAGGAACCTCCATACTGTTTCCGCAGCGGCTGCACCCAGTTTGCGTGCCCACCAGCAGGGCACAAGGGTTCCTCTTTTCTCCACATCCTCACCAATAGTTGCTGTCGATTGTCTCTTTGGCTTTAGCCGTTCTGACAGGTGAGGTGAGAGCTCACTGTGGTTAGGATTTGCATGTCCCTGCTGATGAGTGATGCCGGGCATCTCTTCATGCGTCAGTTGGCCATCTGGATGTCGTGTTTGGAGAAACGTCTATTCAGGTCCTCTGTTGGCTTTTAATTGGATCATTTGGGTTTTTTGGTGTTGTGTAAGTTCTTTATATATTTTGGGTATGAACCCTTCATTGCATATGTCATTTGCAAGCATCTTCTCACCTTCAGTTTGTTTGTTTTCGTTCTGTTGATGGTTTCCTTCACTGTGCTAAAGCCTTTTATCTTGATGTGGTCCCAGTAGGTTTTTGTTTGTGTTTGGTTTTTGTTGCTGTTGTTTTGGGGTTTTTTTTCCTTTGCTTTTGTTGCCCTTGCCTCAGAAGACGTATCTAGGAAAATGTTGCTAAGGCCAATGTCAGAGAAGTTACTGCTGTGCTCTCTTGTAGGATTTCTGTGCTTTCGGGTTGCACATTCATCCATTTTGAGCTGATTTTTGTTTAAGGAAGTGGCCCAATTTTCCTAGCATCACTTACTGAAGATACTGTCTTTTCCCTGTTGTATATTCTTGCCTTCTTTGTAGCAGTTAGTGGACCATGTAAGCATGGGTGTACTTCTGGGCTCCCTGTTCTGTTGCAGTGATCTGTGTGTCTGTTTTTGTGCCTGTACCATACTGTTTGGATTGCTATAGCTTTGGTAGTATATCTTGAAATCTGGCATTGTGATACCTCCGGCTTTGTTCTTTTTCAAGATTGCTTTGGCTATGTGGGTCTTTGAGGTTCCATACAAATTTTAGTTATTACTAAGCTTAGTATTAAAAGCCTGTGGTAGGCATCCCGGTCTTCTTTGCTTAAGACCACTTTGCTTAAGAGCACTGAGAGAGCCTGTGTGTAACATAGACCTTAGGAGTTCAGCAGCAATGGGGAGTTTTTGCAAGCTCATTCTTGTGCATTCTCATCTGGTCCTGGAAACAAGGCCTAAAGGAGGTGGGCTTGGCTTTGCTCTAGGTCTTCCCTTTTTGAATGGGTTTTAAAGAAGACATTCAACGTCAGCCAGCTGGAACTCGGGTAACCCTGCGGAGGTGACTGCTGGTCAGCAGTGGCTTTCAGGGGCCCCCCTGCTCTCCTCCTTCCTCTGGTTCTCTTCTGGCCTTCTCGGTCCTGCTTCCGGTCCCAGGCACATGGGTTACTCTGGCCACTTCACATACCTGCTGAGTCTTACCAGAATTTATCTTCCGTATGGATGTTCCTCGGACTCCTGGTTCATCTGGCGTAAAGCATGGGACACTTGAGGCGAATTAATGCCTTCCTTCATTGAGATGACCTGTTTGTCCCCCTTTGATGGCAATGACTTCAACCAAAAAACCAGTTCTTTGGCATGCAGGTTGTACTTATGGGACCAAGATTATATTACTGTGCCCTTTTAAACACTTACAGGTTGTTTTAATGTGTTTGTGTATTTCCTGTGTTGGCACCTGTAATTCCACAGAGGATGATTGAAGAGTCCTTCAAGATTGAAATGGAAAAAGAAATCAGTGTTGAAGAAATGAAAGGCCAATCTGTTTGTGGTGAAAATCCTTTGGAGAAATACATGAAAATTATTCAGCAGGATCAAGACCAGGAGACGGCAGAAAAGGTGCTGATGCTGTGGACCGGCCTACTGTGGAGGGGGCTGCCAAGATGCTTTGGTTTGTTCCAAAGCTGTGGGACCCAGATCTGCCTTCTCCATTGGAGCCAGAAAGGTGGAAGCATAGAAAATCCACAGTTCAGATAGAGCCCTGAGTCTTTTTGATACATGAGACTCTCAACAAAATTTCCTCGCTTTGCTTGGGTGAGGGTTGAAGAGGTTTTGATTTGTCATATTTTATAAAAGTTTAGGATGCCTATCATTTTAAGAACAAGAAAGAACATAATGAAGGTCTGTTCGTGAACAATGAATGCCTGAGCACTGTCCGAAGCCCTGGTGTTTTACTTCCGTCTCACCGTGGGTGTCGAGAATGGGCACCAGATAGTTTTTTTTTTTGGTGTGCTTGCTGAATTTCATGTTTAAAAGTCACCTCTTTTTTAGACTCTTGAATTGCATCTATATCTCAGATTAGTCCTGAGAGAAATCAGAGTGTTGAATAAGATTGATACATAAGTAATTTCAAAATTCTTTTTCCCTCTTTGTGTCAGAGTTCAAAGAAAGTTGGCAGAGAAGCCTCAGAAGTGGACACGCTGCCGTCTAGCGACAAAGACGAAAGGTATGGTTTCCTCAGTGCGGTGTTCCTACACAAACCATTACGTTGCTGGTGTGTCGACCAAGGGAAATGTTCAGCTATTTGAGTCTCCCTGTGAGAAATCTGTTTCATTTTTTAATTTGTGAAATTGCTTCTGAGAGAAATTTTCAACGAGGTCGGAAACCGTACAGAGAAAGAATGTGAACATTATAAGGATCCCTGAATAAACTCGACAAGAATTTAATAAATTAAAATTGTTTTTATCTTTCCCTAATTTAGTTTCACGGGCTTTTCTCACGAAGAAACAGATGACTTTTGGTAACCATGTTTGCTGTCCACCATCTTACCCATATAGTATAACTAAAGGCCTATGAATTCTTTGTAACAAGACAAAATTCTCAATAAAAATTTTATGTGTAATCCTATACGATTCTGTTTTTCATAATTTTGTTTGGTTTCATGGTATGTAAACCAGAAATCATCTAGTCAAGCAACACCTCCTTAGAATTTCTCCTTTTCAGGCTTTGCATGACCCGAGAATGGGGTTTTTTCCTCCCCATTTTTGTCATAGATTATATTTATTTGAAAACCTCTTGGTCAAGTTCCAGGCATATATTTTGGAAGTTTCAGCTGCGTTCCTTTCCAGAGTTGGGCTACCCACTGTCAAATAGGAGTTTCGTCTTCCCCAACACTCTCCATCTGATCTGTCCCTGAAAATAAGGACATGGGTCTTTCCATCCCCCGTGTTAGAAATAATACAGTATCACCTCTGGTCTTTACTTCTCACATCTTTTTTTTGAGAATGAACACAACCCCTTCTTAGATGATGATAAAAAGTAACATTTACTGAGCACTTTTTGTGTACCAGGTACAATTTTAAACCTTTATATGTATTAACTCACTTAATTCTTATATCATCCATATGAAGCATGTGTATTCTGACCGCCCACATTTTACAGACAAAGAAACACAAGGCACAAGGAGTTTTTGTAGCTCCATCGGGGTCTCACAGCCATCAGGTAGCAGAGCCAGGATGTATACCCCTCCCCCTGCTTGTGCACGTGCTCTCGCAAATAAATAAACACAATCTTAAAAAAAGATCAGTTCCTTTGCCCATTTTTTTAATTGCATTGTGTTTTGCTATTAAGTCATGTGAGTTCTTTCTATATTTTGGATATTAACCCTTTATCAGATACATAGTTTGCAAATACTTTCTTCCACTTGGACAGGTTGCCTTTTTACTTTGTTGATGGTGCCCTTTGTTGTACAGAAGATTTTTAATTTGATGTTTGGTTTTGTTTTGTCTTGTTCTGAAGAGTTTGAGAAGAACTAGAGTTGATTCTTTAGGAAGTGTTTAGTAGGATTCACCAGTGAACCCCTCTGGTCCGGGCTTTTCTGTAGGGGAGAGTTTTGATCACTGATTTGATCTCCTTACTACTACTTACTACCTCTTCAGATTTTCGTGTGTGTGTGTGTGTGTACAGATTTTATTCATCTGAGAGAGTTCATGGGGGTGGGGTGGGGCAGAGGGAGAGGCAGACTCCCTGCCAAGCAGGGAGCTGGACCCGGGCCTCCATCCCAGGACCCCAGGATCATGACCTGAGCTGAAGGTAGATGCTTAACCGACTGAGCCACCCAGAAGTCCTGGTCTCTTCAGATTTTTCTACTCATGGTTCAGTTTTGGTAAGTTTGTAGGTTTGTAGGAATTTATCCATTTCTGCTAGGTCGTCTAGTTTGTTGGTGTATAATTGCTCATAATAATACTTGTGTGGTATCAGTTGTAATGTTTTCTATCATTTGTACTTTTGGTTGAGTCCTCTTTTTCCCCCTCCCTTGGTTAATCTAGCCCAAGGTTTTGTTGATCTTTTCAAAAAACCAAGCTGTTAGTTCCATTGATTTTTCTGCTGTTTTTTTTAGTCTCTAGTTCGTTTATTTCTGCTCTGATCTTTGTATTTCCTTCCTTCTGCTAGTTTTGGGCTTAGTTTTTCTTTTTGTACTTCCTTGAGATATTTTTTTTCCCTAAAGATTTTATTTATATATTTGACAGAGATCACAAGTAGGCAGAGAGGCAGGCAGAGACAGAGGAGGAAGCAGGCTCTCCACTGAGCAGAGAGCCCAACTTGGGGCTCGATCCCAGGACCCTGAGATCATGACCTGAGCTGAAGGCAGAGGCTTAACCCACGGAGCCACCCAGGCACTCTTTCTTGTTTCTTAGTGTAGGTATTTGCTGCTGTCAACTTCTTTCTTAGAAGAGCATTAGCGGCATCCCATAAGGGTTGGTATGTTATATTTCCCTTTTCATTTGTCTCAAGAGATTTTTTATTTCTCTTTCTTTGACCCATTTGTTGGTCAAGAACATGTTGTTTAATTTCTATGTATTTGTGTATTTTCCAGCTTTATTCTTAGAATTGATTTCTAGTTTTATACCATTGTGGTTGATAAGATTTCAGTCTCCTTAAATTTCTTGACTTATTTTGTAGCCTAACTGTATGATCTAACCTGGAGAATGTTCCGTGCATGCTTGAGAAGAATGTGTAGTCTGCTCCTGTTGGACGTGTGAAAGTTAATAAAGGGAAATCTTACTTATAATGGCATTGGGAAGCCCCGTGGGGGGATCTCTCCCACACATGAATTTTCTGTCACAGGTTCCTTCATTCCTATGCCAGAAAAAGTTCACTTGATTGCTCCAGCAGGGGAAGGGAAGATTTTCTAGCCCAACAACAACCTAGCCAATGAGAAACTACCGTAGTTCAGACAGTAAGTAACCATCAGCACCCTAAATTTCGTTCAAAACAGCCCCTCCCAACTTCCTCCTTTTTCTCTATAAAATAATGTTTCTCTCCATTGTTCTGCAGACTCTGCGTATGGTTTGCTTGCGTGTTCTGAATTGCCATTCCTCTGCTATTCCTAAAGAAACTCATTTTACTGGTAAAATAACTTGCTATTTTATTTTTAAAGTTGATGTTACTTGGTGCTTAGAAGTGGGATCTGAAGGAGATGAACGTAACAAGCCTCAGAACCGTTTGTGGTACCCACTCGAGCCCTCCATGCTCCCTGCTTCCCTGACTCCTCTTTTTTCTTTCTGTTGGGTAAATCTCCCAGATTCAAGCTCCCTCCCTTGGTTGAGCTGTCTGACTTTATTTGGCATCTGGTTTGGTCTGGTTTGGTTTTTATGAAGGCACCCCCCCACCCCCGACCTGGTGAGCACTCTTTGGTTTCTGTTAGTCCACTTTTGGTTCGCTGCACCTTCTTGGTAATTGACCCGTCCTGTTCCAAAGGGGGAAACACACGATTCCCGGTGTTTCAGAGCAGCTCTTAGAAAACAGGGTCCCTTGAATGTAAGACACTTCAGGGAATCTAAAGGCAAGATGGGTTTGCCCTAGTCCTTGGACCAGGCTCTTGGCCTTTGTGGAAAAATAGGCAAACTTCTGGATAATTTGGAATTGTAGTGGCCATTCTCGGGAACTTTGACTTAGATAAATCCACCTTAAGGGGTACCCTTATAAAGAGAGGATCCCTCTCAGAGACAATGGGATGCATTCTTTGGTATGCAGAGGCTTTTGAACAACAGAATGATTTTTAAAAACATCTCCAAAAAGGACTCTTAACAGCATGCAAATAGAAGGCAAAGCAAACGTCGGCCATCTAAGCAGGTAACCTTTCCTTGATCTGTCTGCCCGAAACCTTGCTTGGATGCAGCTATTCTTTGAGTTTTGTACTTGAGACATGGTTATGGTTAAGGTTTTTGTTTTTTTAATTTTATTTATTTTTTTAAAAAGATTTTTATTTATTTGACAGAGCACAAGCAGGGAGAACAAGAGAGGGAGAAGCAGACTCCCCACTGAGCAGGGTGCCTGATGTGGGGTCTTGATCTGGGGACCCCGGAATCATGACCTGAGCTAAAGGCAGATGCCCAACCAACCGAGCCACCCAAGTGCCACTGTTCTTATTTTTTATTTTTTTTAAACAAAAGCTCTTAGGTACTCTGTGGTTGTCTGTTTATGTATGTCTACATATGTCTATTTTTCTATTTACAGGTAGTACTGCCAAAATTAATTTGTAAAGAGCTCCATTGAATTGGCTTAAAGAAAAACAAGTGCATATATAAATTAAGTAAACTAACCCAGATGTCTCTTGGGTTCACATGTTCCCGGATAATTAGTAAATAAAAGCTAATTTGTTACAATATCAACATTGACTATAATGCAGACAAAGAACTTTTATTCTGCCTGGGTTTATTAGTCAATATTTATGCTATCTCTATTGCAAAATCTGTCAGCAAGAAAATTTGCTTAAGATGGTGGCTGGCATTGTCTAATATCTCATGAGGTTTTTGTGAGTGACCTAAACATGTGGGAACAACATGACTAGATGAACGAAATGAGGTAAGAGTTTTTAGGTGTAGTAATTATGTTTTTATGGCTTGTGTGATTAAAAATAGCTTCCCCGGATCTTTTTGGGTAACTCTAAATTTGAGAGTTTTACTGAGTTAAGTTAAATGATGGAATTTCTTTAGGTATCTGGGTAATTTTTTAAACAAGATAAAATACTAAAACAGTAATGAACATACATGATCCACTTTTGGCTTCTTATTACAGAGAAACTAAAGGTATTTGGGTCTATTAGTAAACACACTTTATGCCACTCTGAGAAAGTGTTCTATGAGAAAAACACATGGTTCTAAAAATGATAAAATGTATTTATAAATTGGCTAGTCCGTAATTGCTTACGTTTTCGTTTTTGCTGGGAATTAAGGATTCTGAGCATTAAGAATTCTAAATACCTGTAAAAATACAACTGCTAGAAACAATAAGCATGAGAGAAAACAATTATAGTGAAAACCTTGCAAAGAAAGTAGGATATGTGTTTTTGGTAAAAGAAGGTATGAGGAATGGACATGTATTTTGTTGAGGAAAACGAAAATGATTTTCTCCCAGAGGAAAGCTGGCTGTTTTGGAAAGGGAAAGAAAAGAGCAAAGGGCAAACCGAAGTGGACAAGGAAAGTTGGAGAAGGTTTGTGGAAAAGGTGTCTTGGGAAAAGTATTTTATATGTAATCAAACTGACGTAAGACTAAAATCAATTCCTTTAAATTTTTTTTTTTTTTTTTTTTTTATCTGACACGGGGAGAGAGAGAGAGAGAGATCACAAGTAGAGCAGCAGGCAGAGAGAGAGGGGGAAGCAGGCTCCCTGCGGAGCAGAGAGCCCGATGCGGGGCTCGATCGCAGGACCCTGAGACCATGACCTGAGCCGAAGGCAGCGGCTTAACCCACTGAGCCACCCAGGCGCCCCTCAATTCCTTTAAAAATGAGTTTTAAGGGGCACCTGAATGGCTTAGCGGTTAAGCGTCTGCCTTCGGCTCGGGTCATGATCCCAGGGTCTTGGGATCAGGTCCCACGTCGGGCTCCCTGCTCTGTGGAGAGCCTGCTTCTCCTCCTCCCTCTGCCTGCCACTCCCCCTGCTTGTGCTGTCTCTCTATCTCAAATGGATAAATGGAATATTAAATTTTTTTTTAAAAAAAGGAGTTTTAATAAATCAAAAGTATCCTGGTGTTCCGTGGTGGCTCAGTCAGTTAAGTGTTGTACTCTTCGTTTTGGCTCGGGTGCTAATCTCATGGCTCGTGAGATCAAGCTCCGTATAGGTCTCCATGCTCAGTGGGAGTCTGCTTGGATATTCTCTCCCTTTGCCCATTCCCTTGCGTACTTGCGTGCCCTCTTTCTCTCTCTCTCAAATAAATCTTTGGAAAAATAAAGATCAAAAGTATCCTCGTACATAGTTAACAATTTGTGGGGTTTTGACTGTGAAAAGGAAAAGCTTTCTTACATTATTGGTCTCTCTCTCTCTCTTTTTAAAATTATAGTTGATACATAGTATAGTATTGATTTCAGGAGTAGAATTTAGTGATTCATCACTTTCGTATGACACCCAGTGCTCATCCCAGCCAGTGCCCTCCATAATATCCATCATCCATTTCGCCCATCCCCCTACCCATCTCCCCTCCAGCAACCCTCAGTTTGTTCTCTGCAGTTAAGGGTCTCTTAAGATTTGCCTCCTTCTCTGTTTTTTTATCTTGTTTTTCCTTCCTTTCCCCTATATTCATCTGTTGTGTTTCTTAAATGCCACATATGAGTGAAATCATATGATACTTGCCTTGATACTGATTTTGCTTAGCATAATACACTCTAGTTCCATCCATGTCATTGCACGTGGCAGGATTTCATTTTTTTTTTTAAAGATTTTATTTATTTGAGAGAGAGAGAAAGAGGAACAGCATGAGTGGGGAGAGGGTCAGAGGGAGAACCAGGCAGGGAGCCTGATGGGGGACACGATCCCAGAACTCCGGATTGTGACCTGAGTGGAAGGCAATTGCCTAACCAGCTGAGCCATCCAGGTGTCCCAGATTCATTCTTCTACAATATTTCACTGTATATATACCACAATTTATTTTTTAAGGTGGAGGGACAGGATTGGGGCAAAGGGCAAGAGAGAGAGACTCTTAAGTAGGCCCCGTACCCAGCATGGAGTCTGACACAGGGCTCCATCTCATGACCCTGAGATCATGACCTGAGCCGAAATCAAGAGTCGGATGCTCAACCGACTGAGCCACCGCAGTGCCCCCATGTACCTAACATCTTTGTTGTCCACTCATCGGTTGATAGACAATTGGGCCCTTTCCATAATTAGGCTATAGTTGATAGTGCTGTTATAAACACTGGGGTGCATGTGCCCCTCGAATCAGCATTTTTTATTCTTCTGATAAATACCTTGTACAAGTGCTCAGGTAGCTCTGTTTTTAACTTTTTGAGGAAGCTCCCTACTGTTTTCCAGAGTGGCTACCAGTCTGCATTCCCAGCAGCAGTGCGAAAGTGTTCGCAGCCTCGCCAACACCGGTTTCCTGACTGGTTAATTTTAGCCATTCTGACGGGCGTGAGGTGGTGTCTCATTGCGGTTTTGACTTGCATTTCCCTGATGCTGAGTGATGTGGAGCATCCTTTCACGTGTCGTAGTCTTTTGAGTGTCTTTTTTGGAGAAATGTCTGTTCATGTCTTCTGCCCATTTTTTTAACTGGATTATTTTATTTTTGGGGGTGTTGATTTTGATGAGTTCTTGATAGATTCTGGATACTAGCCCTTGATCCATTATGTCATTTGCAGATATCTTCTCCCATTCTGTTGGTTGTCTCTTGGTTTTGTTGACTGTTTCCTTGGCTGTGCAGAAGCTTTTTATCTTGATGAGGTCCCAATAGATCAGTTTTGCTTTTGTTTCCCAAGCCTCCAGAGATGTGTCTAATAAGAAGTTGCTGCAGCCGAGGTCGAAGAGGTCGCTGCTTGTTTTCTCCTCTAGGATTTTGATGGTTTCCTGTCTCCCATTTAGGTCTTTGAATTTACTGTTGGGTGTGGTGTAAGAAAATGGTCCAGTTTCATTCTTCTGCATGCATCTGTCCAGTTTTCCCAACACCATTTGTTGAAGAGACTGTCTTTTTTCCTTTGGACATTCGTTCCTGCTTTGTCAAAGATTAGTTGACTGTAGAGTTGAGGGTCCATTTCTGGGCTCTCGGTTCTGTTCCATGGATCTATGTGTATTTGTGCCAGTTCCATCCTGTCTCGATGATTACAGCTTTGTAATAGAGCCTGAAGTCTGGGATTGTGAGGCCTCCCACTTTGCTTTTCTTTTTCAATATTAGTTGGCTCTTAGGGTCTTTTCTGGTTCCGCACAAATTTTAGGTTTGTTTGTTGTAGGTCTGTGAAAAACGCTGGTGTTGTTTTAATCAGGATTGTGTTGAAAGTATAGATCGCTAGGGGTAGTATAGACATCTTAACAAAATTTGTTCTTCCAATTCATGAGCATGGAATGCTTTTCATCTCTTTGTATCATCTTCAGTTTATTTCATAAGTGTCCTTATAGCTTTCAGTGTACAGGTCTTTCACCTCTTTAGTTAGGTTTATTCCGAAGTATGTTATGGTTTTTGGTACAGTTGTAAATGGGATTGATTCCTTGATTTCTCTTTCTGCTACTTCATTATTGGTGTATAGAAATGGAACAGGTTTCTGCCCATTGATTTTATATCCTGTGACTTTACTGAATTGATATATGACTTCTAGCAATTTTTTTTGTGGAGTCTTTGGGGTTTTCTGCATAGAATATCATGTCATCTGTGAAGAGTGAAAGTTTGACTTCTTTCTTGACCATTTGGATGCCTTTTACTTTGTTCTGTTGACTGCTTGCTGAGACTAGGACTTCCAGCACCATGTTGAACAGCTGTGGTACGTTATTGATCTTTCTTTTTTTTTTTTTTTTTTTTTTGAAGATTTTATTTTATTTATTTATTTGACAGAGAGAGAGAGAGAGAGAGATCCCAAGTAGGTGGAGAGGCATGCTGAGAGAGAGGAGGAAGCAGGCTCCCTGCTGAACACAGAGCCCGATGGCGGGGCTCGATCTCAGGACCCTGGGATCATGACCTGAGTTGAAGGCAGAGGCTTTAACCCACTGAGCCACCCAGGTGCCCTTGATCTGTTCTTAAAGCATTTTCTTAATAAGAAATTGTAAACAGGGGCACCTGGGTGGCTCAGTGGGTTAAGCCGCTGCCTTCGGCTCAGGTCATGATCTCAGGGTCCTGGGATCGGGTCCTGCATCGGGCTCTCTGCTCAGCAGGGAGCCTGCTTCCCTCTCTCTCTCTGCCTACCTCTCTGTCTACTTGTTATCTCTCTCTGTCAAATAAATAAATAAAATCTTTAAAAAAAAAAAAAAGAAATTGTAAACAAAGTTTCTTTGCTTTTAATGTAATCTGCCTAGGAAACAAAGGTTCTGTGTTTTATCTTTTTTTTTTTTTTTTTTCCTTTCTGGAGGTCACTTAACTTTTTTATTATTATTTTTTTTTTGGCACTTTCTTCCCAAATTTTTATTTAAATTCTAGTTAGTTAATATATAATGTGAAAATGGTTTCAGGAGTAGAATTCAATGATTCATCACTTAGTATATTCACAGCCAGTGCTTATCATCGTAGGTGCCCTCCCTAGTACCCATCACCCATCTAACCCATCCCTCACCCTCTGTTTTATCTTGATCAGATCGTTGATTACTTAGAAAAGCTGAGTGTTCTCTATTCAAAAAAAAGTTACAGCTTTTGTAGCTGTGTGATCTATATATACTTGGAATCTTTTTGTCAGTTTAGGTAAGTAGATAATTAAGTATTGTTTTTTAATTTTCTGTAGCCCTGTTGTTACCCAAGTGTCCAAACCTTTTGTTATTCTTGACAAACTTTTCAAAATTTTTAATGAAAATTTTTTTGGCCTCAAACTCATGATAAGAATTTCTAGTGGGTCTCTGGAACATCTCAAAATGTTCTCTGTTTATAAAAACAGATCTTGGGGCACCTGGGTGGCTCAGTGGGTTAAAGCCTCTGCCTTCGGCTCAGGTCATGATCCCAGGGTCCTGGGATCGAGCCCCACATCGGGCTCTCTGCTCTGCAGGGAGCCTGCTTCCTCCTTTCTCTCTGCCTGCCTTTCTGCCTAGTTGTGATTTCTCTGTTGAATAAATAAAATGTTAAAAAAAAAAAACAGATCTTACGCTAACTAGGCTTATTTGATATGTTAAGTTACATGGGAAGCATTGTCTAATTAGGAATACTAAGACTTTGTGTTTGTATAGTTGTGTGTTAATATGTGTGTTCCAAAGATTACATGAAACTTAAAAATTCTGGTGTGTCCTGGTACAGTGTTATCCATCATTATTTTAAAATGTATGTCATGATAAAGAAGATATTATGGGGTGTGTACGTGTACACACACACACACACACACACACACACAGAATGGAATATTACTCAGTCATCAAAAAATGAAATCTTGGGACGCCTGGGTGGCTCAGTTGGTTAAGCAGCTGCCTTCGGCTCAGGTCATGATCCTAGTGTCCTGGGATCGAGTCCCATATCGGGCTCCTTGCTCGGCAGGGAGCCTGCTCTTCTCCCTCTGCTTCTGCCTACCTCTCTGCCTACTTGTGATCTTTCTCTGTCTCTCTCTCTGACAAATAAATAAAATCTTAAAAAAAAAAAAAAATGAAATCTTGCCACTGACAACAATGTGGATGGAACTAGAGGGTGTTATGCTAAGCAAAATAAGTCAATCAGAGAAAGACAGTTATACAATTTCACTCGTATGGAATTTAAGAAACAAAACAGGATTATAGGGGAAGGGAGGGAAAAATAAGACATAGAGAAGGTAGGGGTACCTGGGTGGCTCAGTGGGTTAAAGCCTCTGCCTTCGGCTCGGGTCATGATCCCAGGGTCCTAGGATCGAGCCCCACATCGGGCTCTCTGCTCCGCAGGGAGCCTGCTTCCTCCTCTCTCTCTGCCTGCCTGTCTGCCTACTTGTGATTTCTCTCTGTCAACTAAATAAAATATTAAAAAAAAAAAAAAGACATAGAGAAGGTAGAAAAAACATGAGACTCTTAACCATAGGAAACAAACTGAGGGTTACCGGAGGGGGGGGTTGGGGTGACTGGAGGATGGGCATTAAGAGGGGCCCTTGATGGAATGAGCACTGGGTGTTCTGTACAACTGATGAGTCACTGAACTCTACCTCTGAAACTAGTAATACACTGTATGTTAATTAATTGAATTTTTAAAAAGTAACTGATTTGTCAAATGCATTAATAACTAGTATGTCAAATGCATTAATACTAGTTTAATGGTAACTAATTTGTCAAAAGCTTTAATAACTAGTTAAAATAAATGTATGTCACAAAATGAAGCAAATGTACTTGTCAGTTGCATCACTGGTCTCTTCGGTATGTGTATGTGAACTCTTACAGATCTTCGGTTGTGGCCATTTTTAAGTCATTTGTCCTTTACAGTTGTTGTTTTAATCTGATGCTTTTATGACACATTTCTACAAAAGTGTTTCATCTTCAAAGGGATTCATGACAAAGGAACTGGACAGGTGCTCTAGAATACAGGTTTTCAATTACTTTAAGATCCTAACATTGAACTGGGTAAGAATTTCTCAAACTCTAAAGGAAAACTGATTGCTTTAATGCTTTCTTTTCTAGATTTAAAAGACCCTCCCTGCTTCCCCTTCTCCTTTTAAGCTGTCTGTAACTTAAAATAATTTGTACCAATGATTGAAACATTTTCTTTTTTTTTTTAAAGATTTTATTTATTTATTTGACAGAGATCACAGGTAGGCAGAGAGAGAGAGGAAGAGAGAGAGGAGGAAGCAGGCTCCCTGCTGAGCAGAGAGCCTGATGCAAGCCTCGATCCCAGGACCCTGAGATCATGACCTGAGCCGAAGGCAGAGGCTTAACCCACTGAGCCACCCCGGCGCCCCTTCTTTCCTTCCTTTCTTTCTTTTTTTTTTTTTTTTAAAGATTTTATTTATTTATTCAACAGAGAGAGATCACAAGTAGGCAGAGAGGCAGGCAGAGAGAGTGAGAGGGAAGCAGGCTCCCCGCCAAGCAGAGAGCCCGATGCGGGACTCGATCCCAGGACCCCGAGATCATGACCTGAGCCGAAGGCAGCGGCTTAAACCACTGAGCCACCCAGGTGCCCCCCTTCCTTTCTTTTTAAAAAGATTTTATTTATTTGACAGAGACAGTGAGAGAGAGAACACAAGCAGGGGGTAGTGGGAGAGGGTGAAGCAGGCTTCACGCTGAGCAGGGAGCCCAATATAGGACTCGATCCCAGGACCCTGGGATCATGACCTGAGCCAAAGGCAGACGCTTAGTGACTGAGTCACCCAGGCGCTCCTTTATCTTTTTTTCTTTACCTGATCTACCCAGAATTCTGGAACTCCTATTAAATAGCCACCTTTTTCACAACAATATATTTGCATCAGCTCAGTGAGAATCTGTTCTTTTTATATCAGGATGTCTAGTACACCTAGCCCCCTGCTTCCTTTGATCCACAGTTGGTAAAAAGGGATTTTTTTTTGCAAAAGCCCAAAGAAAGCCATAGGGAATAATAACACTTTGGTGGTACAGTCTTCCACAGTGTGCTCTTGGTGGATGAAAGCATCGTCATCATCTGCAGGCCAGAGACTTTTGTCATTAGATATCTCCAGAAAGACACTTCAACCCCATGGACAGGCCCTGTCAGGGACTGTTAATCGACCCTCGTGCTGGCAGACTTCTCGGAACATGCCCTTGGATCCAGGTATCACATCTAAGCAAGTGCCAAACCTTGACTGGGCACACACTGTCTGGTGACCTGAGAGTAAAGGTTCCGGAAGCTGCAACGGAGACGCTGAAGGCGACCGCTTTCCCAAGGTGAGCAGACCAGGCCTGTATGCCTTTTTGTTGCTGCTGCTTATTTAATTTCTTCCTCTCTTGTTCGGGATGACAGCGTTCTGACCCATATTTCCCAGTCTGTTGCCAAAAAGCGAAACCTCTGCGACTGTCGAATCTGTCCAGAAACTGACAGATTCATGATGTCAGACGTCCCTCGGTCTTCTGTGTCCCCAGTTGTCTTAGTCCCAGATGCCACTGTTGATTATACGGCCACGTTTGTGGGCGTTACCTGTCGGACGAGGCCATTTATGGTGGGGATTCTCCGTCCTTGTTTCACGCTTCCTCCAGCCGCAACTGGATTAGGTCAGCCCAACACCTGCACCTTCGCCAATCGTATGACGGTGGCGCCCCACAGTCTTTTCCTTCCTTGAAAAGGTCAGTCGGGGGGCCTGGGTGGCACAGTTGGTAAAGTGTCTGCCTTCGGCTCAGGTCATGATCTCAGGGTCCTGGGATCAAGCCCCGTGTCGGGCTCCCTGCGCAGTGGGGAGTCTGCTTCTCCCTCTTCCTGCCCCTGCCCCTGCTCATGCTCTCTCTCTCTTTCAAATAAATAAATATAATCTTTAAAAAAAAAAAAAAAGTGGTCAATCAGGGAATTCCAGGAAGGATCTGTCACTGAGCAGACCTCAGCCGGGGCCCTCTGTACTCCCCCCAGTTTCATTTCGGTCCACACTGGGTGGCATTTCCCATGGGTGTGTGAGCATTTAGATAGCTGGCAAGTCGGCGGTCAGTCCCTACTGGGATGGTTAACTGTCCGTGTCAAATCCATAATAAATTAGAAGCCTCCCCTGTTAGTCCGCCCCATGGAACCTCCACAGCCACCCGAAACGGGAACTTCGGGGAGGCATACGTGACTGCTGCAGGCAGGCCGCCCTCGGGAGGGCCCGTCTGCTCCACGGCCAGAGCAGCAGCCGTCCAGCAATGACCACCTGACTCACTGGCTGAAGTTTTGGAGAATTGGATGGCCCTTGCATAGCTGCTTGATACACGCGGAGGGGTTTGTGCAATCGCGGATCCCCCCCGCAGCACATGGGTAGGTCCCTCCGGACAGGTCGGAATCCAACTGTAGAGTCCGGGAGCAAACACAGTGGTTGCAGCGAGTTCCCCCTGATTCTCCATGGTCCCTTGATCTGTTCATTGGCTACCTTCAGGCCCAGGGTCCTAGTTCAGAGCCATAATACAATTCGGAATTGTCATGCTACCTTTTTTCCCCCTTAAGATTTTTATTCGAGGGTGAGTGCGAGCAGGGGGAGAGACAGAGCGAGCGGGAGAGAGACTCTCCAGCAGACTCTGCTGAACGTGGAGCCCAGTGCCGGGTTCAGTCTCGACCCTGAGATCGTGACCCGAGCCGAAATAGGAGTTGGAGGCTTTAAACGACTGAGCCGCCCAGGCGCCCCTGTCCTGCTACTTTTAATTCTACTCTATGATTTTAGGTTTTGTCCCTGTGGCCTGTCAAACCTTTGTGGAAATGATGTACCCAGTAAGGAGACGCTGGCTCAAGTGCTTCGAGCTGATCTGTGTGTACAGCTGTGGCCAGATGGAGCCTTTGGATGGGAAGTGCCTAGGAGTTCTCCCTCCTAACCTTCTCGTTACTCAAATGGGGCCTGAGATGGCTTGTAACTGCTAGGCGTTCTGCCTCTGACGTGGGGCGTGACAACCGGGAAAAGCCCTTCATGGCACCAAGGGACAAAAGCCGTGAATACAGAGAACTCAACTCTTGATCAGTTAGGCTTTTGGAGAAAGATCTTGATCAAAAGGGGGAAATGTGAAAATAGAAGGAAACTTGATTTGGAATGGAGACCGAACGCCCTGGAAGGTCACTTCACGGGCTCAGCAGGAGGAAGGTTTTCTCCTTGCCCAGCAGTTGCCTAGCTGGTGAGAAACCCTGTCAGCACCCCGAACTCTGGCGTTCCTCTAAGAGACTTCTGCTCTTCCTCCTTTTTTCTCTGTAAGGTTCTTCTCCTTTGTTCTCCAGACTCTGCCTGTGGTTTGCTATAGCTTGCGTGGCTCAAATTGCAGTTCCTCTGCTAGTCCTAAGTAAGCTCATTGTACTGATAAAGTAACTGGCTGTTTTATTTTTAAGGTTAACAGATGGAATGTTCTGTAAATGTCGGTTCAGTCCATCTGGTCCAATCTGGTGTTGAAGTCCAGTGTTTCCTTATTGATTGATTTTCTGTCTGGACGATCTCCGTTGTTGAAATGGGGTTTTAAACTCCTCCGTTGTGATCATATTGCTGTCTGATTCTCCCTTGAGGTCTGTTAATATTTGCTTTATATGTTTATGTGTTCTGATGTTGGGTGCATCCATATTTACAAATGCTGTATTTTTTTTTTTGATGAATTTATCCTTTTATGATTATATGATGAACTTTTGTCTCTTGTTTTTGGCTTAAAATCTACTTTCTCTGATTTATGTATATCAAGCCCTACTTTGGGCAGTTTGCATGGAATATCTTCTTCCATCCCTTCACTTTCAGTCTGGTCTGTCCTTAAAGCTAAAGTGAGTGTTTTATAGGCAGCATATTTATGGATCTTGGTTTTTTTTGTTTTTTTTTTTTTAATCCATTTAGCCACTGTGTCTTTTGACGGGGGGAATTGAGTCCTTTTATATTTAAAGTAATTATTGATAGGTGCAAGATTACAATCACCATGTTGTTGTTTTCTGGTAGTTCTGCAATTCCTTTGTTTTTTTCTCTTCCTTTGTATTTTGATGATTTTTCAGTAGTGGTATGTTTGGGGTCTCATCTTTGTTTGTTTAAGAATTTACTTATTTATTTGACAGAGTAGACCAGGGGGAGTGGCAGGGAGAGGGAAAAGCAGGCTCCCCATTGAACAGAGAGCCTAACACGGGGCTTAATCCTAGGACCCTGGGATCATGACCTGAGTTGAAGGCAGACACCCCACTGAGCTGCCCAGGCGCTGGGTTTCATCTTTTGTGTATGTACTACAGATTTTTGCTTTGTGATTACCATGGAGCTTACATATAAGGTATGTAACACGGTCTTTTTTTTTTTTTTTTTAAGATATATTTATTTATTAGAGAGAGAGAGTGGGTGAGCAGGGGGCTGGGCAGAAGAAGAGGGAGACGATCTCAAGCAGACTTCTGCTGAACGTGGAGCCCAATGCAGGGTTCAGTCCCACAACCTGAGATCATGACATGAGCTGAAATAGTCGGATGTTTGACTGACTGAGCCACCCAGGCGCCCCTGTACTAGCCTAGTTTTAGCTCATAACAACTTATGTTTGAACGTCTACAGAAGCTCTACGTTTATACATTGCTTTCACTTTTTGTTTTTGATATTCATTTGCAAATCATAGTTAATTTTTAGTACTTTTATCTCAATCTTCACACTAGAGTTGTGATTTACCCAACACTGTTTGATACATCAGAGTATTCTGAATTTAACTGTATGTTTACCTTTATGAGTGAGTTTTATATTTTGATAGGGTTTCCTGTTGCTAATTAGCATCTTTTCATCTCAGCTTGAAGAACTCCCTTTAACATGTAAAGCTGGTGTAGTGGTAAACTCTGGTAAACTGGTAAACTCTCCTTCTGTTCTGAAGGACAACTTTGTGAGTGTTGAATTATTCCTGGTTGGCAGTTTCTTCTTACCAATTTGAATAGACCATCAAGTTTTTGCTGACAAATCTGTTGGTGGTCTTACGGGGTTTCCTTTGTATATCGCAAGGTTTTCTCTTCCTGCTTTCAGATTCTTTACTTTGGCCACTTCAGTTACACCGCGTCTGTGTGCATTTCTTTAGATTGATACTTTCTGGAACTCTTCAGACTTCCTGACTCTGACAGGATGAATTCCACTGGCCTGTTTTCCAAGTTTCCTGATCCTTTCTTCTGTTTGATCTAGTCTGCTGTTGACCCGTCTACCGAATTTTTCAGCTGTTCCTGTGTTCTTCAGCTGTATGATTCGATACTTAATTTTCTCGTTGTTGAGATTTTCGGTTTGTTCATGTGTGGCTCTGACCTCCGTGAGCATCTGTAGAGCTTACTTCACACTCTTAGGTGAGTCACTTCTATTTCATTACGGTTTGGTTTTGGAGTTTGAGTTTTGTTGAGACCACACTCCACCGTCTCTTTGTTTTCCTTCATGCTGTGTTGACTTCTAGCCTGTGACCAGGCACCTAGCCTAGGCTAGAGTGGTCCTGGCTGGGAGGTGAACCTCTCCGGCTGGCCCAAGCTCTCGGTTGCTTCTTAAATTTTTGTGACTGCCTAAGACAATTGTTTTGTTCTTAGCTTTTGCTGCTAGTTGAGTGTTTGTCAAGACTGCATAGTGTCCCTGCGGGGAAGATCACAGCACACACACACGCAGTCTGAGTAGAAGCCAGACTCTCAGACAGCCGCTGGGAAAGTATGGAAGTTACGCCTCTTTTTGAGGTCAGCTGTGAGAGGGGTGTTTTTCCCATCGTCCCTAGGCCGAGTTCCTCTGCACTTAGCCAAGGAGGTGGGGGAGTTGGGGGAGTGTTGCTCCTGCGCCCATTAAAAACTGCTTTTTCTTTTTTTTTTTTTTTTGGCTGTGGTCCTGTGAACTCCTGAGTGCGAGCAGCGTGGGCTGTCAAGCCAGGTGCTCCAGGCGCTTTCGAGTGGGCTAGAGGGGAGTGGACCGAGGAGGCATCGGCTGGCTTTCCCTGTTCTCTGGTGGTGTAGCAGGCAGCCCCTAGATGTGTGCTAAATGTAGAAGCTGGACTCTGAGGCAACAGTTTTTAATATATGCAAAGAGAACCTTTTCAGGGAAAGATCAAGAGTCCTCTAGGGCTGGTTAAGCACCATTTCCTTGTTAGTCTTCTGGGCCTGGGCTCATGGCAAGCCCTGCTGGCTTAAAAGAGGTGTTTCAGGACGCCTGGGGGAGCTCAGAGGGTTAAGCGTCTGCCTTTGGCTCAGGTCACGATCTCCAGGTTCTAGGATTGAGCCCCATGTCTGGCTCCCAGCCGGGCCGGGAGTTTCTTTCTCCCTCCCCCTCTCCCCCTGCTTGTGCTCTGTCTCTGTCTCTCGCAAAGGAATAAATAAAATCTTTAAAAAAAAAAAAAAGCCATTTTAGGGGCCCATCTCTGTGTTAAGACTTGAGGCACTAAATGTGGGGTCCGATCTGTTCGGGGGGAACCTTGGGGTTGGCAGTTTCCGGCTGATTGTGCGGCATCAGGTCAGGGTTGGGGTTTATGGTGAGGGCTTGGCTCAGCTTTTCCTGCCCATTTCAGTGTGTTGAAGAGTAGCTCAGCCAGGTGAATTTTGTTTTCATCAAAAATGAATCTGGGTGTAGTGGTGCATTTGCTGTGTTCTGGGGAGGAGTTCAGGTGCCTCCTGTGTCCCCATCTTGGGCCAGAACCCTCAGCTCACTTCTTAACACGTTTTGAAAACCTCGTCTAAGTAACTCATTGTATATTGTTTTAGAGCTTGGAGTTTGATACCTTCGTTTTTCAGTCAACTTAAATTCTAAGCGGTATTCTTAACATTCCACATCAGGACAGATCCCATTTAAAGATCAGATGCCTCTTATGTAACTTTTTGGTGGCCGCATCCTCTAGAAGGCTATGGATGCGTGAGGTGTGACGTGAGAAGTCACGGCCCGCTCCCCCCAGATGAGACCCCCTGAACGCATCTCTGTTCACACCTTCCCCAGGTGGGTCACGTTCCAGTATCGAGACAGTGAGGAAGGCTGGGGCACAGGTTGGAAAAAGGATGTTCTTGGCCCAACCTGACTTAACTGTGTTTGTATTTTTGTTTCCTCAAAACCCTCTGTAGTTTTATTCATCCTAATATTCATTTTGAGGTTTTGCACAAACCTCTGAGAGCAGATGCGCCCTGCCCTGGCTCGAGCAAGAGGTCGTGCTTTAGGAGAAGATACTAACAAGGGGATCGTCTCTTTTAAATCTTCTAATAGTAGGACTATCCTAGCATTAAAAAGCCCTGAAAGGATTTTTTTTCGAGTTTTTTACTGTGGAATATTTTTTGATGGACTTAAATTGTGACTTTGTTTTCATCTCTTTACCAATTTGGAAGTCAAAGTTCACAAGGCAGAGTTAGAGAAATGAATGGTTGCTACTCTGCCCTCTAGAGGTTTGTGCTCTGTGGCCGGATTACTGTCAGTGAGAGACTGCGTGTGATCTCATCTAGACGTGCTGTTTATTATGTAACTTAAACAGCTGCACAAAATGCTACAAAAGCAGATTTTTAGTGCGACAAAGAGCATACTAATTGGGGTCCCGATTGTTCTTCTGCCAAGGATCCCGAGGTGGCATCGCAGCAACAGCCGTGGCTCAGTAAGTGACAAGGGCTGGTGGTCCTTACTCAGAAACGTCAGATGATGAAAATCCCAGCGCCTGGTCATGCTAACGGGTACGTAAATGGACAGTAAAACGAGATCCTAAGGAACAAACTTAACTCTGCTGCTTTTGAGAGTTAACTGTTAGAGCTAGAGTGTTGCTGGTCCCCCCCCCCCCCCCCCGATCTAGATCTTTTCTACCTTGGGTTCATAAAGGAGCCAGTGGAACATGGTCCCTTGGGAAGGTTCAGCATTGTTTTTACTTTCCCCACACTTAAGCTTTGTGTTAATCCCATATGTATAATTGCTTTTATTTGCCGACGCTAGTCAGAAAATTTCTATACTTCACACAACTATAGAGATGGGGCGGCATCCTCCTAGAAACACGATTTCCATACACACGTGAAATCTTGATCACGCATACTATTGAAGAATGACACCGTACTGCAGCCAGAGAAAGAAGAGTACTTATGTATGGTAAAAAGGCAAGTGAGTGAAGCTATACCTTTATTGCATTACTCTTAGTACATCCACAACTATTTCCACCTATATAGATCTTTAAAATAAGCATACACAAGTACTATTATCTACAAATATTTATTGTAACACTTGAACTACAGGAAGCCCTTGGCACTGATAGAAAATATTGATTCACTGTTAGGTTACAAAAATTTATACATAGCAAAATTTAATGCTCTTTACATAAAAAATATTAGACTACTTAAACAAAAAACTTTCAAAAATTCCTGGTAATAGCTACCAGAATTAGAAAAGTAAAATTAGGCTTGAGACACTGCCTGTTCTAGAACACTGGACTCTAACAGCACCTCCACTGCTGGAAAAAAAATATTTAAGTCTGTCATGCAACAGGAAAACAAAACAAGCTATTCTGGAACAACTGTTCTACACGGAAGAGAGCTTCTCCCAGTTAAAAGAAAAAGAGTCAAGATCCAAATAGGCATTTTTAGGCATTAACAACAACAACAGAAAGAATCCAAATGAAATACTATACTTGATGTTCAATTTTAATAGCATCTTGATAAAGGTATGCTTCCTTTCATTTTAATACATTTCTGCACATGTATATGTTTTAAAATCCAGGAAACAGCCAAACCACAAGTTAATTCTTAACATGAATATACATAGTTAACCCTATATTATGCAGCCCCTTTTAAAAAGCAGTGATGCACCCAACAGTTATATGTATCATTTCATAAAGAACAACACAAAGTTTACCGTCACTAATATCCAGTACCTATAATCACTTAATGTTCTGGAACACAATGATTTAGAAGGCAAGTTTCTTTTGAAAATGGCTTAAACTCAAGCAGGTGTGTTTTTGTTTTTTTCTTTTTTTATGTTGAACATCGAACTTTTATTATTCCAGGAAAGATTTTAAAAAATGAAATCAATACCAACCCTAATGTAAATCACTTAAGTATTCAAGTCTATAAAAGTAGGAGGAGGTCTGTGGTCTACTTGTAATTAGGTTTTAGATAGTTGATATGAAACTGTAAACTTGCTATTCAGACCACATAGAAATGGTTGCGAATGGTGGTCATTTTAATAAGGTAACACTTCTTAAGAAAAACATTGGTGGAACAAAAGTCTGTGAAGGATTTGGGGTCTCCTGTTGTAAAATAAGTTCCTAGAAATTTAAAACAAATACTCATTAAGGCAGAGCTGACATTTATTTCCCGGGAAAGAAGAATGACAACTGGGCCATTTTACTTAAAGGAAATCTATTATAAAATTGATTCTGGAAAGCTTGTCAAAGAGTCAGAATCCAGCTTCTTTGGGGGCAGGTGTAGCAGAATTATAGTGGCTCCTTTTGGCATTATTGAAAAACAGATTTCTGATTGGGTCAGGAGATGAATGTAGGCTGGACTCAAGGGGTAGGGAAGGCAGCTAATTTTTAAAAAGTCAATTGTTAAGAGTCACATTATCTTTGAGCCAAAGTTGAATAAATGTCAGCTGTCAGAAACGGAACCCCCCCCCACCCCCATTCCATTTTATTCCCTATAGATGAAGTAACTGGAGGACAGATGGCATATGTGAATTGATGGTCACGTTCCTTGATGCCGGCACAGCCTCGGTCCCTCTCAAGGAACAGGCCATGTCCCCATCGCCTGTCCTGGTAGGATCGCTCTACCGATAAACCTGAACATGCCACCAATTTCAGAAAGATCAACCATCCTTTTGTCAAAGTGTTGCCTTTTAAAATGGCTAACATGAAACCTCCAACATCTGCTCTAAAGAAAAAGATTGCCCTGCTGGAAGGTGTTCTAGAAAGACACCCCAGCAGCTGGAGCCAGACAGTGAAGTGGATAGGCTGTTTGGTGGGGTGCACATCTGTACTGCAGAGCAGCCGTCTCGGCAGTGGGCAGAGCTGTCAACGCGTCGGCCGTAACGCTCTGGCAAACATTTATGTGTACGAATTGAGTTGTTCTTTTGACCGAGACTGGATATCTTGCAGTTCCTGTTCTTCCTTTGCTTTGATATCCTGGTAAGCCTGCATTTTGCTTGCATCCTTTAAGTAAGCCCAGTTAGAAGACAGTATCATGAGGAAGTGGATCTGGAAAAGAAGGGTGAGCACGATGGCTAGTGAGCATGTCAGAAGGCAAAGCAAGCTGCTAGGCAGTTAGACGGTCTGTGCTGTCAAAGGGGAGAGGGTTACTCTGGATTAATACTCATTCTGCTGTCGGAGCCGTCAGATCTGGAAGCATGCTCTAGTACGCTTAAGAGTAGGAGGCTGAAGGAAAGTTAGTATACGAACACAATGAACTGAAAAAAACGGCCAAAGTTATTTGTTAAGAAAAAGCAAAAATGAAACAGGAGAGGGTTGTTTTGTCTTGTTTTTCCTTTACCATTTTGGGAGGAATTTTAACTAACGCAGACATTCGAAACACCTTGTGTGCTGATCTTAAAATCAGGGCAGTGCCAAGATCTTAAAAATCAGTTCCCCAAAGGCCTACCAGTGAATGATACTTATTTTGAGTAACTCATCAACTGCGGAGTTAACGGGAAAATTAAGTGAATGTCAAGACCAAAATGCAGACCTCTAGGCCCAGCCTGTCGTCTGCGGGAGCGCGTGCGCAGTAGCGCACCTCCGGTTTTCGTTCTAGGCCTGCCGTTAGTGCAGGTCACCGGGGTACAAATCCTTCTTCTCCACAGTGGAGGTGGCCAACCCTTCTCGCCCGCTCCTTTTCCTCATCTGCCCTGCAAAATCTACATCTCCGGTTCCTCCGATTTCCTCTTCAACATATTTGAGACTTTCCGATCCAGGCCCCATGGCTCTTGCGCTCAGCACCGGACGTGCGGGGTGAGAGCCGGCTACGAGCAATCAGACACTGCGCACCGAAACGCACCAAGGCGAGGTTGCTGAGAAAGTGTGCTGCGGGGAGCTACGCACCCCACGTACAGATCCCGGTCCCACAGAAAAAGACAGGGTGCCCTTGCTTTTTCTTCACATTGCCCTCTAGCTGGGTGGGCTGACTAGAGGGGCCTGTACTAGGTAGTGAGCCATGAGATCAGAAAAAGAGTTGTCAGATTTACAGTGTGTTTGCCTTTTTTTCCAGAGTCCATGAAAACGCGTCTCTCTGCCATCTCCTCTCCAGCACTGGTATTGGTTATCAAGCAAGCGACAATAACAGACAAGGCCGGTATTACAAAGTTTTAACACTTCATTTAGAGATACTGCTCCAAGTTCAAGAGAATTAGTTTTTAACGGATGCTCACCAAGGTCAGTACATAACTGAATCCTTTTCACAACGCGGAAATAGCCAGATCCCATCTTTTTGTAATTCACTCAGGGTAAGTCATCTTATTAATCTACAATGCAAAATGAGTGGACTAAAGCTATTTACAAATTCCCGTCACCAGACTGCGGCAACCTAGGCTCGGCTTTAGGCAGGGAGATGTCAGGCTCCCGAGGAGCGCTCCCTACGGCTCCTTGTTGGCCTTAAGCAATTTAGAATTTAGTGCAGCAATCTTCCCGACTCTTAAACTTCAAGACGGCATAGTTATAGGTAGTAGCCATCATGTAGATCAGCTGGTGGAAGAGAACAGAACACGACAGTAAGATGACGGCGGTCAGGGCGGCCGCCCGCTCGGGACCCACGGCCTGGCTTCTTCCCCACCTATCATCACCCAGAAGGGGGTCCTGCGGGGCACACAGACATCCTCGTGCTTCACATGCACACCGCTAGTCCTGGCCTCTGCCCTTAGGCTGTTGATGCAGACGCCTGGGAGGTGCTGGAAGATGAAAAGCTCCAGGGGAAGCCTGGTCTTCCCCAGCCTGCCGCTGTGGCGGCACGGAGTCTGCCGCCGGCCCCTCGCTCAACAAGAGCACAGGTCGTCCCCAGGATGGGAAAGGCTATCCCATCCTGCAGGGGCTAGAAAGTTTCCCTCTGGGTCTACCAAGCCTCGATTTCTGGAACGCCCACAGCGAGCCCTCCCGACCTCTGGCCGTACACGCAGGAACCCGGGGCCCTTTATACTTGCTCCTCCTTAGCGGCCGGTTCCCCATCCGCCCCTTTCCCTGCTCGCGGCACGGGCCTGGTCCCCGGCGGACACGCAGAGTGGGGCCCAGGGTTAGGCTCCCAGCTGCGGTCGGCCAAGGCCCCAGCGGCTGGCTTGTCTCAGACTGTCACCGAGCCGCCTTGCCGCAGGTGAGTCCATGCTGGGGCAGGGAGGGGGTTTACATTCTGTGATTTTGCTCATTACAGGTTTCCTGACCACAGTGCCAAACGAAGGGCTCTCGAAAGTCTCCAGAGAGCACGACGGCTCGGAGGGGCCACGGAGCTTCCTTCAGGTAGGAGGTGTAGTGCGGAGACCAGGGGCTCAGTGTTAACACCACCGTGGTCTACGCTACATCAGGTATCTTGGAGCAGGACCACATCAAACAAGGTTATGTGGTGATGCGTTTGGCAAGAGATGTACTTGGCGGTGGCAGAAAGTGAACCCGTGTGACCCCTAGAAGCAGCGGCTCTGTGGTGGAGGAGACCACCGAAGCAGCTCAACCGTCCCGGCACGGAGGGCTGCCTATAGGCCGTGCCAGCTGGAAACGCAGATTTCTTGGCAGGGCTGCCCGACAAGTCCAGGCTCACGGCGCACCCCTGCCCTAGGCCAGGCCTGGGCACTACCCTGTCGTCTTCCAGCAGGAGCCAAGTTCCGCCACCTGCGCTCTGGGCCTGACAGGCAGCACGGTCTGCCCGCACCCCGGCCCGGGGGGAGGTCTACACGGGTGGCATGGAAGCGGGGCTCCGTCCCGGAGGTGGACCGCGGGAAGGCACGTCTGCCAGGGGAGCCTGGAGGGAGGGGAGCGGCACTAGGCGGGCGCGGGGCCGCGGTTACTCACCAGGGCGATGACGGTGGCCCCGGCTCCGGCGCAGGCCACGATGAACAGGTGGTAGGACATGTAGAACTAGGAAAGAACAGGCCACCCGGTGAGCAGCGTAGGCGGAAGCGACGGGCCTCCGCCTGCTCCTCCTCGGCTGCTTTCCCCGGGCTGCAGGCCCGTGGCCGCTACCCGGTGGGGGCCTTGCTAAAGCTTCCTGAGGCCCGGGCTGTCCCCAGGACCAGTCAAATCTCAGTGGTGGGCGGTATCATTCTCATGACTGCCCTGTGCCGCCACCCTTGGGAGCCCCTGCTTGGAACCAGGCCCTGGTCTGGAGAAGCCAACCGGCCGACGATGGAGGCGGGGGCTGACGATTTCGGTAACTCGCTGCTTTCCCCACAGCAGGCGCGGATTCCCCGAAGGATGCGAGCTCCCCCTGGTGCCCTTGCGAAAACCGCTCTAACCGATGCCGAAAGCATGTCCTAAGGCCCGAGTTTAAAGCACAGTGGGTTAGGGTGTGCTGCGAGCGAAGAGTGAATGAGAAGTAGCGATGACCAGCTGTGACTAGATTGAGAGGAACTGGGCTTCTGTACAAATTCTAGGGTTGGTTGGTTTTAAAGGGCATCTTTTCTATATGAAAATTTGCATTTGTCCCGTGATAAATGAGCCACGTTGAAAAACCCAGTGAAGGCGAAAGAGAAGAATCTGTGTGTTTTCAGATGGAGGCGGTTAGGGTCACTCTCAGTGCCCGAAGAGAACGCTCTCGGCATGCTAAGGGTCCTCCCTGAACCGGCTGGACCATGCAAAAGGGGCATTTTGTAGGTCAGAAATGGGTGAGTATGGGTGAAGACAGACTGTTGGTTTGATCTTAAAAAGTCTGCAGAGAAAAGCCTGCCTTCCTAGCATCCGTACCACTTCCTGCGCTGCCTCCCCAGGAGGGCCCTTTCCTCAGCCGGCTCTGCCAAGCGGCCGTGTCCAGACCCTGCCAGGAGAAGGGTTTACCTCATTGGTGTTGCAGATGTTCTCGAGGGCGGAGCCACAGATTTTCCCTGGGAAAGCATTCCAAGGGATGATGCCTGTGAGATGAAGCCCAACAGAAGGTTAATGGTCGGTTAGTGCCCCCCCCCCCCCCCCGCAGTGCCCCTTGCTCTCGCTCGTCCCCACCAACACGACACCTAGGCCGTTGAGAATCAGTAAGAAGTCCTACTTAGCAGGACAAGAGCCAAGTCAGCTGGTCCATAAGCACTTTAAGCTGCTTTGTTTTCCCTGCCAATTGTGCTTGCTTGAGTTCACCTCATATTGTAAAAATTGATTTTCCAACCGGTTAAACAGCTGGAGGACAGCCACCTTCATACGGGATTTCCTAGTCCATGGACTTTCTACTAAAGTCCCCAAATTGAGGGTCTATACTCAAAGTTTATGGAATTTGGATTCTGTAGGTTTTTTTTTTTTTTTTAAGATTTTATTTATTTATTTGACAGACAGAGATCACAAGTAGGCAGAGAGGCAGGCAGAGAGAGAGAGGAGGAAACAGGCTCCCTGCTGAGCAGAGAGCCTGATGCGGGGCTCGATCCCAGGACCCTGGGATCATGACCCGAGCCGAAGGCAGAGGCTTTAACCCACTGAGCCATCCAGGCGCCCCTCTGTAGGTCTTTTATATTCATTTTCACTGGGATTGGAAATCCAGTTGGAAATTTTAAAAACGGAAGCATGGTGGAGTCCATCCCCTGTCCCGTCTCTCTGCCGCACCATGGCCCGCCGCGTTGCTGGTCTCTGTGCCGTGTGCTAGCTGTGTGCTTTTAAATACTAAACACAGCTCAAGTTACTCTTCTCCCAGGAGGTAAGGAAGGCTTTCTTTAAAAAGTCCCTTATCGGGGGGCGCCTGGGTGGCTCAGTGGGTTAAAGCCTCTGCCTTCAGCTCGGGTCATGATCCCAGAGTCCTGGGATCGAGCCCCGCATCAGGCCCTCTGCTCTGCGGGGAGCCTGCTTCCTCCTCTCTCTCTGCCTGCCTCTCTGCCTAGTTGTGATTTCTCTCTGTCAAATAAATAAAAAATATTTAAAAAAAAAAAGAAAAAGTCCCTTATCGGGGTGCCTGGGTGGCTCAGCGGGTTAAAGCCTCTGCCTTCAGCTCAGGTCATGATCCCAGGGTCCTGGGATCGAGCCCCGCATCGGGCTCTCTGCTTGGCTGGGAGCCTGCTTCCTCCTCTTTCTCTCTCTGCCTGCCTCTCTGCCTACTTGTAATCTCTATCTGTCAAAAAAATAAATCTTAAAAAAAATAAAAAAATAAATAAAATAAAAAGTCCCTTATCCCTTCCATCCCTGCCATGGGCCCACAGATGCTGGAGGAGAACGGGCAATGACAAGTCCCCACGCTGTCTGTGAAACCAGTGATCGCTAATGGCCAGAAGTGTTGAGTCAAATATTTAAGAATAAGGAATAAGGAAATGATGTACATCTAGACATTCACAAACACTTTTAAAAAATCATGTTTAGGCTCTGTCTTCAAACCATCAGGAAGACCAGTGCAGCTGAACCTTGGTGTTTATGAGAAAACTGTACCCTAACGGGCAGTCCTGGGCAAGTTTCTCATTATGTTGTAAGAAAAGATGTTGAAGCCAAGCCCCATGGGAAAAACAAGAAGCACAAATGAAACCGTCCTCTCTCCTGAGAAATCTGGTCTTTAATTTTAATGAAAAGTCCCCCACCCCCCCCCCCACCCCCGCCTCGCTGTTTCTGCCAGGAACAGGGTTCCTCAGCATCTTGGCAAGAAGCACTCATTAAAGTCCTTACTTGGGAGGCTGCCTCTCAATGTAATTGACAGGAAGAGCAGTGGCCCTTCTGTGGCTTGTCAAAATGAACCAACCTTAGCTGCCCATTGCAAGTATCCTACTTATTAGAAAATAGGTTTGAAGGGGTTTCCAACAAGCCAGATTTTACTGAGTTCAGTGTGATGACTTTAAAATATGTCTGGATTTTGTTGCGTTTTCCAGGACAGCTGAAGTTTAAGCAGTTGGTCATTTTAAAAGCCCCGATTTGAAGAGTGGGACATGGAAATTAATTGGACGACAGGGTCTACACAATATTTTAGATAAAGACTTGAATGGCACAAAACTGAAAAGAAATTCAAAATTAAAAAAGAAAAGCCTATAATCTTTTGATGTCCAGAAGATGGATTATAATGCAGTGCTACTTGATAACACAGTTTGAAAAGTTTCCTTTGCTCCATACTTGAAAATACAACAAAAATCTGTATTACGACTAAGAGTGTAAATGATGTTTCCCTCCAGAAAACAGCACACGTTAAGAGTGAGGTATGACAGCGATCACGGTGATTCAAAAAGCCACCCGTGTAGTCACTCAGGTCCAGAGGGCTGCTCAAGAGGCTAGAGGTTCCGCGGGGCAACGGAAGGGGACGGTACCGTATTGTCGGATGTCCACGCAGATCTGCTCCACAGCGGCCGTGCCGTTGGTCTGCGGGGACTTGATGACCTCACAGGTTGACCAGATGTTGTAGAACATAAATACGGGCACGGCGGAGAAACCAAACACACCCAGCCAGGCCACTCCCAGCACGTAGGTGAGGAACACGAACTGAGCAGAAAAGGAAAAACAATCATTACTGCGGGGGGGACGGGGCAGGGTGCCGTACCTGGGGGCGCAGTGCTCACACAGCTCTGGCTGGATGGAGAACCCGGGGGCTGCATTCCCAGCACCGCCTGGGCCAGGGGAGCGATGGGCACAATGACAAGGAGAGGGGAAGCGAGGGCTGGGCCAGGGCGGTCACGCTTTCTGGAGCTCCACGATGGACAGTGTGACCGCCTGTGCAGGTCTCCTTCTCAGGAGCTGGCCGCCCACTTGCCGCTCTTTCCCGGACTCACCCTGCAGAGTGTCCGGCTGCTTTCACGGGCCTTGATGTTCTGCGACGCAAGCGTAGTACGGTGACAGGTGCTCCAGGAAGCCCCTTTCTCGAAAGGAACTTGACTAGTTTCACAGGCCCGCAAAATCACTAAACGCATTAGGTGATAGTCTGAAAACAGCCCTGAACACAAGCTTAAGGCACAGTGTCTGGTACAACTCCCCTTTCCCTCTCCGCTGTTTCATCTGGAAGATTCGCAGCAGTTCTGTGCGCAGGGCTGCTCTCCAGCCTGCTCTGCACACGCGGGCGTGGACGGCTTCAGAAAGAACCTTGTCCGGGGGCTTCGCTTCACCGAAGCCTAACCTGCCTTGACTACCAGCTTTCAGAGACTGGTGAAAAGCTGTTCCAAAAACGTCACGTCAGGGGATTTTCAGCCTATTTTCAGAAGGGGCACCCACAGAGCTTGTGGGCGGTGCTCTGCCATTCTCATTGGGCTCTTTTCTTCAGAGGATGCTCAAGACCTGCAGACTCGGTGTCCCTTTCCATCCTGCAAGAAAGCGCTGGAGGAGCTCGGCTGCTTGGGGGACAGGCTCACACCGCAGGAAGGCGCAGAAGTCACCTTTGCTTGTGTCTCAGGGGCACGGATACTTACAGAGGCATTTGCATTTCTAAGGAGAGTAAAGCCCATTTCAGCAGTTTCACACTCCCTGTGGGCCCTGTGCTTATGGATGGGCTGCTCCAGACCAGGCTGCTTTTCCTTACCCACCCTTTAAAAGAATCTTTGCAGAGTTATTAAAAAGAGAAGACTTGAACATGGCCTTCCAGAGGTCGTCAGGGCTCCGCAGGGCAGGCCTGTAGAGAGCACCCCCTGCGGACCTATCCTGTCCTGCGGCCGGAGGCCTTCACAGGCGCTTCCAGAGTGTGCTCCCAGAATGCGCTCCCCAGCAGCTGCTTTCTCATAACGGACCAGTGAGCACCAGGACTGCTCATGGACAAAGGGCAGCTTCGCTGTCCCGGCTGGGCAGAGCTCACGGAGCTTTCTGGCGGAAGCTGGTCTGCCCTAGCTGTCGTCAGGCCTCCCGGTCCCCTAGCATGCTCCAAGGCAGATCTGTTCCCCTGCCCCCTTGAAGGTACCGTCCTACCTCCGAGATACCGCCGTCTGGTTCCAGACCATCACAGTAAAGCGAGTCAATTTAATTTGGGCGCTTCCCAGTGCAAATTCGATTCATACTATAGTCCGGTAAGTGTGCAAGAACATTGGGTCTGGAGAAGACGAAGTACTGACCTTTAAGAAAATACACTTTATTGCTCAAAAACGCTAACCGTCACCTGAGCTTTGAGCGGGTCTGTCTTCTGGCCGGCGGAGGGTCGCCGCTGGCTGCTCGGCAGTGACGTCTGTGCAGCAGATGCCTGTTGCTTTCACTCGGCAGTTCGCTGCAGCAGGCCGGGCTGTGCGACAGCGTGTCACCACCGAACCGCTTTCAGAACGGGACCGAGTCCTCTGCAGTGCCGCGACGGCTTCAGCAGGAGCCCGTTCTGTCCCCGGCCGCTAGCGAGAGCGTCAGCCTGCCCTGGGTGACTCTGCAGCCCGGCGCTGACCTCTTCTCTCCAACTATGAAAGTCCTCGGGGGCATCTTCTTCCAGCGGAAGGCTGTTTGGGCTCCACTGGAAATCCGTGCTGCTGCACTTGGCGCCCTGACGTCGTGGGGTCGGCTCCTTTCCTTAGAGCCCGCGAAGCAACCTCTGCTGGCGTCCGGCTTCCCTTCCGCGGCTTGCTCCCCATGTTCCGGCTGGTCTGCCCTTCTGTCCGGAGAACTACAACGGTCTCTCATCGCTTGTGTGTTCACTGGACTAACACCTTTCATTTCCTTTAAGAACTTTCCTTCGCATTCACTCCTCGGCGGTGTGGCACAAGAGGCCGGGCCTCCCGCCTGGCCGGGCTCTCGACTTACTTTCCTCGCTAAGCTCGGTCATTTCTAGCTTTTGGTGGAAAGTGCGAGAGACAGTGACTCTTCCTTTCCCTTGAGCACCTGGAGGCCACTGTAGGGTTAGTAACTGGCCTGATTTCAATACTTTTGTGTCTCGCGGAATAGGGAGGCCCGAGGAGCAGGCCCGGTCCGTGGAGCAGGAGGAACGGACACGGCCTGTGTCAGTCACTGCCTCGAGCAATGTCACACCTCACCGCAACCGACAGAATAATGAGAAAGTTTGCAATATTGTAAGAAGTACCAAAATGGGACAGACTCGAAACGGATAAATACTTTGGGAAGACGGCGCCGACAGACGTGCTGGGCCCAGGATTGCCGCGGCCCTCCCGTGTTTCACCACCACAGCGGCCGTGAAGTACGACGTATGAAGCCAACCGTGTTCAAGGCGCCCAGGGTGGCTTTTCAACGTTTTGGAACAGAGATTTCTTGAATAAAACGGAACACGTAAAAGAGGCAAAAGTGAGCTGTGCTGGTGGCGGGGTGGAGCTCTTCACGCCTGACGTGTTGGGCCAGAAGTCCTGTGCACACTCGCGCCTGGTCCCCAAGAACCGCGCGAGCCCAGGCCTCTCCCTTCTAGCCCGCCGGCACAGCTCTGGGGCACTCTCTACCGTCCCCCAGCTGAACGCCTTTACAAGGTAAACTGAGGCACGTTAACATCTTTCACAACCTGTGCAGGCGTGTGTGGACACACATCCGCTGCCCTGGGGCAGCACCAGCGGCGCGAGCGCGGGGAGAGGTGTCACGAGGGCAGACACGGAGTCCAAGCTCGGACCCCATGTCACAGGCTGCTAGTGCGGCAGCTGGCTCAGGGGAAGCCTGGGGGGCATGGGGCACGGCCGCTTCTTAAGTTTCCTCTTCTGGGACTCTAGCGCCCCGGCTCTGGCTTTCGTTTCAGTTCGCTCTTGTGGGCTGCCAAGGGATTAGGGCCACCTCGGGGAGCGACTTCACAAAGACTCCGTCCCCCAACATGTTCAACACCAGGCAGATGTGCCCTGCATCGGGGCAGACACCGGACCCCCTGAGTAAGGGGGGAACCGGCCCGAGGTCCCCCCACACATCTACTTTCTGCTGCTCTCTCCCCTAGGCTCCTGACTTCTTTTCTTTCTCCTATGGTTGCTTCCTTCCCCGACCTAAGCACTCCCCCCCGCAAGTTGGAGAGTAGTCGTATCTTTTTTTTAAATAACAGAGTTTTAAACTCATTTATTTCCCTGTTCTGTGGACTTCATCTTAAAAAGCCAAATTGAAATGACAGTCCCAGCGGGACAGTCCTGTAGGGGATGTGAGGTTGGAGGGGCTCCTATCATCCAAGAACCAAAGGGTTAAACAAGCGAGCGGGGGGCTGACTGCCGCACATAGTTCTAGCACGGTGTCTGTCCCACCCGTGCCCTTCCAGGGGCGACGCAGCCTGGGATACGCCGTGAGCACGGGCACACGCAACGCCTCCCTCCCCGCACGTGAGCACAGAGGAGGCACGCGGATCCCACAGGGGCCCGCCAAGGCTGAAATCCCAACGGCGCCATTCCGAAGTCCCCCACACGCTGTCATTCGGGGAGCTCACACGGTGCCACCCGGCCCCACGCGGCTCCGTGCTGATGGGACGGCTCCCTGTGCTCACTATCTCCCCGGCCTGGTGCTGACAGGGACAGCGACACAGAGCTGCACCGGGCCCTGGTGTAAGACCTCACCGATGGCAGTCACTGGGCACAGAGAGGCCCCCGGCCTCCCACAGGAGCGCTGTCCACGCGGGCATCACAGCTGGCAGCCCTGCCCTCAAGACGACCGTCACAGGTACAGGCTGGGGGCGGTCATGCTGTGGGAACTAAGGACTAGCCCAGCCCCTGACGGAGAACAGGACAGGCAGTGTGGCAGCCTGCCAGAGGGCGGAGCCAGGGCAGAATGAGCTATCAGAGAACTTTCCAGAGCTCACCGGGTCAGAGATGCCAGCCCCCGAGGTGCCACTTGCCGTGGCCTGTGGGTTCAGAGGACTGGGAGGTGGGCATTCACAGCAAGAGTGACATGGAGATAGGACCCGAGGCTGTATCAGATTATTTCCATCCTCAGAGGGGGGCATGTCCTTACATCACGACAGTGCTTACATCTCTGGCTGTTTCTCCTCCGTTGCCCCATGAAGGCTCCTTTTCTGGGGTCTTCCCGGTAGACCGTGCTTTTCCCCAGGGCGCTTTCCTCCACAATCCCGTCACCTCGTTCATGCCTACCACCGGTCTCTGTCATTTCCAGCCCGAATGTTCGCAGAACCCCGGCCCAGGGTTCTCGGTGACGCTCCACCTACCTCCCCCGACGGCCTCCAGCGACTGAAAGCGCACACGGCCCAGCTGGAGACTGGCCGCGCATCCCGTCCACTCGAGATTAGTCCCACGGCCCAGTCCTAAGCGGCCGGCTCGCCCCCACGTGGCCCGTGCCCCCCACCCTCCGTTCTGCCGCAGGGGCCCAACTGGGATCTCTGCTGTGCACTAGCGCCCACCCCGCTCTGGCTGACCCTGCCTCCCCCCACCCCCGGCCCGTTCGCCCAGCCACTCGGAGATCGCGCTCGCCTTCGCATGTGGGGTGCCGGCACTCCCTGTTCAGCGTTGGAGTCTAAGCCTGGCACTCGGGGCCTTTCCTGACCTGGTCTCTCCCCTTCCCAAGCAGCGTCACTTCCATCCTCCTTCACTAGACCCTTCGGTTCTAGCTGGGGCACACTGGTGCTCACGGGAGCACCCCCCTTTCCTAGGGGATTCTGAAACTTCGCAGAACTGAGGGCCAGACAGGGAAGCAACAGGGACAAGACCTTTCAGCCGTTTGCTTAGGACCAAGGGTCCGTCCAGGGATGAGCAGCTGCACGGACACATCCCCCCCCACAGCTGCCCAACCCACCACCGAGTTTCCTTCTGGGACACTCGAGAAGCCCATCTTTTCAAGGTCCCCCATGTCCGCGGAAGGCCTGACAGGGACCAGGGCGGCTGTGCAGGCCATGCGCCGGCCGTGTCCCAACCACTCGGCTCTGCCGTGAGAGCACGAAGCAGCGCGTGGCACACCAACTCACGCGTGGGGCTGGCGGCCAACACACCTAGGGTGCCCAGATGCGACTTTCACTTCGTTCCCGCATATAACCTTCCCCAGCAGTCTAAGGATAGAAAGCCATCCTCAGCTCGTGGGCCGCGCGGAGACAGATGGCAGGCCAGATTTGGCCCAAGGGCGGGAGTTGGCTCTGAGCTGCCTGAGAACGAGAGCCTGTGTTTTCCTCTTTGCACACCCACAGCGACTAGCAAGATCCGCAGCCGGGTGCTTAGTAGAAAAAGCACTCGGCACTTCCAGAATGAATGGGACAATTTCTCACAGTACACCGTCTTCAGGGCCACAATCCGCATTCAGAGATAAATGCGAGGGAGTTCAGAGACAATACACAAGCGACCTCCTTTCACAACTTTCTACTTGAAAACCCTCAGGGCCCTTACTGCCTGTATATGCATAAGGGAAAGGTTAGTACCCCAGCCAGGGATTTTCGTTTACCATCAAGAACAAGCTGGAGGGTTTCTAACACCGTGGGACAGCCCCTGCGTCATGGCCTCGCCATCCGTGCCCGATGGTCTAGCCTTCGCTGAATACAAAGACCCACCAGAGGCGGGGCCCTGGGTGCGCGGCCGACACCCAGAGGCTCGGACTCACCATCCCGCTGATGCATCGGCCGCAGGCGGTGGTTTTGAACTCGCCGTGCAGCTCCTTCACTGCGCTCGTGGTGTAGAAGCCTTCGGCCAGCAGGATGATCCCGTACAAGAAGAAGAAGGACGCGATCCCGTAGATGACATACTGCATCAGCTGTATCCTGGGGGAGGGAGGACGACAGCCGCAAGGGCAACGTTCGTCACAGGGTGAAGAGCAGACGTTGTGGGCCTCTGGACAGAGGGCAGGATGAGGCTGTGCCACGTACTGGGACCCCTTCCCACCCCGCAGCTGGCAGCCCCCACCGCCCACCCGACAGCAACCTGGGCCAGGCACCCCTGGGGCCGAACACTCCCAGCCTTCTCAGCCCTTGCTTTCTCCTCCCCTGGGCTTTTCTTCTGCCTGCGTCCAAGTAAGCGTTAACCAGAAGCCTCCCTTTCCGGCCAGCAGAGCCATCCCGGGGCAGTCGCCTGGCAGATGCCCTTCCCCGGGGAAGCCAGTACTTACACCTCACTCAGCAGGGCGTGGTCACTGGTGTTGGTGGAGAAGTGCTGCTCAAGGATCGCCACGGTGCCCGCCAGGGCCACGTGCCCGCAGCCACAGAACAGGGCGACCCCAGAGAAGCAGAGGATGGTGGCCACCAGAGAGGCATAGGGGACCCCTCCCAGACACTTGATGCAGCATTCAAAGCAGCCTGGACCCAAAGGAGAGAAAAGGCAGCGGTTACGGGCGAGACACTGCAGTCTTCATCAACACCAGCCCTCTGCAGAGAGCGCTCGCCCTTGCCAGCTCCCCTCTCACGCTCTGCGATTACGCTCGCCACGCCGAGGGCCAGTAGGGTGGCTGTCGTTGGCTCACATTCTGGTGGGGAGGACCCCGGGGCTCCAAGAGGCGAACGTGGCTTAATTTACTCGGGGTGAGTAGCAGAGCAACCACCCGACAATGAGTTGGGGAGTAAGTCACAGTTCTAGGGCTTCCTCATTGACCCGGGGCTGGCGGGGATGGGGGTGCTGCTCGAGTGACAGGGAGGAGCGGCTGTTCCACCCACAGGGTCAACAGAGAGGACAGCAGTGAAGCTGGGTTCAGAAAAAAATACCAGCATGGTCATTGTGGAAAGGTGATGGGTCTCTTTGGTCCCTACAAGTACAAAGTCACCAACATCCACTCAAGTAGGTCCACTCAGGTTTCATTCATGTCAACATCAAATCCCCTCATCTCTTTAATAAACATGTCTGCCCGGCCCAGGCAACACCACAATGTGTTATCCCTCCTCCCCCTCCTCCCACCAGGCTTCCATCTGCCTCCTTCCCCCAAATGTGTTCAGAGTAAGAATCCAGAACTGGCGGGTGACATTTAAGTACTTGAAGGCAAAGGAACAGAAAAGAAAAGAAAAACAAAACAAAACAAAACAAAAAAACAGATAAAGACAAAATGAGCATCCATGAAGTGAAATGAAGAAAGAGCCACAGTTAACTGTTCAAACATAAGAAGATTTTTCTTCATTTTTAAAATAAACTTTTACTGATGAGGTCCACAATGCTCCCCCCAAGGGACAGAGCCAGGTGACATTTTCAGTATGGAGACATTGTGCTTCATCTAAAGCAGTGGTGGCCTCAGGGTTAGGTATCCTGTCTGTATCATCCAGGTCTTTAAGTAAATAGCTTGTCAGGGAAATCGAACCTGAATGCATCATGATGTTTAATAGCAATCAAGAGCAGTTATTTACTTCAATGCCAGCACATTAACCCGGCTGCCACCCCCCACCCCCAGAGTGGTCTTTCCAGTAGACAGGGAAGGACTGGAGATGGGCTGCGCCATTTTGAGGAGCATCCCATTCAAAAGCAGCATCTGTCTAAACCCACCACAAGAGAGGACTATAAACCAGATTCCTCTTCAGTTATGGAAAATTAGGAAAGGTCAGGGCTTCATAACAAAGTGTGCTTTCTTTCACTGCAAAAGATGGCTGGCTGTCATCATGGAGACCAACCTCCATGAAATGGGTTTATGAAACCACATACAACGGGAATCAGTGCGTGGAACAGTTCAAGTTCACCAGCAAGTCAAGAGCTTTGGATACTTGAGATTTGGGAGCAAGGAGGATGGTGTTCCATCTTATTCTGTCATACAGCTCTCTAGGGAATGAGGGGAGGGGAGAAGCGGGCCACTCAAAGTACAAGTTCTCTCCAGACTCCCAAAGCAAGAGCAACAACAGCCCTCAGCCTCGTGTCCCACTACGTAAAGAGCACGCAGACCCCCGTGTGGGGTATCGCTCACCCCCTCCCCCCTTCTCAGCCTGTAAGATGGTGTAAAGATCAAGATGAATGCCTGCTTCCCCAGCTAACCAAGTCCCAGCTGGCCCCCACTGGACCAAGAGAGACGGGTGCCCTTGGGACCATGTTGTCCAACAGAGTGGCCGATAAAACAATTCCGCTCCTTAGTTGTCCATATTTCACATGCTCAACAGCCGCACATGTTATACAGGCTACCGTACTGCACAGTAACTATGGAACATTCTATTCTCACAGAACCCTGCTTTGGAAGATACATTTTTGACTTGCTGCCTCTGCTATTTTCTGAAAAGTGAGTTGGATTCTTGGGAGTTTTAGTTCAGATTTCATGAGTTCAGTACTTTTTGGAGGCTTCCACAGAAAGACCCAATGTGCAGGCCAGGCACACAGCAGATATGCCAGCAAGGACACGTCAGCCGGGACGATGCGCAGTGCGTCCCGCGGACGCATTCTGGGAAGATCACGTCTTTCCTCACGGCGGCAAGTGGGGGTGCGGTGGGGCAGCGTGCTTGCCCTTGAACGACAACACTCAGCCTTCCAAGCCCACAGCTGCCACTTCAAAACAGTCTTTCATCCAAAGGGTTAGAGCATTCTGTTTCTTTCAAAGGAACGATCGCAGCTGCTCCCTGGCTCAGAAAAGACAAGTGGGGTTAGAAGAACGAAGCCATTGAGGCCCAGATTCACCAGCAGAGGAAGGCTCAAGTTCTCTCTGAGTTCCTGCTGTCAAGGACTGCAGATACCCCATGCCGAGGGTCGAGTTTGGGAACAGCAGGGAAAACCAGGGACTGGAAGATTTGGGGGATCATGTCAATGAATGAAACTCTCAGCACCCACGAGTGCTCCCATGTTTGCAGCAGGTGATTTTATTTGTAGCTGTAGGTACTGGTTCCCACACACGACAACTCACCACACTGGTCACTGTGGTTCCACACACACAGACAAAGCTCTTTAAGAAAAAAAAAATTCATTTATTTATTTGACATAGAGAGTGAGCACAGGGCCCTGAGATCATGACCTGAGCTGAAGGCGAGACTTCACCAACTGAATCCCCTGAGGTGTCCACAGACAAGACCCTGCCAGCCAATGTGAGTAGAAGCTTCTGGAACACAACATAGGAAGAATATGTAGGAAATCACATAGCTGGATGTGGAGCATAGTGTAGCTCGCTGGTCAGTGACCTGTGGGGCTGACATGACATGTACGGTGGCCCCCTGACCTATGAATGCATCACCCCACTGGACTTTCTAGGTCAGTCTAGAAGCTCTCCTTAGTCAAGTGTGTAAGGTATCTTTACACACAGGGTGGTCTGGGCCTATGCCGCACACTTATCCCAGAGAAACCTAAATGCTCAGAATCAGCTTTCTGACTATGGATAGCAATAACTGTTCGTGCTCACGTTGACAGTACAGGCGGGTACGTATGTGGCAGAGGATGGCGGCGGAGGCCAGGACGGTGATGTGTGCTCAGGCCAGCCTCCCAGGCATCTGCTCTGCGCTCTTACGGGGCCCCGTGCTCAGCTGAATGCGCTGTTATTGCCGTCTTGACAGTTGTCATCATCTTTGAACGGGGGTGTCCGAATCTTCCTTCTGCACCGGGCCTGCCACTTCCGGAGCCCATTTTGAGTGTAGGCAGGTGGGAGGAGGCAAGAGGCCTTCTTTTCCCTTGATAGGCCCACAGGAGCATCCTGTTTCATTTCATAGCGTCCCTAGTACGGCCGAGAATGATAGACGCCGCCTCACTGGCCACGCCATCCTGAGCCCAGTGCCCCAGCTCTATAGAGACACAAGTCAGGGCCAGAAAGGACAAGGCGCAATCTCCCACTCTCACAACCATCACAGTCAAGGCTCCAAGTTCTCCTAAACCAGGAGTCGGCAAACTACATACAGCCCGTGTTTTTGCAAATACAGTTTTCCTGGAACACGGCTGTACCTATTCGTCTAAACACCGCGGCCACCTGTGGCCTACAGTGGCAAGTGGAGTAGCCAGGACACACAGCACGGGGCTTGCAAGGCTGGACTCGCTCCCCGTTCATGGAGAAGGGCAGCAAAGCCACCCTGGGTGGCCGTGGCGCTCGGAGTGTGGTCCCAGGCCCAGCGGCACCTCTGCGCATGCTCAATGTGCAGATTCTTGCCTCCACTGCAGCCCCCTCCGGAGGACAACTCAACTCGGTGCTGGCGCAGACGAGAGAGACTCTTGCCCATGACCCCACTCTGATCATCACCTCCGTGACTGGGGTCTCCTGAAGGCCTGGTCTCCCCGAAGCTGTCAGCTAAGCGGAATCACAGACACGGGGTGGATGACAGCAAGGGACGGGGGGGAGCGACTGTCCATTCTTTCTTTCTGCTTCATTTCATCAGTGCACAGTCAGTGCTCGCCAAGTGTCTCCGAGGTCCCAAGCACAGAACCAGGTAGGCACAATGCACAGTCTGATGGAGTTTCGTCTGTAGGACAAAGGGACATTCACGCAATGGCTTTACTTCCCGAGTGCTACAAGAACAAAGAGTGGCGATTTTCGGAGGCTTGGGGTGGGGTGCAGGGATGGCTTCCAGTGCTTAAATAGGAAGGATGGATTTGAATTCATTTGGTCAGGAGAGAGAAGGACGGGTAAGGGAGGGGTTCCAGGAAGGACTTAGAGCACGAAGAGAAGTTCTGTGGTGGAAAAGAGCAGAGCACTTTCCCAGGCCCGCAAGAAGCCAGAATGCAGAGCAGAGGGAGGGCAGGACAAGGAAGGCACGAGGGCTCTACTGAAGCTGGACTGCCGAGGGCCCTCGAGGCTGCGTTAAGGATTCTGGACTTTATCCCCAGAACCAAATGACGCCACGGAGCATCTTTGTCCGCAGGGAAGAGACTGGGGTTGCACGAGAGCGGTCTGGCTGCCGAGCAACAGACGGGATGTGGAGAGGACCGGGAACCCAGGGTGATAATTCAGGTGACAGATGACGGAAGCCTGGAGTGGGGCAGAGGCAGTGGTCCGAGAGCCATCTAGCACTCCAGATGGGCACAACTCGGTGTGGATTCGCTGGTGAGGCTGGGGATGGGCCGGTGAGTACCAAGGAGGATGCCTAAATGTCTGGTGCGGGCAACTGGACGGGTGTCGTGCTGTTCCCCGAGCTCGGGCTGACCGGAAGACAGCCAGGCTTGGGGAACCGAGACAATGAGTTCAGTTTTAGACATGCCGAGTTTGAGGACACCGCACGTCATCTCAAGGGAAGGTTTCCAGGGGGCGACTGATTTCCTGGGTCTGTAGCTCCGAAGAGCTAACGTTGGACCCTGTCAGCTGCTGTTGGATGGCAACGAGAACTTTCAGAGACCAAGACATTGGTGGACCACTTCTCAGTCGGAAGTGACTCAGACCCTTTGCTTTGCAAAGCGTGGTCCTTGGCCGAGCCACAGCAGCTCCATGGGTGGTGGTGGGGGGGGGGGGGGGAGCTGGCGAGAAAGGCAGATGCCTGGGCCCCGCCCCGGATCGGCTGAATCAAAGTGGGGTGGACATCCTCCCAAGCCCCGCTGTGACGTGTGCACTAGGGAGTCTGAGAAGCGCATTTCTAGCCAGCAGTCCCCTCTCCCCACTTCCCGGTCCTGCGGCGTGCCCCTGACTCCATCCGAAGGGCCCGCTTTGGGGCTCAACCCCTGTTTGGGGTTTTTCCCCCTAAGAGGCAGCCCACAGGGCTTGGCCGGAACACTCTAGCCCCTGCCCATCAAATGCATGGCAAGTCCCAGGGTCTGTAGTGAAGAAGGACAGAATGTTCCAAGATGTTCGGCTGTCTTGAAAGGAGTGCAGCTGGAGGGCTTCCTCTGAGCCAACCGACTACCGCTCACCCCCGGGGCCCGGCAGAGCAGGACCCAAGAAAGTCCTGGCGTGGTCCCCTCCCCTGGGCCACAAATGGGGCTGGACAAAGGGACTGGATTGGGACTGGGGCTGTCCCCAGGATGAAGAGTGGCAGGCGGCATGGGGGTAGTGTCAAGGATCGGCAGAGCAGCCCCCGGGAGAAAGCTGATGCTAGTTAGGGGACATCAGCGCTTTTCTCAGACACTCCCAGAAGTCCACGGCCCGCGTCCTTCCTGAGCGTCACACCAGCAGTGACGCAGGGTTACGCGGAGCTGAAAAGGCCAAGCAAGCAGTTTTTGACGACCGTGATCTACTCATGTAAACAGACAGAGGAAAACAAAGTCAACGCTGGAGTTTCTAGCACGTTTTACCACTGCCAGCAACTCTCAGAGAACCCCTAAAAGCTCTGCGAGGTTCAGAATGTCTTAGGCCTTCGTTGAGCTGGGCTCTGGCCAAAGAGATTTTTAGATTTTGATTCGCACAAAAACCCCAGTGTGCATTAGCCTAAGACAGTTTAAATATAAACCACATAGTAGGGAGAAAAAAACACGCATCAATGCCTCCAACTCTCAATGGCCACGTTGTCTCCAGCATCTCTAGAACCTTTTGTGCGGAACAACAGAATAAAACACGTCTTGTCCTCGGACTGGCGGATGGCCGTTGCCATGGCTGAGTTCATAACAGCCCAGTGATTTGCCCCGAGTTGTCTGTGATCCTGGCTGCAGGAACAAGGGCTCAGATTCTTCCCCAGGGAAAGAGTGAGAAAGAGAGAGAGAGAGAGAAGGAGAAACACATGCAGGCACTCTGGCCCGCTCTCACACACACCCCCACGCCCTCTAAACAGGGCCTTCCTTGCTACTTCACTGATTTGCAAGGAGCCAAAAAATTAAGAAGGAAAGAAGTAACCAACGTTGCAACTTTGAAACAACAGGCACCAGGGAAATCGAAGCAGACAGAAACCGACTTCAAGACACAGAAGTGTCACCAGCCCGAGGCCTCCCTCCTGGATTCTGAAGGACACTAAGCAGTGGTCCCCCCACCCCCACCCCAGGGGGTGACTCTGCCCCCCCCCGGGGACATTGGGCAACGTCTGGAGAGATTTTCCATTGATACCACACTGTGGGGGCTTGCTGCCAGCTCTCGTGAGCAGAGGCCAGCGACGCCAGCGACGCCACTCGACGCCCTACAGCTCACAGGACAGCCACATCACGATCAGTAGCACTGAGGTAGAATAACCCAGATAGCGTAAGCACAAAAGGGTACGTCCGGGGGACTGATGGCAGCGAGTGAAGACACCTTCCATCATTACAACTGGGAGTGCGCTGCTGGCGTGTTGTAGGAAGAAGCCAGGGACGGCGCTGGTCACCCTGCAGGGTACCGCGTCGCCCTCACACCGCACGCGGGGACACACGCACGCAAGGGATGTGGGGACACAAAACATCAAGAGGGTCAGTTGTGAGAAGCCCCGCCCTCAGGTGACACGGGCCACTCTGGTCTGTGTCAAATTCTACAATTCAGACAAACGAACGAACGCTTCCACTTCACTCCGTTTGAAGAACATGACAGCCCAGAACGTCTCCAGTCCCGCCGCACGTTAGAGCGCTGCAAAGAGCATTTTCAAGCCCTGATGTCCAGATTTCCCCACAGACCCGTGACACCAGGATTTCTGAGGCTGGGGCTCGCAAATCAGAGGTTCTGGCTTTTTTAAGGACAAAAGCCAGCTCCTGAAACGATCTCAGTGAGCATCCAAAGTTGGAGAGCAAGCATGACAGAGAAGGGGGAAGCACCGTGACCCGTGGGCCACGCTCCACTCGTCCTATGGCCTGCAGGAGTAATACTGTTTCTTATCATTTTTGTATGATATGAGGATAGGATATTCAGCTTTCCGTGTCCATAAGTAAAGTTTGACGGGCACGCAGCCATGCTCATTAGGTTACGTACAGCGTGCGGCTGTTTTCAAGCTGCAAAGGCAGAGCTGGGTAGTTGCCACTGATATTTGCCATCTGGCCCCTTAGGGGAAAAGTTTGCAGAGCCCTGTTAGGCAGCAGTCCTTCTTGAACTTTAATGCACCTAGAAATTCCCTGGGGAGCTTGTTAAATGCAGATTCTGTTTAGGCAGGTAGGGGGCTGGCAGTGAGAGAACGTGCTTCTGCAGTTCTCACCGCCCCCCCCCCCCCCCGCCCCGCCACCCGACTGTTCTATTCTGCTGGCCCCACAGGCCAGAAAAGGGAAACGGGGTGGGGAGGGGAGGAGCGGGGGCCTGGGCCGTCCTGGGAGATTGGGGGCTCTTTCAGGAGGTCTGTGAGGTTAAATTTCTTTTTAGAAATACCACTAAGATATTACTGTTTTTTGTGTTTTGTTTTGTTTTTTAAGATTCATTTATTTTTGAGGGAGGGAGAAAGAGAAAGAGAGAACAAGCAAGCAGGGGTTGGGGCAGAAGGAGAGAGAGAATCCCAAGTAGACTCTGTACTGAGCACAGAGCCTGATGTGGGGCTCGATCTCACCAACCCTGAGATCCTGACCAGAGCTGATATCGAAAGTCAGATGCTTAACCAACTGAGCCACCCAGGCGCCCCTAAGATGTTACTATTCTTACTGTGCTGACATCTGTGCGGTGACCCTGGCGACAGAGTAGCTCTCATCCGGCAGTAGCAGTGAAATGTACTCAGGCGCCAGGCATTCTTCTCCAGCACGCATGCGTGGTTTAAAAAAAGAAAAGAACAGACAGGAGGGCGCCTGGGTGGCTCAGTCGGTTGGGCTTCCAGCTTGATTACAGGTCATGATCTCGGAATTGTGAGCTGGAGCCCCGCGTCTGGTGCCTTTTGCAGAGGGGGCTCTGCGATTCTCTCTCCCTCTACCCCCTTCCCCCACTCACACTGTCTCTCAATAAATCTTTTTTTAAAAATTTAAAAATAGTTTTACTGAAAAAGGTCTGTGACACAGTAAAGAAGTGACGAATTTTACTAAATCACAACCTCCCAAGGATACACCTCTCGGAGAGTGTGTGATGAAGCCAGAGGGAGGCCCAAAGCGCATCTGCGGCACACCAAAGTGTGATGGCTGTCCTAACGGAAAGTTCTAGTGTGACTGACTTGCAGGCCAAACAAGTACTTTTTTTTTGTTTTGGAACATCATTTTTTCTTGAATTAGTGACAAACTCTAGCTACGAAGACTTGGGTGTCTGGCAGACATTTTCTCAAAAATGATCTAAGTGAGCTAGACGACCATTGGCGTTATTCCGGAAACCTTGTATCTGCCGCAGTGAAAGTCCCAGCTTTCCCAACACCTAAAACCCTTCTGGGCGAAACTGGTGGTGATATTAACAAATGGGACTTTTTGATGTGGCATAATGAAATGTGTCAGTATTTGGAAGATCTGCGTGACTCGGAGAACCAGCATTTTCTGCCTGACCGACATGTAAGGTTGCAAAATCATTCTTGTACACAGAGCTACTCAAAGTCCAATGGAGAGCAACAGAGTACAAAACAAAACAAGGTCACGGATATGTCTCCAGAGTTCACATTACAAATAATCTTTAGGAAACCACCACTTGTTGAATTTTAGTGTATTATCAGGAGGAGTTTCACAAATACATGGAAAGGTCATGAAACCGTTCGAAGGTATGTCTAGAGACCAAGTTTTCATCACATACCTCACCCAAAACCCGTTATCCGAGATGCCCGGGGATGAATGCAGAGGCAGACAGGCGAACCCAGCTGTCTAGCAGTGAGTCAGGTCTCGAGGACATTTATAAAAATCTAAAACCGTACTCTTCTTCTCACTGAAGTTTTATTTTGTTTTGAGAAGTGGTCATCTTTTCTAAACATGATGTTAACGTGTAATAGATTTGTTATTGTTATTTGAAATAAGTTCATTATTTAATAAATTGGTTATAATTTCTAATGCAGAAAACATTGACAGATATAACCCCCATCAGCCAAAGGTTGTTGGGGGTCTTCAGGTATTTTTGAGAGTGCGAGAGGGACCTAACAGCCAAAAGCCTGTGAACCGCTGGCACAGGCCATGAAGAAGGTATCATGAAGTCAGTGGATGGGAAGCGTCCTGACAAAGCGCTCAATGAGAAGTCACTGGAATGACTTGCTTCTCCATTCTCTCCCGACCTTCATTGAACCCAAAAGTTCAACGGTCTAATGGGAAGAATGCCGCTACTATTTTTAATGATGCAAAGGAAATGACTTTTCAACAGATCTCTTTAAATTCTTATCCTAAAATTTATTAAATAAGAAAATTTCAGGGGCGCCTGGGTGGCTCAGTTATTAAGTGTCTAGCTTAGGCTCAGGTCATGATCCTGGGGTCTTGGGATCAAGCCCTGCGTCGGGCTCCCTGCTCTGTGGAGGGCCTGCTTCTCCCTCTCCCACTCCCCGTGCTTCTGTTCCCTCTCTCACTGCGTCTTTCTCTGTCAAATAAATAAATAAAAATTTAAAAAAAAAAGAAATTTTCATATTTGTGGCATGTTGTGAAAATCTTAAAAATAGATTAGCCTCTAACATTTGCAATATGGCATGAGCAGTACAAGATAATTATGATCAAAGTAATGACATCTTCACAAATTAAGAGTAAACAAATTCAAGAAATGGACACTTGGTGTTTTCCTTTGCCTTTTGTGGGAACCGGCTCTGGTTTTCCTAGCGGTCACCGTGGGGGGCTCGTTGCCTAGTCTGCCGGGGGCCTGGTGAGTCCGGGAGGCTGACAGAGAGCAGGCGAAGCCAGCTCTAGTTTCAGGTGACCGATCGGACAAGCACAGAGCTCTGCAGGGGAGTCAAGAAACTCGAAAACTGCGTGTAAGCTTTAGCAGCACTCCACCTCCCTGAGCATCTGGGCGACGGCATCCGCGCGCTCCTGGTGCACTTTGCTGTGTGTAAGGGCCCATGCAGGGGGCAGGGCACAGGGGGCCCCACTTGACAGTGGGGTGAGGGACATAGACACACAAGAAGCCATCTACGTACAAGAGAGAAGAGAACTGACTCGGGGACAGGGGGAGTGAGGTAGGGACGGATCTCCCTACCCTGGCAGTTAGGACAGATGGACAAGCGTGCAGGGGGGAGGAGGGGAGGCCCAGTGGGACGAGGGGCGTGTGGGAGAGGTCAGGACGTGGCTGACTTTATGCACACACTGGGGCAGCGTCACGGGAGAAGCCGGGGGCGCTTCCCTTGGCAGGCAGCGGGGACAGAGGCAGGTTCATGAGCCGGCGAGTGACGTGGCCTGAGGGGCGCTGGTGAGAAATCCATCTGGCCGGGCTGTGTAGGCGGGACTGGAGTGGGTGTGAGCAGAACGGGCCCTTCAGAGCTTTAATCAAAGGGCACAGGGTGTGTTCCACAGAGGCAGGAAGGATGAAAATCAGACAACGGTTGGAGCCATGAAGCAGCTGTTAAAAGGAAAACCACAGGCCCAAAATGGCATCACTTAGGCCAAGTCCCCAAGCCAGGGGCTTAACACCTAATCTCTTCGCTATGTCAACCTCTCCCAGAAATGCAGTCATAACCAGTCAGTCAGGAATTTTTTCAGTCAGCCAGCACCACAGTCTGCCACAGGGGTCGTCTGCATGAGAAGTCAGGACCCTGTGCTTTTCTCCCGAAGGCAAGAAGGGCCTTGCCTCGAACAATCCTTTCCTTCCGCTATAAAATTTCTTGCCCCACCCTCCTTCTTTGAAAACCCTCCATTTTGAACAAATACTGAGAGTCCCCTCTTCTTGCTCGATGGGATGCCGACAGAGTCATCCATCATTTAACAGAACCAATTGGACCTTTGCAATTTACTCAGTGGGATTTTTATTGTTTAACACAGTCAGCGTCACACCACATTGTACAGGAATGGCTGGGTTCGAGAAACGGTAGGGGATGTATGTGAACAAATCATCAGAAGGGCCATTCCAGAAAATGGAAACTAACCCAGGGAGACAGAAAGCACATCGGCGGTTGGTCGGAGAGGGCAGGTGAGAGGGAGGGTGTACAGAGGGACCTGGGGGCACCTGCGAGTCGAAGGACCATCTGGCCTGTGCTGCTGGTTTCGCAGGCACATTCGTATGTCCAACTTAACAAACGGGTCACTTTAAATGCATGCACCGTACGCATGTCAATTAAACCTTCCCAAAAAAAAAGACCTGTTTCTTAAGCTTGATGTTTACAAAAGACACTAGTAATTTTAAGAGGGTTGTGAATCTCTCTGGGGAATGAAGGATCGGCAGCAAAAGGCAGGAGCCACCCCTGACCTGGGTGGGGTAGTCTGGGGGGACAGATTCTGTGGCTGCAGAACCGACAGGCTCCTCTACTCGGTGACAGGAAAGTGAAGGAGCCACTGTCCTCAAGGAGAGAAGACCACGCTCTGGGGGGAGGAAGGACGCACTTCTACCCGGAAACATGTACACGGCTTGTGGCAGGCGGCCTCCTAAGAAACTTGCGAAGGTCCCCGCGCCTCCTGATGGTCACGCCCTTGTGTGATTCCCTCTCCCTGAGTGCAGCCTGGACCTAGGGGCGTGCTTCCCTGGTGAGGTTTCCAAAGACCATGACTTCTAGCTTGCCAGAACTTTCTCTCTCATCTGCTCACTTGCTCTCTCTCATGAAGCCAGCTACCAAGTCATGAGGGAGCTATGGGAAAGCACATATGGCAAAGAATCCAGAGAAGTCTTGGGCCGGCAGTCTGTAAGGGAGCAAGTCCTGCCAACAAGCATGCAGTGAGCCGGGAAGCGGATTCTTCCACGGTTGGGCCTTCCGATGAGACTGCGGCCTCAGCCGCCACTTTTGTGGCAGCCTCACTGGACATCCAGACACTGCTAAGCCAAGCCCAGACTCCCGAGCTGCAGAAACAGAGATAACAGATGTTGTGTCTAGCTGCTAAATTCAAAATTAACTTGCCACGCAACAGTAGATAATAAATAAGCAGCCACAGCTCTGGAGTTTGCCAGTGACTCGCCAACAGGATCCCCATATTTTTTTAATACAGAAAGACACAACGGCAATATAAGAACATCAAGAGGTCATCGAATTCGGTAGTGCGGTCTGCTACGATGTGGTGATTTAGTTTGGGGCATCTTGGTGCGTATAAACAGGTATACAAGTTGCCTTTGAATTTCAATTTCAGAAAGGTATCTTGAACTGAAATGATACTTTGCCAGAGATGGTATAACGAGGATACAGCTTCCTAACCACGGTTACGACCCTCTGCACATACGGTCGTGGCGCTCAAACTTCAGAGCACATCTGAATTGCCTGGGGAACATAGTAAAACATACCAAATTCCTGGGACCCATCCCAAGGTGGGAGGGGCCCGGGAATCTTAATGCTTAACCAGCATCCTTAGTGATTCTGAATCAGGGCATCAGAGGCTCATACTCTGAAACACCACTTAGAGAAATGACCCCCAAGATAAAGAAGCGCACTTGTCCTGATGAGCACTGGGTGATTAAAATAAAAACTTAAAAAAAAAAAAAAAAGAAAGACCGGGGTGCCTGGGGGTTGCAGTCAGTTGAGCAGACGGCTCTCGGTTTCTGCTCAGGTCATGACCTCAGGGTCATGAGATCAAGCCCCAATCAGGCTCTGTGCTCAGCACTGAGTCTGCTTAACACACACACACACTCTCTCTCTCTTTCTCTCCCTCCCCTCCACTCCTTTTCCCCACACACATTCTCACTCTTTCAAATACATAAAGCTTTTTAAAAAAAAGACCCCCAATATTACACTGGTTAAAATAGACACAGGCTTTATAGGTCACAGAAGAGAAAATCCGAAGGACACTGGAGGGCACAGCTGATGAGAAGAGCCCCTAGACATCACGTCACAGGACTTGGTTCATTACGGGGATGCTCAAAGAACCTGAAAGAGACCAGAGGGGCTGAGCTTCTAGAAAGGGCCAACGTGCTCTAGGAAGAAGGGCTGAGCCTTAGCCTAAAGCCTGTGAACAGCGAGTCCCCTCGGGGAGCAAGGATTCTGAAGCCTGGAGAGAAGAAAGAGAGGGATCCCAGATGATGATCTCAGGAAAGTGAGTGACTAGCAAAGTCTCTGGGTGTTGTCTTCCATAAATAGATTAAATCTGCAATGTGGGCTAAGAATGCAAGTATTTCAAGTCAAGGGTTGGCAGGATTTTCTTCCCCTATGAAGGGCCAGAGAGCAAATATTTCTGGCTCTTCAGAGCCTGTGGTTTCAACCACTCGATTCTGTTGTGGCAGGGAAGCGGCCACAGGCGAGCTAGGTGAATGGGTGGGGTGTGTTCTGATACCATTTTATTTACAAGAAATGCGGTGGGTGGCCTCACCAGCTTGGGCTAAGTCAAGTCCTCCCAGGAATGTCCATAAGCTCTGCTTATTACCACTGGGAAAGAGGACAGGGACGTAAACAGGGTTGTTTTAAGAGCGTGAAAGGCTCATTTTGGTCCCTTTACGTCCCCCAGCCTGACACTTTACCACTGCAATTATTCCTTGGGGGGAAAGCACCATCCACAGAAGTTTCCAGATAAAATGCAAGCATGACGGTCTTCAGAGAAAGGCTCATCCCACCTGCATGACTCTCTGACACGCAGAGCTTTCTGTTTAGCACAAAAGCCATTTTATATAAGCTTTTGACAGACATGGAAACACGTGGGTGTGTGTGGCTTATTTGTGAGTGAACAGGAGGGGGCGCCCGAAAGGACACGGCCTGGGGCGGTGGGCGGACTCGAGCCTCCTGCTTCACAGCATCTCCAGTTAGCTCCTAACGGTGCTGAAAGGTCTCAAAGCACAACTCATTTCCACGAACTCGAACGGAAACCCAGCACACGAGGGGTATCATGAAGGGAGCCAAGACCAGATGTCACTAATGCTAAGAGACGGGGGAGGGGGGGATGGCTGCTTTGGAGAATCCAAGTCGGTGGCCCTACAACCAGATGTCGTGTCTGAGAGAAAGCTCTGGATCTTCAATACTGATCCACGTGCTTTTCATCTCTGCCTTTCTCTGTCTGCCGGCTCGGAGTTGAGGGGATCAGCCACCAGACCAAGAGGCAAAGGGAGTCCTGAACATGGCAGCAGCTGTTCCATAATCAAGCATAATCACACCCCAACAAGACAGCTGATAAAAAACGAACATTCATAAACAAGAAATTATACCTATTTGGCTGACGTAATAACAGCCTTTGGGAAACGAGCTCTAAAATCATGACTCGCGGTCTACGGCACGTGTTTGTGAGGACTGCAGGTGATGAGAAAAATGGAACCATTGACCCATGGCAGGAAACCAACTGCCAAGAACTCAAACCACCACCAGCAGCACCACAAAACCCCCCAAACCCTCAGAAACGTCATCGCGGGGGCCTGGGCTGTGATTCAGTGGCCCTGCGTCCACGGTGAACCCTGGTTTAAGCCAAAACGCATGAGGGGTACAGGCTGGAGATGTGAGGGGGCTCGCCTTCCTGGGTCACACCAGGGCAGCTCCCCAGAACTCGACCGTGACCATGGGTGAGAGGGCATGCGCGCGCATGCTCCTTGGGTTTCTGGAATGATCTACGGCCTTCTCGAACCGAGCACCAGAACAATTCGGATTTGGGAAACGGGCAGAGAGGGGACTGGTGACTGGCGAAGGAGATGGTTTTGCTGCGTGAAGGGTCTGCCTTGGGGCATTTGCCCGGAGCCTAGAGGAAGTACCAGCATCTAGCCAGGCACTGGGGTATAGTAAGAAGGCGACGAGGGACATTTGAGAGTCTCTCCTAAGCTTGCACCAGCGGTCCCCTCGCCCTCTCCTTGCCACAAGGAGACAGACCTGTCCCGCTTGCGCTGCCCCTCCCCCACCCCCCTTCACCAAGACTTGAAAGCAAGGTCCCCCAGGAGGCCTGGCCTCAGACAAGCAGAAGAGAGAACCCAAGGTCACCGTCCTTCAAACTAACCAGGACTCAGGGCCTCGATGACAGGCCTCTCCACAGACAGACGGGGAGGAGTGAAGCCCCCGGGCAGTCCTCAGCCTTTGCAAAGAGAAAGAGACTTCTAGATCTCTAGAGGATAAAAAATCCCTTCTTCAATTCCTTTCCAGGTCTCCCTTCTTACTACTTGGGACTTCCTCTAAGCTAGTGCTTCTCAACTTTAACGCGTGTTGTTGGAACCATCTGGAAATCCTGCTGAGATGCGAGCTGTGAGCCAGCAGGTTTGGGTTGGGGCCCGAGTCTCTGCATTTGTCACAGGTTCCAGGTGAGGCCGGTCCGCAGATCGCACTCGGAGCAGAGGATCCAGCCTCTGGGCCTCCACTCGGAAGCCTGCACCACACCGTCTACACCAGCGTCAAGCAGCCCCACTGGGAAAGCCAGTTGGGGCAGCAGGCGGAGGGGCTCACTGCTGCCCCAGCCGCGTACAGGACGGGCATTTTCCTTTGGCAGAGATCAGCTCGGCCTCTCTGGAAACCTCTTCCCCGCCCCGTGAAAAGAAACTGAGAACTCGGGGAGGGGGGAGGAGGGGACACGCCAGAGCCATATGGAATTCTCTATTTTTTCCGTCACACCATCTGGTTTGGGATCTAAGTACAGAATGGCAACTGCGTTGATGTAAGAGCCAGCAGACTCTCCAAGCGACTGGGAAGGCGCTCACTCGGCTGGGTCGGGTCCCCTCGCACCAGGGCCACGTGGCTTGTTCCAGCCATAAACCGTCCCCAGGGTGTGTGCCCAGGAGGCACGTGCGTCCGAGGGACCGCAGTCAGTCCAGACAAAAAGGTCAGACTGTGTGCGCTTTGAAAAAGCCACTGCAGGATCTTGGAAGATGATTCTAGAAATCAGGTTTAGGGCTTTTGTTTTCTCACCCTCAGACAAGAGCCTGCTTCCTTGTTCACAGAATTCTCACATGAAGTCTCACCGGCAACGGGATACTGTCAGACTTCTGCATTTCTCCTCAGAGCGTTCCAGAATTCCAAAAGCTCTCAAAACGCAGGATTGGGTGGGGGGGTTTGGTATGGCTCACCCGGCAGCAAAACCGGTTCAGATCTGAGATTACTTGGCGCTTTCTAGCAGTTTCTGGTAACTTGGAAGCTTTCTTGTCCTGGTACCAAATATCTCCCCTCCCCTGCAAACTGTGCATATCTAAAGGTCCTGGGGCCGGTGGGGGGGGGGCGCTTTTTAAAAACAGCATGAGATACCCTTTACCCATACAATTCACCTGCGCCAGGTGTGCAGTTCGATGGCTCTGAGTTGTGTGAACATCACCGCAACGTAACTTTTAAACCTTCCCATCACTCCAAAAAGGATCCCTTGTAACCATTAGCAGTCACGGCCCACACTCCCTTTCCTCCAGCCTCTGACAAACAGGAATCCATGTTCTGTCTCTGTGCATTTATTAATTCTGGAAATATAATATAAATGGAATCAGACAATAGTTGGTCTTTTAAGTCTGGCTTCTTTCACTCGGTGTAATGTTTTTGAGATTCACCCAAGTTATAAGGCGTAACATCTCTTTCTACTTTACTGCTGAATAGTATTGCACTACACGAATAGATCATGTCTAACAGCAATTCTTCAATCAAGATTCCGGAACCCTCTCCATCCCTTCAAGGATCTATGAGAACAGATGTCCATGTCACTTCTCGCTCGCTGTTTCTAACTGGACCACGCGCGTGCGCGCACACACATTGCTGGTGCCTGACGGCCGTAGGTCAAAAAACAAAATGCATAATTCAAGATGCAGAAATCCGAAATCGGACTTCATGTTAATTAACCTGAAGCCACAATATGGGTTTTGAAGGAAAAAGTTGTATCAAACTGATGATAGGTGCTAGACTTTGGAACTCAATGCATGCCCTGTATTGTACCTCGGGGTTGCTCTTTCTTGAACTGTAGATTCTACGCGATCATTTCTGACCGATTCCTGAAAAAGTATGCAGTGCACCCATTTGGGAGAAGTAACACGAAGGAACACTAAGAAATCACGAAAAACCGCCACCGTCCCCTTCGATCCACATTTTAAATAACTTGAAGTTATAAATAACTTGAAGTCCTCTGACTTTTCACTAACTGAGCCGGGTCCTAAGATAGTTGTAGTCTTTGGGAAGGGGGAGGGTGGGCGTTGTCCCCGCTTCTGGGCCCCCTCCCCGTCTCACTCCAACCTAGAACCTCGCAGTCCTGGGGGACCAGTGTTCCTTGCGAGCCAGGAAACTAGAAACCAGACCCACCGGACCTACCTGACGGGATCGAGTACAGTTATCCGATCCTCATGCCATGGGCTTGGATTTTTCCTTCTCAAAGACAATGATGTTCAAACAGACTGCTGCAAAGCAGTGGGGCCGGGAAGCCACCTGGGGACACTCCCGGTCCTCTTGGAGCCAAGGCTCCTGGAGCGCCCTGGCCCGGTTCTCGGTGTTGTGGAGGAGGACACACGTGACACCCACCGCCACCCCCCCGCCGTTACTGGTTCAGACATTTGCAATTTTGGAGTCACCCCCAAGCTTTATGACATTGCACACTGCTCCCTTTGAGAAGAGGAGGTGAGGGCAAGGGAAGGGGAAGGTGGGAGAAGAAAGAGGCCAAAGATGGGGTGGAATGGAGAGGAGGAGAGAAAAACAAAAGATGATTAAAAAAATCGTCAAGGGCCAATTCCACCCGCGCCCCTGCGAACAAATTAATGCATCAAACAGAACACAAAGTAGCACCACACTGAAAGAGCCATTACAAATAATATTAAAGGTAACAGTTGACTTGCTATTCGAACTCGGCCCGAGGCTGTATTTACCTGGACTGCTCAAGGGGCTAGCCCTGTCCCCCAGGGTCGGCACGGGACGGTACTGGTGGTTCTTTGAGCCTGGGTACATCCAGTGGTACCTGCCAATTTCCATTTCAGCTCTGCTGTTCACTGCCAATTTCAGGTGGCAAAGAGTCAGTGTCTCTATCTCCAGCAAAGGTTCTACATCAGCATTTACTCTCTTCCCATACAGTTAAAGGAAACGACGAGTTTAAAAAACACGCGACTGAAATGCAACCTTTCCGTACCGGCTGATCACCAAGGCAGGAAGCATCGAGAACGCTGCCGTCTCCTCCGTTCTTGACGTTGACAAAACTCACCCAAACCGCCTTTTCCTTTCTTTTTGTCACCAGGATGTCCCCCCGCCTCCACCCCGCCCCTCAGAACACTCACTTTGGGCAGACGCTATTTAGGGTGGAAATCTGGCTTCTCCCGAGACTGCTGGTCTTTCTGGTTGTTTCCCTTTTGGACCAACAGAGCGTCATAATCACGGCCTCCGTGGTGGGGCCCGGCTACAGCCTTGAAAACCTGGCCAGTGGGCCCATGACTTGCTGAATCTTGGACCAAACTCCTGTCCTCCCACTGACACCTGCAGTATTCTCTGTCAGCTCGTCTTAAGCTCAGTACCTCGGAGTCCAGAATGTTCTGGATTAAATCCTGTTCCGATGACCTCCCAGTGTTTTAGAGAAAATAGGCTGACGGTCTTGGGCTCCAACCCCTGCTTCCTCACACACATGGTGACGAGTGGCCTCCTGGGGACATGGGTCCCTGTGTCATAAAAGGACTCTCTTTCCTACTTCTTAAGGGACTGGAGAGAAAGCTACGGGTCTGCCCACGTGCCTGACCCAGAAAAGGCTGCTCGTAACTATGAGTGCAGCCACAGTCTTAAAATCCCTAAGAGCTAAGAAGGTCAAGTATGGCCAGTTCACGTATGCCAATCACACAGAACCTCACAAGGGTTTCGGGGGCACAAATATTTAAGGAGAAAAAGGGATTCTGATGTTGACAGCGGCCATGATTCCATCAGCAGGCGGTCAGAATGCTCCACGGGGCCCCAGAGCCAACAGCCACAGACAAAGCAAACGTCTGACCAGGGGCACGGAGCACCTCGCAAAGCCTTCACAGAACCCCCTTGGAAGTGTGTGCAGTCTCCGAAAGCTCCCAGGGTTCTCTCCCACTGGTGAGTGGGGGCTTTTCTGGGTGCTGTTTCAGGGAAAGCCTTGATGGCTCCCACCAACTCTTTAAGGACATGCAAAGACGTTTAAAGATGTTCAAAAGGGGTTAAAAAAAAAAACGGGGGGCGCCTGGGTGGCTCAGTGGGTTAAGTCTCTGCCTTCAGCTCAGGTCATGATCCCAGGGTCCTGGGATCGAACCCCGCATCGGGCTCTCTGCTCAGCAGGGAGCCTGCTTCCTCCTCTCTCTCCCTGCCTGCCTCTCTGACTAGTTACAATCTCTATCAAATAAATAAATAAAATCTTAAAAAAAAAAAAAAAACGGATGCTAGAGCAAGGTCAGACCTGCGCAAGGACCTGCTCACTGCTGCCTGGTGGTCAGCCCATGCTTACGGGGCGCTGGTGAGACGCCAGGCGCCATGCCAAGCGCGCTGCACCTGTTCCCTCCATCATCCAAGGTCACGATGTCTGCCCCCAATGTCCTATGACATCGGGGCTCTGAGGAGTCTACCTTTCCAGATGGAGGGAACGAGGGCAAGAAGAAGGTCAGTCGCCCGCCCCCCTGATCATGCAGCTAGGGGAGGAGGAGCCCGGGGCCGCGCCTGGGCCGTGTGACAACAGAAGACAGGCCTCGAGACCACCAGGCCGGCCCCCTGTGGCGGGCGCAGCTGCTCCAAACCCCTGCTCTTTCGCGGAGGCAGCGGTCCGCCCGACAGGAGATTCTCTGAGGTCGGTGCGGAGGTGAGCTGTGCTTCTGTGCCTCCCCAAGAAAGGGCGCAGGTCCCAAGTGCCTGGTGTTATCTCAGGGTTCTGGAAAGGACTTAACTCTCAAGTTGCCCTGGGTTTAGAGCTCCGCGTCCCTGCCCAGGAGATGCTCTCTCGGATGCGGGTTGGGCTATGTTGTCTCAGCGCAACGATGCCCAGTCTTCACTCGAGCACTTTTGATCTGGAAATTTGTCATCGTCCTCTAAATACCGTTTTTCTCTCTCTGCCATGCCCAACGCACAGCAGGTGCCCCATCAGATGTCTGCTGGGACAGTATCTGGTTGAAGGCAAGGCAGCACCCTGGGACCCTGTGGACCAAGACACGGACCTCCGGGTCCCCCACCACACTGACCTCACCCAGGCCAGGCCATGCGTCTCTGCACGGACACAGCCATTCTCTGTTCTCCTCTCCTCATGCGTGGGGAAGTCTCCAGACAGTCAGGCAATCAGGCACAGGCTGCTAGGCAAGGACAATAAAGAACCAGGGACTGCCCAAAGCTTCTAGGTTTTCTGACCCAAACATGGCAGCCATGCCAGACATGCTTAGTTCAGCGTAAACACGGCCAGGTCAGCGTAAATAGCGTAAACACGGCCCCTCCAGCAGATGTGGCCATGGGGTCAGCAAGTGGGTGACTGTTTTCCAGTCCTTCTGGGAAGGCCTTTTCACAACAGTAAATTTTTCCCCGTGAAAGAAAAGAAAATCATGTCTATTTCCCATTTTGGAACCAAATCTTGGGAGATGTTAAATATAAGACTAATTCTAAAATTTCCAAGAGCACGGTATACGTTTCGTTTAAAAAGGCCAGGGTCCCAGCGTTTATGAGGGAGTCACAGGATTGCCAGGAGAAGCCTCGGCTTGAATGGTCTGTTAGAACAGTGTCGATGTGTCGACGCTGGGCAGCTGGCAAGAAATGGGAAAATGTCCGCACACAGCCAGGAAGGTCCCTGCTGAGGCCCTACGGAGGGAGGACGGCAAATATTCCCGCCAGGGAGCAGAAGCCAAGGACGGGCAGGAGACCTCCCAAGGCGGTGACATCTGACCTACTATGGACAGCGGGGACTGAGGGCAGCCGTGGTGGCTAATGGTGACCGTCACAACCATGGGCGGTCATCACCAAAGGTGGGTATGAAGCAGACGATGGGGAACTGAGGAAAACAAAACGATGCCTTGTACCTTTTTTTCCCCATTTACTTAGAGAGTGTGATGTATTTCTGCGACAAGTCTGGACTAACTGAACTGCGGGCCGGTCTACTTTCTGGCATCTACGAAATTATCACTGGAGCCAACAAAGTGTCAAAAACCGAGCTTCCTTCGAGAGACCATACTCCCTAGGCAAGGTCTTCGAAAGCTGGATCTATCGGCCTTCATTCGTGGGTATTATTTCAAATATTAAAGGAAAGCCCTAACACCACCATGAGAAATGGCAGAGGTCAGCCAACGATGGCCACCTGTTTTGTCAATAAAGTTTTATCGGCACTTGGCCCCATTTATTGGTTCATATACTATCCACGGCTGTTTCACGCTACAGCTGAGATCTGAGTAGTTACAACAGAGGCTGTGTGGCCTACAAAGCCTGAAATACTTATTCCCTGGCCCTTCATGGATGAAGTGTGCTGACCCTGGCTACGGAATGTGGCTGGTAAGGCTTGGATATAGAAAGAAGTCAACGCCACTAATCCAGTTGGCCTCCAAGACAGGAAGTTAGTTTATTTTCTCTTTTCCACAGGTGTCTGGAAGAGACAGGTCCCTGGGCAGGCTGAAGAGGAAAGTTCTCCCCTCTGCTACTGCCGTCCTGCTATGCAATCCACCACTGAGATGGCAAAATTACGGTTGATACCAAGATCCTACTATACGTAATGGTCCCTAAGATGAGTTAAGGGACCCTGTACTCCTGTGCAGCGTGCTGGGAGGATAGAGGACGGGTGATGTTTCAGAGGAGAGTATTAGTAAATGAGCGAGTGAATGAATAACCCGGCACATTTGGAGCCTCCCTTTCTTACAAGCGAGTGTGTGTCGCCTAGTTCCTCCATCCCACAGCCATCCCCATTCCTGGCCGGCCATCTCACAGGGCTGGACATTTGGTCCCAAGGAGAAAAAAGCAAGAACGTGTCTCTGGAACAATCCCATCCATCACCAAGTCCCAGTGAGGGGAAATTTACATCGTGGGGACGCTCACTGGCTGTTGCACACGTTCTCTGATACATCAAGGCTCCCAAGTCATGCCATCAAGATGATTTACTCTAAATTGACTTGTAGTTTCAAGTCACGGAAAAACGCGATTCATAACAGGACAATCGGAACTTGAGGTTTCCACCCAATTTCAAGCAAGGCAAATCTAAATTTCCAGAAAGGGGTGGGAATTCTTTGTCTCCTGAAATAGCAAGGCCAAGCCTTACAAAATATGCTAATGGAAGCAACCGTATAAAAGTAGGAGATGCGCCAAATGGCTCATTGAGATCTTCACCACGCTTAACTTTCTAAAAAAAATAAAGTAAAATAAAATAAGGTAAAAGCAAGCTGTCTCATACCTACCACATACGTCCAGCACCATCTGGCCTGGCAGGCCTTTCTCTACAGCCTAGTCCCCAAACACCCTCTCTTCAAATGTCCTCCTTGGCAGATCCTTCGAGGGAAAAACTACATCTAAAACTTTCTCTGTACAGAACTCACATAATCAAGTTAGAAATTGTCAATAAAAAATCTCAAAATCGAATCACACCTACATCACCAGGAAGAGCATGACACATTAAATGTGTCCCTCAGGGTTTTTAGCTCACAGGCGATATATTCTGGAAGAGTTTTCTTCCTAAAAAAAAAGAAGATAGGGCCCAGAGTGCACGCATTTAAACCGCAACAAACAAAACCCAACCTAAACACGTAAGACATGACATTTGATCCAAAAATTTAAATGAACGTGTCAGTTTCTCTACCCAAGTCAACAATCTGAATTCGTTTCTTACGGTGCTTACATCCTAGAGTTTTTTTTTCCAATTACACATTATTTCCCATTTGCTACGTTGTTCGTCCTTTTTGGTTTGATGCCTGGAGCTCTCCAAATTATTTCAGTGGTAATTCCAGGCACTTTAACTACCTCGACTCTAATGGTTCCAGTAGATTCCAATTCCCTACATGTAATAAAAACAATTTGCATCACAGATTTTTTTTCGCACAGCACAGCAATTGAATCAATTGTTTCTCTACCCCTTGACTGAGCACTCCCAGCACTTCGAGATGCACTGGCTTTCACAAATGAATGGACATCAAGTAATCCTCCAGAGAAATAAATAGAAATGTCTTGATTGGTGAGGCTCATGATCTGGTTCTTTGATTCTGTCCTATTCAGTCCTTCCACTAACCTCACTTCAGTGAAACTCTTTATTCAGTCCTCATGCTTCCACTGAATGTGTCCCATGTAAAGACCGTTATTTGTAATAACCTGTGGCATTTCTTACAGCCATCTGAGAAGACCAGCTTGCCGTCCCTAAACATTTCCGCATATCTCCTGAGTACTTCTGGGGGAATTTTGACCATCTAAGTAGTGTTCTGTGGGAAGAGCCATGAGGCAGTTTCAAACACACACACACACACACACACACACACACACACACACACACACGCATACATTTTTTAGGGATTTGGATTATGTTTTTTGTTGAAATAGGAACAAAGTCCTCCCGGTTTAAAGAAACAGCTCTCTTTGTCCTGCTGAAGGAAGTGAGGCCAGCTAACGAAGTTGAGGTCAATTTATAAAGTTTAATTTCTATTCTTAATCATAATCCAAATAATTCTCCAAAGAAGTAATGATCCAAAGCTAAATTCGCACTGGGCAATAAGACCCCAGATTAAGAGGTAGGTATAACACTTAGCACCAACTACTAAAAACAAGTGGGAAAGGAGGAGCAGAGAGGGGGCAAAAAATAGATGTGCGTGAAAAACGGTGTGGGAAGTGACAAAATGTACAGGATTAGATTTCGGAAATTAAATCCCTTGCTGAAAGGCTTAAAAGAAAAACACAAAAAAACCCAGATCCACCAGCTCAAGAATTATATAATGCCTTCTCCAATGATGTCAAAATTTTCAACGTACATTTCAAAGAAATCAACATTTATCTTGTATATTTCAAATGAAATCGGAGTGACAGGCAGGCAGAAACATTTGTGACGGTCACTGCATGCCTGTGTGTGCGTGCGTGTGTGTGTGTGCATGTGTGTTTGCCCAGAATGACAATGGGCGAGCAAACGGGGAAATGATGAAGATGATACTTGTCTGGGTTTTTGACTTGGGTGCAGCTGGCATGTGAACTTGTTCATCTAAATTAAGAGGAGCAGATAAGCCATCCTCCAGATCGGCATAAGTGGTCCCGTAGTGACCGCAGCCCCCGTGGTGGCAGCAGACACACACGCCCGGGCCCGTGTGCTTACTCACGACTGAACTCTACATGTGGCTGCTTGTGTTCCCCTGCCATTTCCAAATGACCTCCACAGCTAGTGTTTATCCATGTTGGCAATTTTTAAAGTTCCTCCAGGCATTGTCTCTTGCTTCTGATTTTGTCTCTGAAACCGTGGCTAACTAGCTAACGAGGTTTTGCCTACAGACGGTCGATGCCGGTAGTACAGCCCGCAGATCTGGTGTTAAATAGTATTTAATTGCTGTAAAATAACAGCCGTCCGTAACTAAATGAGGAAGAGCTATGCAGTTGTGCAGTAAGGATTTTATCCTGGTTTCCTGGCCCTCGCTTGCTTTTGGAGAGGAAAACAAAAAAGGTATGGTTTTGCAGATGTTTTATTAATGGTTTTTCAATGGTTACTTTATTAATATGGCAAATACCATATTAATAAAAAAGTGGGCACTACATGAAATCATCTGTTTTAGGAAAACATCTCTGTGAACCATGAGAGACTAGTACGTGATTAGGCCCTTGCAAAAACTTCATCTCTCATCATCACGGAAATCAATCGTTACTTTTATCTCCATTCCTCAGCTTCATAAATACTCCCCAGAACTTCTCTTATTGCTCTTTGGCCACTCATATAAATTAAAAATACAGACATACGAGAAAAGACAAAGTTTCTGTTTTGTTTCATTGGTGGGGGGGAGGTTTCATGCAGGGATTGAATTTAACTGCCAATTTTAAAATTACAATACTTAACGGCACTGAAATACACACTTCAAAATGGTTACAATGGCAAACTTCATGTTATGCAGATGTCATCAGACTCTGAAATTTAATTAGTTGAAATAATGAAATTGCGCTGCTTACGAAATGATGTTATTAAAGTACCGTGTACGGGAGAAATTCTGCATAAACACAAGCAGCTTTCTACCCAAGCCTGCTGTTAGGCTCAAGCACATGAATTTGCCATGTTTGTAGGCGTAAAATGGTTGGCTATTTCAAACATCTTCCTAAGTCAAACGGAGTTGTGCTCCCGCCCTGCAAAATCACTATTGTTTTGTCCCTGTCGGTCGATCTCAGGGCCGTGGGAAATAACCTTGGCATGAAGGCTGGTGATATTAGAGCCACTGCAGGTGTAGTACGCGTTCCTGCGCCTTAGGAGGGTCTGTAACTTTGCCTGCGGGAGACAGGTGAGCGGCATCTCACTGCATTGTAATTTAACAGTGGCTGAGCGCGTTCTATGGGCTATCGCGCTTGAGATCAGTTTTTATCTAGGAAAAAAACAGATGAATTTTGTCTTCTACTTTCTGTCATTTTCTTACTGCAAAACACTTATTACTCTGAAAAGGCCATTCCCTGTGTCAGCATTGTGATAAGATTCCCCTGTAGGGACAGGACCTTTACCAATTCTCCTCCTCCAAATCTCCAAGTCATAAAGGGCAGGGGACCCCCCCCCCCACCCCTCTACATCAGCACCAGGACCACAGAGCTGATGTCCCCTCTCTGCAGCTCCCACTGTAAATGGTTATCACATGTCACAGTCAGGACCCGATGCATGGAAAGAACTATCATACTCAATAAGAAAACTAGAAAATGTCCAAAATCACTACAGCATTAGCGGAACCAAAGCCATTTAGTTTACGCCCCCCCCCCCCCCCAGTTCTTCCCCAGAATTAGCAGAAAACAACGCATTCCATGCCCCTGGAATATAACATGCAGAACGTGGGACCTAAGTTATGACTCATTATATTAATGAAAAAAAAAAAAAAAAAAACCAAAAAGACCGTTTCCCCAGTTCAGCTACCCAAGGTGACAAACTGCGGACATCCTGGGAAATCCCACACTAGGTAAGAAGATCTGGAACAGGACTGGGCTGAAGAAAGGCTGCTCTATTAATTTAACATCAGCCTACAGGCAAAAACCACCCTGAAAGCAGACCATGCCAGAGGGATTGTTTCAGAGCTATTTTCCAAGAGACACAAAACCGGGCTACCCCTTTGAAAGCACCCCAGTGAAAAGCTGGAAACAGGCTATTGTCAGAGCGCTGGGTACCTTTTCTCTCTTGGCTTTGTTCAGTATTTTCCTCGGCAGCAGTTTCCATGGCTGGCTTCATACCATCCACCAAAAATGCTTTTCCCCGCTCCCCAATACACACTTTTCCCCTCCTCTTCCTTTTCTTTTGGGCTCCCCTCCGTCTCTTATTTACACCGCGTGATTGAGAGGTTCTGTTCTTCCCTACGGTAGATTACAGTCCCTTCCAAGATGCAAAAGGCTCGGCAGCGTCCGTTTCCCCTCTGCCTACTGGTCCACAAAGACGGCTGCCAAGGAGCCGGCAGGCACACGTCAGCGAGGATCCCAGTTAGAACGCGGCCATCCTGCGCCCAGTCCCACTGCGGCTCCCCGGGGGACGGCCGCGCCCCCGCCCGCCTGCCCGCGCCGCTTGCTCCCGGCCAACTGCACCCACTGAATGCTAATCAGCTCTCCCAGGGAGGAACAGATTTGTGACATCAGAGGACGGGATGTGGAGGAGAAGGGGAGGGAGGTGGGGGGAGAGCAAGCGCGAGCCCCTTCCCAGCACGTGACTCAGCTGGTCCGGACTTTTCTCTCTGCAGAACGCGGGGCTTCCGTCCCTGCAAACTCCTTCCTTCAGTGGGGGACCCCCTTGTGGGGCATCACAGGCCGGCTCAAGTTCACTGACCCCACCCCGGCAGAACACCGTCAGAGGACCAGCCCGTGGTCTCTGTTGCATTCGCTTTCTTTAGTATTTGTCTTTCACGCTATCTCTAGCTAGCGAGCTAGACTTAAAGTATATATATGATAATACTGGTATATAATTATATGTTAGATACGTATCATAAGATATTTATTAAAGGGGCGCCTGGGTGGCTCAGTGGGTTAAAGCCTCTGCCTTCAGCTTGGGTCATGATCCCCGGGGGTCCTGGGATCGAGCCCCGCATCGGGCTCTCTGGAGAGCCTGCTTCCCTTCCCCTCTCACTGCCTGCCTCTCGGCCTACCTGTGATCTCTGTCTGTCAAATAAATAAAATCTTTAAAAAAAAAAAAAAGAAGCATTTACCATTTAAAAAAAAAGATATATATTAAAGAGGAGAGAAAAAAAATACCTAAGAGGGAAGAAAACCCACCACATGGCCACAGCTGTATGCAGTGTGGCATCAGGATTTTCACCCGTTCCCTGTCTGCAACCAACGTTTGTGCCAGAAAGAGAAACTTGAGCTCGAGCCCAATTCATAAAAAGGTATCCCTCCACATTTAAAAGTAAGCATGACACTCCCAAGTCCATCTAGCTGACATTTTGGTGACTTTCTGGAATGAAAATGAAAATAGAATGCTTTTCCTTACTGGCCATGACTAGTTCTATAGAGGGTTTTATTCATTAGAACCACTCCCTCAAGGTCAAACTGGTGTTTTCCAGAGCGGTCTCAACGTTACCGCGCAGATGACGGCTACCTGCTGGTTTCAGGAGCCTCCCTGCCTATCCAGATACTCCGGGACCACAGTTCTCAACGCATCCAAGCATAGGAAATCCTTTCTCTGGGTCATGAGCCATATGTTTCCAAGCATCGCTGGTTTCTGTGCCATGATTTAAGGATTTGGTTGACCCACTTCCCTTCACCGTCTCTATTAAAGATATTTATAGAAACTCAAGTCAACTACAGGGATGAATCCTGAAAACCACAGGGTGAAGGGTTCTCTGACCCTAGCAGCGGGCCGGCTAGGTGGGTTGAGCGCCCAGCTTAGAAGCAAACATCAAGAGAAGTTAGAGACCACCCCCCCCAAAAAAAAAACTCTTCCAAGATTTGATGCTTTGTTGCGCAACGCTTACAAAGGAAAAAAAAAAAAAGTGTGAGATCCCAAATCAAAATCCTCCAACAACCTGATCTTTTAATGCCTTAGTGTGAGATAATCCCCCAAACCTTCTACATTCCATACCTCTGGCCCCTGGTAAGCCAGAAAAGATTCTGAAAACTCGTTTAGCCTGTTCCAACGTTTTCTTCTGATGTTACTTCTCATTTTTAACCTTAGCCATGCTCTGAGAAGTCTGCACCCACAGTCAACTCTTCCTTTAAATGACGGCTCCGGACAATTTTACTGTCTCCTGGCGAGAGCAGTGAGAAGCATGGCGGCCTCAAACTTCAGACAGAAAGAGATTCGTCTGTGATCTAACTACGTCCATGGGAAAACCTGATGATGTGTCCAAACAGGATGGCCTTATGCATTTTTGCAAAGACTACTTAAGTGCATTCAGAGCAAAAGATGGCGATTGTGACTTTGTGGTGGGTTTCTCCCTCAGCAGTTTCGGGGAGAATGAAGACCAAAACAAAAGGCAACTCGGCACCGAAAGGGGCGATCACGGCTAGCTATGCAATTGGTTTTCTTTTTTTTTTTTTTTTTTTTTAGATTATTTATTTATTTATTTGACAGAGAGAGAGAGAGAGAGAGATCACAAGTAGGCAGAGAGGCAGGCAGAGAGAGGGAGGAGGAAGCAGGCTCCCTGCCAAGCAGAGAGCCCGATGCGGGACTCGATCCCAGGACCCTGAGATCATGACCTGAGCCGAAGGCAGCGGCTTAAACCACTGAGCCACCCAGGCGCCTGCAATTGGTTTTCTTTTAAAAGCAGCCAGCAAAACCACTCAATTCTACACCTGACGGAACACTTTTGGCTCTTACTTAAGAATATTATTGTTAGATATTGTTAAAGGGGGAAGAGCATATACATTAAATACAGAAGACATTTTCAATTTAAGGACAACTCTGGTTCTGTATCAGTCTTAGAAATCGAAACCACTGGACAATATATTCACAAATTCTCTGGGTGATACCTTGACCTGTGTTCCCCTCGAAGAACAACATGCAAATGAGCCAGTCACCATTTCTGCCCTATTCACAACTTTCCCATGTTGTTTTCATTAGGCTGATAACATAGGACCATTTGCTTCAAGGGACCTCTACCAAGAGCCTCAAAATCTTGCTGATGTTTATGAAAAACCATCCGGGCTGGAAAATAGCATGATAGAAAAATTGTCAACAGCAAGAAAGAAGAGCATACATTTATAACATTTCTGGGGTCTGCCCCCATTTGGGGCTGGAACAATTAGATGCATATAATGAGTAGCATGGGAGAGGTCTTCATAAAGCTGGAAAATATTCTTTGAGCCCCCCGAGTTAAGTCAGTCTGACTGAAGGGCAGACTACTTCCGAAAGCCAAGACGGGAATAGCAAATACGGACACAAAATGGACATATTAGATCAGACGACACAAAACTGAGAGCACGGACTAAGAACAGAAGCTTCACAGGGTTCAACACTTGCAAGTTGTCTGCAGAATTCTAGCCAGTTCCATAAGCAAGCACGGACTCGCCTTCCAAGCGCTAACTTCACAAGACGGTGCCTGTCTGAGTTGCCCACAGACTGATGGGCCCCAGAGAAGCCTCTGAAACCAGGGTGATCCTACTGGCTACAGGTCCTCTAGTATCACAACAAAGAAGATGAGAGGAGGGAAAGAGAACTTGGGGAAAGCTTTGCAGAGCAGACCTGAGCGGAGCTGGCTGTGTGGTTGGGAATGGCCAGGTAAGGGAGGGTAGGGAAGGGTGGAGAAGGGAAGGCAATTGTAGGAAAGGATGGGGCAGGGCAGGGCGGATGAGAGCAGGAAAAGGTAGAGAAGGGAGAGGTAGAACAGGGAAGGGGGAGAGCATCCCTGGAAACACTGAAAAGCTCACAAACTGGAAAATGGTACTGTCGGCGTGTTGGGGAGGTGATTTTTCCCACAGAGGGTCCAAGAGCACGCTGGGGGTCTGGAGCGTGTAGGAGCTGGAGGCTGGTAGACTGGGAATCAGGTAGGTGGAACACCTTGCTGATCCCAGAGGCAGACGGGGGAGAGAGGGAAGGCACGAGAACAGGTCTGACCTGCGCTTTACCAAGGTCATCGTGTTGGTCATGAGGCTGGCAAACAAGCCACCGTGAGGGCCGAGCTCTGGCACCGGGGGACCCTGGCGACCTCACACTGGATACGTGTACCTGGGAGTGGAAAAGGCACGAAAGGCAATCTGGAGTTTCCAGCGTGGATGGGTGAGGACATGGTCTTGGTCCCCCGGCACACAGGAGCTCCTCCGTAAATATATTTTAAATGACGGGTGAACAAATGACCGGTAATAGACAAAGACTAAAAACACAGAGATGAGAATTTAAGGAACATGGTCTCTTGACTATAAAGGGAAAGGGAAACCATGAAAGGGAGGGTCAAAGAGGCTGAGGGTGGAAAATGCGAGAAGCAGGGGAACGAGGCCGAAGTGGAAGGCAAAGGGGTAGAAGAGGGTCCGCAAAGGGCAGAGCGTCGATTTGGGGACAGTCCCGTGCTGGCAGTGTCCCATGTGGTCCAATACCAGAGAAGGAGCAAAGAGGATGAGGCCCGACAAGCAGAAAGTATCTTTTTACCACTGCTCAGTCACTGAACTTCCAGAAGAGTCTGGGTTGCGTGATGGCAGGAGAGGAACAAGACACCTGGGGCTTCTCCGCCAGCCTTCCTCTCCAGTTAGGATGCTCCCGGGGACACTGTCTTTCCATGACTACCTTCCCAGGTTTGTTACAAACGGTTTGGGCCAGCACTTCCGCCGCGTGCTCGCTTGTGTGCAGGGTGGGCGGGGGGAACCACACCAGCAAGCAGCCTCGCCACACCAGCGGGACGTCCTATATCTCAAGTCAGTTCTGACACTCGCTACCCAGGGGCAGCATTGGGGTCCCGCAGGTTAAGGGCTCGGTCCCATAAGACTACCGCCCCCCCCCCGCCCCCCTTCCCGATCGCCACACACCCCTGCAAATTCAGGTGCCAATTCTAAGTCTGGCTGTCACTCAGCTACAGATCGGAGGCTCCAACGACCCCCTTCCTTCTTGGATTTATTTAATTGGACCAGCTTCTGGAACCTAGAGGAACATTTTACCTACTAGATTGTGGGTTTATTATAAACAATACAAAAGGACACGAATCAAACGCTAAATGAAGAGCCGCACAGGGACCAGGTATGGGGAAATGCACCAAGCTTCCAAGCCCTCTCCCAGCACAGGACTGTCCCCAAATCGCCAGGTGTTCACCGAACCCTGTCCTTTTGGGTTTTCATGGAGGCTTCATTACAGAGGCACAATTGATTAAATCATCAGCCAGAGGTGGAGATTTGGGTTGGGGGTGGGGGGATGAGGCAGCGGGACTGGGACGGAAAGTTCCATCACTCTAATCACAAGTAGCAGACTCCCAACCTTAGCTTTCAGAAGTCAGTCACCTCACTAACATAAAAAAGACACCTGTGTGGCTCTCCATTGCAGGAAATTCCAAGGGTTTCAGGAGCTCTGTGCCCCCAGTGAAAACCAAATGTGTATTTTTTTTAAATAATAAATCACAATTCCACATGGCTCCTCGTAAATTTGCCTTACGTATCTCATGTGTCTGTGACCAACTACGGACAGGAGTGTAGAGCACGACAAGGCCACGGTGAGAGACGCTCGTGTGGGCCACTGTGGACGTCGTCCTCGTCAGGCGACTGGTTGGTTCGCTTGTTCATTCACATGTTCATTCATTCGTTCATTCATTCATTCAACCAAGGTTCATTAAGCACCTACCACAGGCCAGAAATGGAGTCACCATATTCTATATTACGTGGTTGTGGCTGTTCAGTCAACTGGGAATTGATCGAGAATGGGATAAACGCACGAGACCGCACAATACTCGACTTCCATAGTCTTATCAAGGTCATGAGGCTACCCATCAAGTTTGTCAATGCCTACTCCTTCTGATGTGGGAAACAGAGGCAAAGAAAAAATAAAATGTCCCTACTGCCCACAGCCCACTGACAAGTCCTTGCAACAGGCAGAGTGACCTCCCTCTAGAGACTCGGCTGCCTCGATGCTGACACTTGGCCAAGGGCAATCTTAGCCCACCACCTGGGATCCTTTAGCATACAGAAATTCCTCTGGAAACTTCCTTGATCTCTACCACCCCCACATGTGTTACTGATCATCCCCCAAGCGTATGGCCCGCTGATACACCTCTGAAAAATCCCATGACTGAGTTTTTACAAGAAACAGGAATAAATGACCTTTTCCTAACAATAGCTAGCCCTGTCAAGGTCCTGGAAACCTTGTTTCCAAAATACCTTGGAGACTTACGCCATCCCTAACCTCTTCCCAACTTGAAAGTATAGAATCAGTCACCCTTCACAACCCCAGTGCCGCTCTTTCTGCCCGCAGGTCCTGTCCCCGGGCTTTAATTAAACCACCTTATTGCATCAAAAATGGTCAAGAAGTCTTTCTAGACCATTCCCTTCTGAGCCCCAACAATTCCACATCATTTCCACTTTCCTGAAATTATATTATAGGTTTCTTCTGGCCTCGGAATGAGTCCTCGGTGGGGAGTCATTCAGTCACCAAGAGGGATGTTTCCATATTTATTCAAACTACTAATTCCTCTGAAATCCGCACATTTCCACCAATGGTTTTCCCCCAAAAGCCCAGCCTCTTAGTATCCGAGATGCAGCCTCCTAGTGGCCCCACATCTCCAGGGAACAGACCCTTCTTCCTCTCCTTCCCACTCTTGTCACTGTTTTTTTTTTTTTTTTTCCCTAAGATTTATTTGAGAGCGAGCAAGCATGGGGTGATGAGGGGGGCAGAGGGAGAGAGAATTTCAAGCAGACTCCCAACTGAGCATGGAGCCTGACGTGGGGCTCAACCTTACAACCCTGAGATCACAACCTGAACCAGAACCGAGAGTTAGTCACTTAACCGATTGCGCCACCCAGGCGCCCCACTGACCGTTTCCTTTACAGATCGTCTCTCTTCTCCTGGTGGATGGATGCTCCCTCCTTTCTAAGGAGCCCACATGCCCTCCCGATTCCCCAAACCCCCTCTTCTCACCCCTGAGTAAGGAGCTAAGACTGCATTTGTGGACGACCCAAACCAAGACAAGCGACTCGCAGCCAGTGAGTTTCTCCAAGCCCCATTTTTTCCACACGGGTTTCTGGGGCCTTCTAGGAGGCCTTCTAGGCCTCCACATGCCTCACGTAATTCACAGGCCCAGGCATAAGCCTTCCTGTGCCCCCCAGAAGGAAACTGGTCCCCAGAGACAGCCTCACGTCGCATTCTCGCATTCACGTCGCATTCTTGCATGCTTGAACGGATGCATTGTAAGTAAACTGTGTTTTCAAAGAAATTTCTGTGAAGTGACTCCTACTTCACATTACTTCCCATGACAAAATGTAAAGAGGTGTTCCAGCAGCAAGTATCTGAGCCTTGGAGGGAGAAGAATTACAAAAAGCACAAGAATTCTTAAAGCTTACCTTTAGAGCAGAAAAGATACTTTTAATATAAAGTAGCAATAATATTCAACATATGAATGCATCAGTGCTCTGTGCAAAACGTCGCATAAATTAAAAACCACCAGAAGTAGAAACTGAGAGCCGGAAATGGGGAACGGGATTGTTTAGAATTCAGTCTCTTCCGTAACTGGACCTGCCCAAAGCTTTATCGCTTTGGGCAAGACTTTGACCTCCCTTTATCAGAATGAACTTTCTGATTTCACATCCAGTGTGGGTTTATAAGGCCTTTTGATTTCTTATGCTCTTTCCTGATTTCCTCAGTCCCTCCTCTATATTGTTGTACTTTCCTTTCTGGGAAAGGAAAGCCCTCCGAAGGCTCTAGGAGAGTGTCTTTCCCTGCCTCTTGTCACTTCTGGTGACCGCCCCCCCCCCCAAGTCCCTCGGCTTGTGGGTTCAACATTCTGACCTCGGCCTTCATCATCACGTGGCATTCTCCATGTGTGTCTGTGTCTCTTCTCCTAAGGACACAAGTCACACCGGACTAGGACCCCCCCTAATTGATGACGGCCTCGTTTTAACGGGACTGCATCCACAAAGACCCCATCTTCAAATAAGGGCATATTCACAGGTATCAGAAGTTACGGCTTTGACATTTTTTTTCTGCGGGACATGACTGGGAGATGGTTCAGAGGGAAGAGCCTAGGGGGAGGCCAACCGCCTCAGGAAGTCAGAGGTGATCCCGGGAGGGCCTGTCCCAGAGGGGGAGGAAAGTCCACAAAGGAAGAGGTGGTCCACACTCAAGGCAGCCAGAACGCGTAGACTCGGCAAAGGCCACGGACATGGAAAATTCCAATTTCCTTACCAGCATCGACAGCGCGATTAGAATGGAAACCAGTGAACTGAAGGGCTGGGAAATGAAGAGAAGCCAGGGCAGCCGGCTTTCTAAGGAAATTGGGTAGTGACAGGAAAGTGAGAGAAAAATGCAGGCGGATGAAGGGGGAACACAGGAAGAGTCCCTGAATGTTTCATGCCGAAAAGGCAGCGGTGGGGGAAAGAGATTTAAGGTGCCAGTGGATGTGGGTAAATGAGGACTCAGATCCCAGGCGAGGCGGGGGCCAGCTGTGGGAGGAGGACAGAACGCTTCCCCTCTGCCGTGGGAGTGAGGAAGCAGGAAAGGGAGTGAAAAGAAAAAGATGGTTCAAGAGGTAAGGAATTCCATCTTGGAAGAGGCGGCTGGGATGGGGATGGGGAGGTGAAAAGGGCCGGGGGCGGAGTTGCGAAGGGGCTTTTGTTCCTGGAGTCATTCCGTGTCAGAGCCCAATGCCCCAGAGCCCAACGCCCCGCTTAGGGGTGACATAATGGGGGGGAAGGCAGTGGGCTTGGTCTCAGGCACCAGCCCCAAGTCCAGATCGCTTGGAGACTGGAGTGGGGCTGAGTCTTTAGGGGATCGGGGACCCCAGGGAACGCCGGGGATCAGAGAGCAGGGTGGGGGGAGGGAGATAAGCAACACCCTTGCTGTGTGTCTCATCACACTGGAGGGAAGCGGGCCCCAGCGCCATGGAACCACGCCATGGAACCACACCGGAAGCCCCAACAGCAATGAGGCCCCCGATGGGAGGAGGTGGTTTTGATTAAAAAGGCAAAGTTTCTCCTCCTTCCTGAGCACACAAGGCAGCATCCGGAGGCAGCTGATCTACTGAGAGCGAGCTTCCTGACTAATTATCACGTCCCTGGGGAGTCCCGATCCCTTGCCAGGAGCGCCGCAACCGCCCATGAGCGCTCCCCGCCAGGGCTCCAGATGAACCCGGCCCCTGCGGACAAGCACGGGGCTCCTGAGCTCCCCCCCCCCCTGCTGTCCCAGGCACGTCTCCGGGGCAGCTCCTGCCCAGCTTGCCAGAAACCACGGCAGCTGGAGTAGTCTCTCGCCCAGAGTGAGCTGGTGGATCAACCTGCCTTTCCTTGCCCCCCCGCCCCACCCCACGCAGGTGGGAGACAAAGACCCATGCCAACCCGGACCTCGTCCCCACCACCCCGCCGCACACTGTACCACCCCCACGGAAGGCAGGGCTCCAAGAAGCCAGACATTTTCAAGTTCAAGGTGAACTCACATGATACGCGGGCTGTGAAAATCGTCACAACAGAGGCTGGAAAGTCATGGGATGGGCCTGGCAGCGGGGCAGAGAGCTGATGGTACCCCTTTAAACTCTGGGGTGTCCCCGTGAGTTTAAGGAGGCCTTACTTGCATCCAGACGCGGGACTCACCATCTCCTCGACCTACCACGGAGCCAATGTGCGGATTAGCAGCTTTCTAGCTGTTAGGCTGCTGAGTAAAGGCAGGAAGGTACACACCGCACCTGCCCCCACCCCCCCCCCACCATGTACCTCTTGGGGGAATGGACCCCTCCAAATCCATCCTCCATGGTGCCCACTTCCTACCGATCCGAGCAAGAGGAAGCAGGAAGCGCACTTGGGGACGCCTCTCTTTTCCAGGGGGTGGGGGGCTTCATCCTTGCTCCTCCGCAGCTGTCTCCTAACTGCCCTCCTCTTGTACGGATAGAGAAACTGAGACCAAAGGCAGCCCGAGGGACTTGGCCAAGGTCACACGGCAGGTCCGAGGCTGAGCTGAACCTGGACCCAGGCCACTGGAGGCCAAAGTCAACCACCCTCTGGTGAAACACAGGGCGGCATTCCTCCCCAGGGAGTGGGGGGCCCTCGCCCCTGCAGCCCAGCTCTACCGCTGACCGACCTCCCCAGGCCACACGACCTTCCTGGGCCTCAGCCCTGCTGCCCACTCAACAGGCTCACGGAGAGCCTCCTTCACCAGGAGCCAACTACGGTGCATAAAGTCTCCACAGTGCCCCTTATGTGGCACTTTGGAAGTGCTATTATTTCTATCCTTCCAGATCTATCGGTGTCTCCCAGGGTTGGGGGGGGGTTCATTTCAGAGCCCTTGTCTGGCTTGACTGGATTTTTAAGAGCACTCCTGACTCCCACATCCCCCCCACACCTCCCCACGGAGGTTCAAGTCTGTGATTAAGCTCCAAATAAATAAACGGAGCTAAGAAGTATAAGGCAATGAGATTAAAAAAGATGTGTCTCCAAGGGCACTCTTTAACAAATGGTCAAAATTGGTTTCTAGAATCTGGAGGACGTTGCTAACACCTGGGTACTCAGAGCCAAATTAGATTCGCCTCTGATTTTTATTTAAAAAAAAAAAAAGGACACAGAGAGCCCTGCCCTCAAGAAGGGCCTCAAGCTTGGTTTAATGCTCTGAGGTCACGGTCTCCGAATTCCGCGTAATTTCACCTTGAACTCTGTATTTCGCAAGCGCAGCCCGATCGGCCAGTGGAGCTGGTGCCTGAGCGGAGGAGCTCCGAGCTCCTCGCCATCCTCCTGGCACGTGACATTCGTGATGGCCTGTGAGCACAGAATTCCAGCGGGCCCACAAGGCAGGGAAAGTTCCGTGAGATCCCAAGGTAGTACAAGGGAAGGGTGCCATGTTTCCTACAAGCAAGCACGGGCTCTGTCACTCGCCGTCCTGAGGACTTGGGCTGCTCACATCTGAGCGTCTCTGCTTTCTCGCTGATCAGAGACTGGACAAGATGCTTCGTGAAGCCTGTCCTGGTTCTAAGGTCCACCGGGCCTTAAGTGACCAGCCAGTTCAGCAGGATGGTTGTAAGAAGCAGCTCACGTAAGGACTCCTGCAGCACTCCATTCTCCACCACTGTTCCTGTCCACCTAAGTCGTGTAACTGTGCAGGACAAATGACCTTTCACCTGCTTGAACGGACGTCTCGACACCCAGCGTGGATTCCACCAGGCTCCTGGCATTCTCTGGGGTGAGATGCCAGCGACTGGTTCTTTGGAAGCTTGGGGGGGGGGACAGCTCAGCTGCTCTCAGCTCTGATGTCACTGACCCGTGCCCTTGAACCTCTCAGAGTGGTCACATTATACTGATTTTCTTCATATGCTGAGAGCACAAAGACAATGGAAACCAATCAAACCATGACACCAAGACAGTTTCTGACAAAATTTAGACCCTTATCACTCACTTAAAAATATATTTCACAAATGAAAGGGATAAAACTTAGTGCCCTTCTATAGACTAGTATGAAAACTGACCTTGATATTCTAATAGGATTTGGTCCGTCCTTCCCCCCACCCCAAACACGAAATCTGGTAGACAGTTTCAGTGTAAAATTGGTAAACCAGTGAAAGATTCATGGAGCAGGGATCACATTTTGTAGTACCCCTGAAACAGTCTATTTATGCACTTTTTAGCAATGAAAAAATAGGCTACTCATAGGCTAGGCTAGGAAGACTATGGTATTTGTCAGCCTCTGAACTGCTAGGGGGATTAAGGGAATCTGGGAGAGCACGTGGCTATTACCTTCCCTTCCTCTCCTCTAGACGTGACCTTCCTGAGCCTGCCTGCTCAGATGGACGATGAACAACTCAGAGAAGCAGCCTCACCCCAAGTGGTTCTGATCTACACACTGAAGTCTGAAAACCACTCACACACAGCAGAGTATGATTACCCAGAACAGAGCTTGGCAACCTCTTTGAAATTTGCCAGGCGGTAGCTTGACAGAGTCTTTGAAATTGACTTTCCGGTATCAGAATGCCTGCTCTTGCTAATTCGGGGAAACGCTCTGGACCTGGAGATATGTCATTCAAGAGCCCTCACATGGAAGTCCCCAGGAACCCAGTGCCTCGGTGGGTCAGCCACTGGCTGGGCTGGAGTTTGTAGAATATAGGACTTGCACAAAAACATGAGCTATTTCATTGAGTCTACTGCTGATGAAAATCTATACTAAAGAAGACACCTCCCCTCCCGCCATCGCCGGGCAAAATTAAGAAATAAAAAAATAAAAAAGACCTCCCAACCACATACTTTTAAACACACATTTTTTTTCAAATGCAATATTTTATTAAATTGCCTCTTGTGTTTATTTTCGGCGATGGAAATTAGAAGCAGGAGGAGCTCAGATAGGTCCTTCACTCTACTGCTGTGGCGGGCTCTCGAAGTCGGAAACCACCGAGACCACTTGAAATCACCACCCATCCCTGCCTGGTCAGATGGAAGCCATCCCAGTGTGTAGAAAGGACCATCAGTGGAGAGTCTACGTGAGGAATCTCGCTGAAAGCTACTAAGGCAGTATTTTACACCATTCAATTGCATGTTATGTCTTCCTACTGGGGAATATACAGATTCTGAACATCTCCAAGTAAAGGGCAGTATCGTATCTGAGGAACGACTTCGGTATAGTTTCCGACCTCAGGAATGGACACGGGCCACGGAGCCCATCCGCGGCTGTGTCTCCACGGCTGTGGCGAGGACACAAATTGGCCACACTGTCGCTAAACGTGAAAGTTTACGATTTTGTAAAAAATGGAAAATCGTGCCTCTAGACCCCAAAAGTGTACGTACCAGCAGGGTCCTGAGAGAACTCTTGGCCATGACCGCAAAACTGCTATGGACAATCGCCGTGAGGCCAGACAGACTCTGAGAAGGGACTCGGCGACTGCCCCATGATTTGAAGACAGAACAGAATTCTTCCACAATGACCCCACAAGCCACTGGATAAAACCCTTCCCCTGCCCGAGGGAGTAAGATAGTGTGTAATGTCGGCAAGGCACCAGTATGCTTTAAAATGTGTTCATTCTAGGGGTGCCTGAGGGGCACAGTCGGTTAAGCAACGTGACTCTTGGCTTCGGCTCAGGTCCCGATCTCAGGGTCGTGACATGGGAGCCCCACGTCAGGCTCCACGCTGAGCATGGAGTCGGCCTGGGTTTCCCTCTCCCTCTCCCCCCGCCTCTGCCCCTCCAGCTCGTGCTGTCGCCCTCTCTCAAATAAATAAATCTTAAAAAAAAAATGTTCATTCTATGTTCTCCATCAACAAACAGTTTGAAGTCACTTAATCATATACTCGAGTGGAATCAGAATGGGCTAATGTGATTTCAAAGTGGCCGCCAAATGAGGGGGTCAATTCAGAGATGAAGGTGACCGAGTACTATGTCACTGGGCTTTGCCCTCCGTCTGCCACGGAGGTGGCAATGTCACCCAGGGCCCAGAAAGCACAAGCTGTTTGCCTTCATTTTACCACCTGGGCATTAAAGATGAAGTCCCTATAATCAATCTAGAATTTCTTCACAGAAGCCCGACGAGAAGAGTTTTGTTCAGTTCTTCCCTGATTTTCCGGTCCGGCTTAAAATAAATGTCACGCACACACAGAATTCTAAAAGCAGGAGGAAAATTTTTAAACCGTCTAGCTCTTCTCTCCTTTTCTAGTCTGTAATTGGGAAAGACAGGAGTAAAGATTCAGGTCTCTTGACTCACAGCCAAACATGCTCTTGTTTTTGCCTGATGCATAATTATCAAAGTAAATATTCTGTTAGGATGAGGCCCAACCACCAAATCGGCAATGCACGCGCTCGACAGAGATAATTCTTCCTAAAATACACATTACATCTTTGCAAAAAAACACATGCATGAATTTTACAAAATACCTTTTTAAAAGTAAAATCGTACTGGGCCAAAACAGTGTAACAGAAAAGACAACATAAATCTTTGGAAATCAATGCTTGTTAACATCAATTTATCTCTTTAATGAAAAGCCACTGATAAAGTACGCCATTGGATTAAGTGAGCTAATGCATGCCACGGGCTTTGCACAAGAGCTGCGAACACTCAATAAAAAGTAGCTGTTATGATTAATAGGCAGGACCAGAGTGGGGTTGAAAATGCTTTTTTCACGAAGGCAATAAAGCTCCAGGATGGAACTTGTCAACCAGCCCCAGCCACGGGATAATGCATGGATATCGGTCACCTGTTCCACCCGCTCTCATGGGAGAACTGGGGATTATGGGAAATTCCCAGCTCCCCAACTGAGATCTCACTGATTCTTGCCCACTCAGAAAAGTAGATCAAAGTGCAAGGGAGGGACGGCAGTGTATGGTAAGAACAGATGCATACACTTGTCCCGATAAAAAGGAAATCTATGCACACCTCCATGCTTTTTTTTTTTTTTCCCCAAGATTTTATTTATTTATTTTGACAGACAGAGATCACAAGTAGGCAGAGAGGCAGGCAGAAAGAGAAGGGGAAGCAGGCTCCCTGCTGAGCAGAGAGCCAGACATGGGGCTCGATCCCAGGACCCTGGGATCATGACCTGAACCGAAGGCAGAGGCTTTAACCCACTGAGCCACCCAGGCGCCCCACCTCCATGCTTTCTTATCAGCAACAGATTGGAACCTCTCACCAAGAACTGTAGCATGAGTGTGATCCGTCCCACAGTTCAGAATGGCTGCTTTGGGGGCGCCTGGGTGGCTCAGTGGTTTAAGCCTCTGCCTTCGGCTCAGGTCATGATCCCAGGGTCCTGGGATCGAGTCCCGCATCGGGCTCTCTGCTTGGCAGGGACCCTGCTTCCTCCTCTCTCTCTCTCTCTCTCTCTCTGCCTGCCTCTCTGCCTACTTGTGATCTCTCTCTGTCAAATAAATAAATAAAATCTTTAAAAAAAAACAAAAAAAGAATGGCTGCTTTGAGGGTGCCTGGGTGGCTCAGTGGGTTAAGCCTCTGCCTTTGGCTCAGGTCACGGTTTCAGGGTCCTGGGATGGAGCCCTGCTTCGGGCTCTCTGCTCAGCAGGGAGCCTGCTTCCTCCTCTCTCTGCCTGCCTCTCTGCCTACTTGTGGTCTCTGTCAAATAAATAAATAAAATCTTTTTAAAAAAAAAAAAGAATGGCTGCTTTGGGGGAACATGAAATGCCACTCAGCACTTAGAATGTTTTAAAAGAAAAAAGCTGCTGTTGCTGTTGTTTTATCACCAAAGAAGAAAGCCTCCCCGATGTTTGCGAGGACAGAGAAAAATAAGCAAATTCCTGATTTAGGCCCATTCCTCAAGTCCCAAAACTAAATATGAGTTTGTAGCCTTGTTTTTTTAAATGCCTGTTTCTGACGGTTGGCAGAGAAAGGATAAATGGAACACAGTACTGTGAAACTCACGTGTATTTAGAAAATCTAACATTTTAATTTTTTTCTTTTTTTAAGATTTGAGAGAGAGGTGCACACGGTGGGGGATGGGGTGGGCAGAGGAAGAGAATGTCAAGCAGACTTCCTGCTGAGCGTGGAGCCCACACCGGGTGGGATCCCACCACCTCTGAGATCCCAACCTGACCGGAAACCAAGTGTCAGAGGCTTAACCGACTGAACCACCAAGGTGGCCCATGGACATTTCTATTTCTCATGGGCCACCCTGATAATTAGCTTGTTTAAAAGGTCAAAAATCCTATTCGCTATGTAACCTTTCCTGCTGCTCACAGGACAGCTTCATGGGTGAAAGTGACAGGTGATTTGTCACATTCACTCCCAATAGCTGATCGGTCGATATGTTAATTACCTGGTGTACTTATTCCTCCTTAAAAAGTTATTTCTTTTTCACTATTGACTGCTAATTTGGTAATATTCAAAAAGAAAGGAGATCTCAATTTCAAACCTGTTAACCCCAAGCTTATTTTAATACATTCAGTGGGGGTAAAGACAGAAATTACTTCATAGTTTAAACCGTTATCGTGAATAAAAAGCAGTCAGTTCATATATCTGCTTTCCTCCCTCTCACTTGGGCTGCCCTCATGGTTCTCAGTCTGAAACCTCTGCCTAAAATCTCACCTTCTGAACTTCTCAGCCAGAACATCTGTATTTCTTTCCCTTTGTTTCTCACTCAGAAAAAAAAAAAAAAAAAAACCATCCAGATACCTCATTATTTTTCAATTAAAATTATACAAAGGCTTACAGTTGAAAGGGCACAGAAGGTGATGAAAGCCAATTCTTTCCTTTTTAAAGACTTATAATTTACTGCTAGCCAACACCGGGAAGCAGTTCCAAACCTTTTAACTCTTCCTACCTCTTTGGTTTGCTCGACACACATTTCTCAAGCTCCAGCCACGTGCCAGGGGTTGTGCGGGGCCCTGTGAGGCTAAGAAGAGAGTGGAGGCGGTTTGCCGTCTGATCAGCTAAGGGGATCTTGGGAGCAGAGGGCCACAAACATTCGCTTCCGATGAGCAAATAGCAACCTACCCCATGGTGTGGGGGCACCGTCACCAGAATGGACAGTCCACGAGCGCAGGTTTCACACCCAGTTCGCTCCCCAGCACAGGCCCAGCATCTGGCAAACACTATGGGTGTCACTGATGGGACGACCAGAGGGACCAGGGTCTCAACTTCCCAGAACACACACAACCCACCGCGGGTGGACGGGAGGAACTGGGAGGTGGGTGGCTGCGAGGCAGTGAGGGAACAAAGCTCGTCTCACAGCAGAATGGCAGATAAAGGCTGGGGGCAGGGCGCGGGCGCCAAGGAGGCGTCTGGAGGAAAGACGACCTGGGTGGGTGCCTGAGGGATGCGGAGCAGTGGGGATTTCACACTGTCTTCACGAGCCCCAGACCCCACTGTACGAACTGGGCGTTCACCATGTTCCCCAAAGCCACCTGGGAAGCAAGTTCCTCAAAACCTCTGATTAGGACCCAGATCCTCACCTGTAGAGCCCGGTCATACTCAGTCCACACACCTTCAAGTGACATGAGAGAGTAAATAAGAATGTAGCAAAGTGGGGCATTAACTGTAGGTCAGCGTAGATAAAAGCTAGTCCCTTCCACGTGCCTTTCTCAAAGCCAGCATTATACAAGACTTCTTCCAAGCTGCCACCATTATCAGCGGAGGCCTGAACCCGTAACTCTACAAGGGGTTTGTGTATCCGAGTTTCAAAACTGGGGCAAGAGGTCTCGTTGGCAGGGGTTTGCTTAACCCCCAATTTCATTCAACTTCTACAGTTTAAAAAAAAGATGTATTTATTTGTTTTAGAGAAAGAACTTATGGGGGGAGGCAGAGAGGGAGGGAGAGGGAGAGAGAAAGAATCCCAAGCCGACTGCAGGCTAAGTGTGGAGTCTGTCGTGGGACCCAATCTCACAACCGCATTTGATCATGACGTAAACCGAAACGAAGTCAGATGCCCAACCGACTGAGCCATCCAGGGACCCCTCAACATTTGCATTTCTGTTGTGAAATGTGTGAGTGGACGATCACTGCTAGATGTAGAACAAAATGCTCAACAAGGGGCACCTGGGTGGCTCATTTGGTTGAGCAACTGACTCTTGGTTTCCCTCAGGTTGTGATCTTGGCGTCGTGAGATCGAGTCCCACATGGGGCTCTGCACTTAGCACAGTGTCCTTAAGACTCTGTCTGTCCCTCCCCTCCCTCTCTAAAATAAACAGGATCTTTAAAAAAAAACAAGATTCTGTATTAACACACACGCACACGCTACCAAGAACAAGGTGGTTCTTGAATGCCGATCTTACGCCACCTGTCGAGGTTAAACAAATGAACAAACAAAACACGTGTTAAACCACTGCTTTCTGATAGGAGTTTGAATGAGACAAGTCTTGGGCTTGCCACCATCACCAGTTGGTACTTTAAGTCACTAAAATTAGGTGGCGGATCTGCTTCTTCACGGTGACTTCCTTGACCCACTGATTTTAATCAGAAAAATAGATTAATGGTGGCTGCTGAGGAGCGGCTGTGATTTTAATGCGAAACCGTGCTTACCATACCAATGAACAAAACCGAGACCTTAACTGGAAGAAACAAATCCACAGAGCCTGTCATTTAAAACCTGCTTGCATCCGGTCCGGGAGCTACTTCTCTTGGAGAGGTGAACAAATGAGCTCTAACCGCGGTTTCTAGCCAATGAAGTTCCCTGGGTGTGAATAACATCCCCTTGTTTACAGTGCAAAGATTAACCAGCTTTTCTGAATTTATGGTCAAGAGAAACAAAGATGCCATCGCAATGGAGACATCTTATAATTTTTGTTTCGCACAGAAGGCGCGCCCCTATTGGTACCTACTAAGCACTCAGCACAAACCTAGAATTCAATTAACATTCATTTTCTAGCTTCAAACGGTGGTATAAGACGATCACGTGCAGCATAGCCGCCACTACAAGTATACATGACAAATATACAAATTGCCTCCAATGAGTCATGTGAAATTTCAATTGGGAAGCACTTTTGTTGGTCTTAATGGCTATTTGGCAATGCATGCATTATTCCTCAGTTATAAAATTCGCACATTTAAAGAACCAACTGAGCTAAACCATGCCCACAGGAATTAAATCAGTGTACTTCCCCGCATAAAAATCAGCCAGTCGGAGCAGGAAGGAAAACGTTTTTTCCCTATTGTTGAACGTGGGATTCCACATGCAATACTGTCATCTCACCGGGCAGGGATCCTGGCTAACTCTGCCACCAACAATCAAAGTTGAACACAGACAAATCTAACCACACATCCAAGGACAGCACCAAATGACCAAGCTGAAGACAAGACAAAACAACAAATTAAAGCGCGAGAAGGCTGCCTTGGGGAGCGCAGGGATCTGGATAACCCTGCAGTCACCGCCTTGACTTAATCAAGTTTTTATCGTTCAAAGGGCCCGGTTCTTTTTTTCTTGGCTCTGCCTTGTAAGTTCCCTACCCCGCCACCCGGAGTCCCTAGCACACGGCCTTCCTGCAAGGGGGTTGGCCTCAGTGCCCTGGAGAAGCGGGCTGTCTGGTAACAAGAGGCAATGCCTGGGTGGGGGGTGGGAGGACAGAGCAAACCCCTGAGAACCCACTCAGCTCCGGGCAGCCCGCAGCCCCCCGGGGGGCGGGGGGGGGGGGGCGTCACGGGTGAGCGGAGCTGCGGCCCTATTCATCCCTTTTGTCCCTGCACAATACGGACCGGAGCCTGTCCCGATCATCATTCATATTGCAGCGATGACAGGCCCAGAGAACACTCGGGAGGGGAAATGGGCCCCAAATTAGCATATTTCTCCCCTCCACACAAAGGAGGCTTTTAAGCTTCTGTTTTTTAAAACCAGCGGAGGGAGAGGAGGAGGGAGGAGGGCTGGGCTGCTCTTAGCAACAGTGTCTGAATGTAATGATTTGCCTCCCTCAAAGCGACTTGCGACTTGCGAGTTTTTCAATTTCCTTACAGCAGGTCTCCTCTCAAATGGCCTCCAAACTTAGCAGAAAATATTTATTGGGCCACTAGGTAATAAACATCTTCCCTTTCATCATTAAATTGCAATTAAACTCTGATTTAAAAAAACTAATTATAGACCTAAACTTCCTCTTGTCCTCCTGGAGAAATTGACAAAAGGAAGAAATTCACTTACTGTAATACTTATTGGGGGGAGGGAGTCTCAGGAGCGGATACCCTTGCCATGTTTATTTATATGTTTTTGATTTCAGTAATAAAAAGGGCAGGGGGTGGGCTGAAAGGCACCAGGAACACCCTGATGACCTTGAGAAAACGGACTGTGGGCTGGGAGCAATGACTTCACCTTGCCTGGCAGGCTATGTCCCTGTCTTTGCTAAAGGAGAGCCCTAAAGCCGCAACAGGCTCGGGCTGGCAGAACAGACAGGAACGTCTGAAAGGTCATAAAAACCGTATCAACCCAGTAAACCTCTAAGAGGCCGAAGAAATGATTTGTGTTTCACTCCACCAGATATTAATTCTCCAAAAGATGGAATCTCGATTCAAGGGGGAGAAATGGCTTCTCTGGCTCGGAATGAATGTTTTGAAAGGGCTCTGCCCCGGAACAATGACTCCAAACCATCAGAGGTAATTAAAATGACGCCCTACCCCACGCAAGCTCTGGTTCCTTCGTTATGGCTCAGGCTGATCTTCAAGGTCCCAGGGGAGGGAAGGCGGGGAGATTGGGCGCCGTTAGAGCTCCTTCCCGAGGACCAGGATGGAGCCAGGCACCCGCTCGGGCTAAGCTTGGCTCTGGAAGGCGGCCCATGTGCTCCTGCCTTCTCTCCCTTCTGGAAGGGAGAAGGAGGAGGCTGAAAACGATGGTGCGGCCATCTGCTTTGCCTCCCAACCATGCCCCCACGGAGCTGGCCTAGCATCCTGCCTTTAATAGATGCCTAGACACTGCCCCCTCCCCTAGGCCCATTTTCTCCCATGGGCCTCCAACCCCCTGGCTCCCACCTCCATCTCGCTCTCTCCTGCACAGCACCCACAAGCCCTCTCGTCTCTCTTTACTGCTGTCTCGCTGGCCTGCACCGCCCAGCAGCGTGGGCCTCCCCTAAATTCAGCTCTGCTAAGAATGAGAGCCCAATTTAAAATGATGTCCGTGAATCACTAGATGGTACACTTGAAACTAACACTGTATGTTAACTCACTGGAGTTAAAATAAAAGCTGAAAAATTAGAAGGAAAAAAATACAGTATTAAAAAAAAAAAAAACACAAAAAACCCCGATGCTCCAAACCATAGCTTAATTCTCTCCAGTCTGAGCTATAGGTGCGATGCAATCAAGTCAAAATCCTGACCAGCTTGCTGCAGCTACCGGCAAGCTAACTCTCAAGCCCTTCTAGAAAGGGTAAAGGAGCCAGAAGAGCCGAAATCATTCGGCAAAAGAACAAAGTTAGAGGACTCACATTACCCAATCTCAAGACGGACTCCAAAGCCACACCAATCAAGGCAGTGTGGTTTTGACAAGAGGGCACACACAGATCAGCGGAAAGAAGAGAGCGCCCAGAAATAGACCCACATGAATACACTCACTTTTGAAGAAGGTAATTTTATGGGGAAAGAATATTCCTGTCAGCAAATGGTGCTGGAACATTTGGCCGTCCATATGAAGTCAGACACACACGCGAAAACGAACTCAAAACGGCTCAGAGCCCACGACGTTAACCTATCAAACTCCCAGAGGAAAATACAGGCGGAAATCTGCCTGATCTTGGGCTTGGTGACAGGTGTTTCCATCCAACACTGGAAGCAAGATCGACAAACCAACATTCTGCCAAGTTACACTTTATCAGGGCGCTAGCTTAGGGAGGCGCACAGTAATCGGTGCAAACGTTTTTCATGACCTGGGCTTCACCCAGCGGATGAATTTGCGTGAAATACGTCCTTCTGGACGCTGCCCCAGCAGGGTCGGGGCCCTGTGCTGCAGGACAAACAGCCATTACCGCCCCCCCCCCCCCCCGAGACTCAGAGCTGACGATCCCCCTCAGGGACCCCTGTGGCCGGACCCCCGCCGCCGCACAAGCAGGCCCACTTGCTCAAGCCACGTGTGTCCTCTCACTCACCACAGCGGCCGGAGGACTCGGTGAGGGCTGGCTCCGAGTCAGAGACTTCTGGTGTCCCTGGGGCCCTCACTCAGTGCCTGGTGTACGGGTGTCCAGTCAATATTTCAAACCAAACCACTAACCCACCTACAGGCCTTGGTCAGGCTGCTGTGTCCACTCAAGCGCGGCCTAGCACGCTGGCCCACTCCAGAGAGTTCCTTCTCCTCGGTCTTCCTCCTCTTGGGCCACCCCCTATGCTCCTCATGACCGATGTGTGAGCACGGAAGAGGCTCCGTGAATTAAGAGTCCAGCCTCTCTCAGGAAGTCACACCAATTCTGATAGGGTAAGAGGGCTCCCCAAGACCCCTCGACACGAAATCGGGGGCGATTCCTTTGCGAAGCTCCCGTGGCTTGTTCACAACGCACCCACACGTACGTTTCTGCACACGTTCACACATGCGTACGTATATACATACGTGAACGGAAGGATGACGGAGTTTCGATGAGGTTGAGGAAAACGAATTCGGCTTAGAATACTTTGAACCGTGACAGATGGAAAACGTTCAAGTGAAACTGTGGGGGTGGCGGTGCCTGGGTGGCTCAGTGGGTTAAGCGTCTGCCTTCGGCTCAGGTCATGACCCTGGAGTCCTGGGATCGAGTCCCACGTGGGGCTCTCTGCTCAGTGGGGAGTCTGCTTCTCCCTCTCCCACTCCCCCTGCTTTGTGCTCTCTCTCATACTCTTTCAAATAAATAAAATCTAAAAAAAAAAAAAAAAAAGTATGCGGGCGTATCTATGCCTGTGTGTACAGGTGCGTCATATCAGGATACACATATACACGTATTTGCACGCACGTATATGTCCACGCAGGCACAAACCCCTCACAGACATACGCACACACAGATGTGTGCGTGCGTGTGTACGCATAAACACGTACATGTGCAAATGTACCCGTATGCCCTCCTGCACGTGCACACACACGGGCGGGCACGTACGCGCATAATCACATTCATATATACACGTACTTTCTGTGAAGCATTTCACATCCTTCTAAACTCAGAATGTGCTAAGTTGAATTCATCTTCTCCACCCCCACCTGATGCCTCCCTCCTCCTTCCCGAAGCTCTCCCTTGCTGTCAAAAGCATCACCCTCATCTGAACAACTTACAGCTTTTAGGCATTCAGAATTCCAGAATTTCAGCTCCTCCATTTACCAGGCATTTAACTTTAACCTCTCTGGCCATCCATGCCCACATCTGTACAGTGGTCCTAACAAGTCCCCACATCAACGTGCTATTTGGAAGAGTCACTCGAATTCTACAAAATCTCTCTATACACCATACGCACTCTCTTTCTAAAATATACAGTCGTTGGCTCGGACTTCTGCACGCTGGGTGGGTACTGGTTTGTGTGTGTTTCCAGAGTTCAAATCCATCCTGGCCCCTTTATCCAACCTCTCCTGGCCTGAGGCTTGGATGGAGGCCAGGGCCGTGTAGCTGATTCCCAACCCCTACGATCTCCCCTTCTCAAACCCCAAATCAAAGCTCATCTGTCCAAACCTAACCCTCCCGCTGAGTTGTTCGCTCCATCTCCAGTGGAATCCCTGCCTCCTAGATCAAGTTGGCTCTCACAGACCCAGGGGTCAAAGCTAGTCATAGGCGCTCACCTGACGAGCTTCTCTTCTTTACCTGTACGGCACCTCTTGCCTCTACTTCTTGGACCCATTTCCTTCTCCCTCTTCCCTCCCTCCTTTCACTTGTCCTAATTCTATTCACTTTCATGGCCTAACTCCAAGGCTACAGCTTGTGGGAAACCCTCCCAAGGATTCGGTTCTCAGCCCATCTTGGGTCTATACCCTGCCAGTTTACCGCAGGACGATGTCCTAGCTTTTCCCCCAAAGCACCCTTGTGTTTAAGTCCTCCATTCCAAAATGACTTTGACCTCTGACGCCACAGGGACCCTACAGGGCCCTTCTCTGGTGCTATACCGAAAACACCTAGCTTAGGTTTAGAAACATGTGCTCACATTCCATAAGAACTCATCGAGTGCTTCGGTCCCATGGCTTCTAAAATTGGAGTATCATTTTTCTATCTTAAAAACAAAAATTGCGGCGCCTGGCTGCTTTGAGGGCGCCTGGGTGGCTCAGTGGGTTAAAGCCTCTGCCTTTGGCTCAGATCATGATCCCAGGGTCCTGGGATCGAGCCCCGCATCGGGCTCTCTGCTCAGCAGGGAGCCTGCTTCCTGCCCCTCTCTCTGCCTGCTTGTGAACTCTCGGTCAAATAAATAAATAAAATCTTAAAGAAAGAAAGAAACTGGTAAGTAAGCAGCACTCCATTACTGAAGAGGCGAAATGTGGCCACGTGTATTACAGAGTGCAAACCTGCACGCTGACTGCGTTATGCTGGGAGGGCTCGATGTGTAGAAACACTAAGTGGTTTTAATTTTCCACCTACAGTTTGTGAAGCCCAGGGGCCCCGGATGACCTCAATGTTGAACAGGAGGCACATCCATCTGCCAGCAGTAATTATTTTATTGACCTGATTAAAGAACAACTATTTTCCATGGTCAAAAAGATCTATCCACACACATCAGCCTTGGGCACACAATGGCAGTAATTAGAAATGCATATTTCCCTAATTAAAATAGGAGTCAATGGGCAGAACATAAAATAATGTTTTAACATTTACTCAGCATATTTCTCTCACTGGTTATGATGTATGATTACGCCAAAAACCATTTTTACAAAGCTTTCAGCGATTATTGACACATTATGTAATTCAGCCATTTAAAGTGTACGATTTAATAGTATTTAGTGTTTTTTTTCTTCCTTTCCACTTGTTCAGCTTCTGCGATTTACCCATCACCACAATCTGATTGTCAACATTTTGGTAGCCCCCAAAAGAAACTCTGATCCTATTAGCAGTCACTCGCCCCTCCCCCCACGCTACCCCATCTCCCAACCCCAGTTCTGCGCAACCACCAATCTACTGAGTACAATGTTTTCAGGGCGCAGCTGTGTTGCAGCAAGTATTCAAACTTCCTTTTTTTAAACTGATAAATAATATCCTATGGGACTATATGCCACATTCAGCTTGTCCATTCTTCAGCGTGTGGGCATGTGGGCTGTTCCCACTTTTTAGCTATTATGAATCACGTGCTATGAACATTCACGTACAAATTTGTGCACGGATGTAGGTTTTCCTTTCTCGTGGGTTTATACACAAAGGTGGAATGGCCAGGTCACATGGTAACTGCATTTAACCACCTAAGGAACTGCCCGTGTTTTCCAAAGCAGCTGCACCATTTTCTGTTTCCACCTGCGCTGTGAGAGGGTGTCACGTTTTCCGTATCTTGACCAGTTCTTGCTATCGCGTCTTTGTGATCCTAGCCGTCCTCTCCGAGTGCCTGTAAAGGGGTAATCTCACCGTGGTTTTAATTTGCATTTCCCCAAAGACGTTGAACACCTTTTCATGTGCTGTCTATTTGCATATCTTTTTAAAGATTTTATTTATTTATTTATTTATTTAATTTATTTATTTGACAGACACAGATCACAAGTAGGCAGAGAGGCAGGCAGAGAGAGAGAGAGGGAAGCAGGCTCCCTGCTGAGCAGAGAGCCCGACGCGGGACTCGATCCCAGGACCCCGAGATCATGACCCGAGCCGAAGGCAGCGGCTTAACCCACTGAGCCACCCAGGCGCCCCTGCATATCTTTTTAAAAGAAACGAGTATTAAACCCTTTTCTGTTTTTCTTTTCAGGTTGTGTTTGTATTACAGAGTTCTAAGACTTTGAAAAAAATATATATATACACACACATATGTGTGCATTTGTGTGTGTATATTTAGGATACTAGTTTCTTAGATGCATGGTTTTCAGATTTTTTTTTTTAAAGATTTTATTTATTTATTTGACAGATCACAAGTAGGCAGAGAGGCAGGCAGAGAGAGAGGAGGAAGCAGGCTCCCCGCTGAGCAGAGAGCCCGATGCGGGGCTCAATCCCAGGACCCTGAGATCATGACCTGAGCCGAAGGCAGAGGCTTTAACCAGTCTGCCGGGTGCTTTCTTCAGTCTTGGATGGCGTCCTTTGCAGTACTAAACTTTGGATTTTCGATAAAGTCCAATGTATCTATTTTTTTCTTTTGTTGCTTATACTTTCTGTGTTACATCTCAGAAACCACAGTCTGTCCTGCGGTCATGAAGATTTACTTCCTTGTTTTCTTCCAATGATTCTGGTTTTAGCTTTTACGTTTTGATCTGTGATCCATTAGGAGTTACTTTTGTGAATGGTGTGAGATAGGGGTCCAACATCACCTTTTTTTTTTTTTTTTTTTGGCATGTGGCTATCCAGTTGTCCCAGTATCGTTTGTTGAAAAGAGTATTCTTACCCTGTTTTTAATTGTCTTGGTATCTGTCGGTCCATTAGGGCTGCTTTAGCAAGCTACTGGTGGGGCCAAACAACACACATTTATTTCTCGCAGCGCTGGATGACGGGGAGTCCAACATCCAGATGCCAGCAGATTCCCTACCTGGTGAGTTCCATTTCTTGGTTCATAGAGGGTCCTTCTCCCCGCATACTCATATGGCAGAAGAGGTGAGGGAGCTTTCTGGAGCCTCTTTCATAAGGGCACGAATCCCATTCATAGGGGCTCTACCCTAATGACCTAATCCCCTTCCAAAGGTCCACCTCCAAATACTGTCCCACTGGGAATTAGGTTTCAACACGTGAGTAGGGTGGTGGGGGGTTGGGGGGGGGTGCACATTTATTCTAGAGCAGTACCCTTGTTGAAAATCAACTGAGCACAAATGTAAGGGTTATTCCGGGGATTTCAATTTTATTCTCTTACTCTGTCGGTCGATTTTTAGGCCAGTACCAAAATGCCTCGATTACCGTACCTTTGTAGTTTGGGGGTCATTAGGCTGCTTAGGGACCCCCAAATTCCAATTTGGTAGAATCCTATTTTAACTCAAACGCTGGTTATATTAGAACTGGCTGGAAAAACCCAAATTCACATCTGACTGTCCATCAGACGGCAAAACCTCTTAGTGCCTTCATCTTCTGACTGTGAAAAGTGATCCAGTCACGTACCTAGCCTGTGACAGTTAAGCATCCCATTTAACAATCCCCCCCCTCAGTATATTCAAAATTATTTGAACAAATATCAATTAATTTTTTCAGTTGGATACGATGAGATGATTGCAAGGCCTCGGACAGATAGACTCGGAGCCCAGGGAACTGAAGAATGCCATTCCACAGGTCAGTGTTGGGATCTAGAAGGATCCCGAGACTGCAGCAGCACAAAATATTTCCTGACGGGGTCCACAGCGTTTGCCAGTTGCCTACTGCTACAGGTTGTTCCCCTCGAAACGTACCCGCGTATCTCCTAGCGTTGGAAAGTAAGAAAAGAGACAACGCACTGTCTTTAATAGGAGTGAGACCGAGAAAGCTGGGAGAGATCTTGCCTCACTTACCTGGGGATCTTCTAACATTTGCCAAAATGCTTTTCTTTTCTACAGCAGAAATGTAAGCACCTGAAAGGCTTCCAGCTCTTTCCGTATTTGCTTAGGACAGAATGCAATTTTCCATCTCACAGAATTTGTGTTCGCTTGTATGAAATGACCTTCTTTCCAACCTATGCCAGCAACCATTCCCAAAACAAAAGGTTTCTTATTACAAAGAAGATGGAATCTGGTTTTCCCTGCAGGAGGGAGGTAAGAGCAGCAATTCTTTCTCCTCTAATACGTACTTTTGTGTTTCTGGTCAACTAAAAGTTCTTTGGCTTTCAGCATACCATGAGTTAGAGATTTATAAATCAGTTTAGGGGGTTTTGTTGAAATTCTACCATTTCAGTGGGATGCTTTAGCTCTCTGCAAGGACAGCCAGCGACTGTGGAAGGCAGGTGTAAAGTTTTCAGGGCCAGGTGCAACCTCCAAATCACAGACCCTCCCTCCATCATGGCTGTTCTCAGAAACGTCCCCTCTCCGTGCAGGGAGTGGTGTCCTTCTGAGGATTCTCCCCAATCCACGAAGAGGCACTGTGTCCCAGCTGGTGGGTTCTGTTTGAGTGGGCAGAAAAGAATGCCAAAAGCCCTGCTCTCCACCCTCCATTCCTTCTTCCCTTCCTCATTTTCTGTCCGTCCTTTCCTCTGCCATTTGGCTGCCTTCCTGCGACATCTAAACCTCTGGTTTTTCCACCTGATCTGTTCCTTTCCCATGCTTGCGTTTCCTCTGTGGAATTCGGAATTTCCACACATTGATCTACTGTAGCTCGCCATCACCCCCAGAACCTCTACACTAGTTTGTCTGGTTCTGCTCTGCATTCCTCGGCACTATTATCCATGTCCCCAGGCCCTCCCTGAACCAAAAAAAAAAAAAAAAAAAAAAAGACTCAACGCCCACTACTTAACAAAAAGGCTGCCTTATACTCACTGGAGGTCATATTTCTGTTTTCTTGTCCCGTATAGTCAGGCGTAAAGACAGTGACATTCATCAGCTGGAGCAAATATGGACTTCTCTCTCCCCAACAGTTTTTTTTTTTTGTACACTCACTTTTCTTCTTCTTTGACTAATCATCATTCCAAGAACTGACTCATACTTTTGCGGCAAACATCAGTACCCTGGGGGGCCGCCAACACGCACAGCCGTTGCTCACTTTCTGGTCCCATCACAGGCATGTATGGGAAGGGTGAGCACCTTTTCTCAACTACGCCAACAAGACAACTCCTACTGGACATGACAAGCAGATGGCTCGGATGGTCTGTCAATATGTCTCTGTGTATTATGATCTACCCCCCAGCACTTGTCATGTTTCAGTCTGCCAAAAATATCAACGAGGTCCTAGAAATCCCAAATCCTTAAACCAGTAATAACATAAAGATGAGACCTGATGAAATGACTTAAGATAAGCACAAATATCATCTTGTGTGTCTGCAAACATCCTTACACACGAGTCACTGCCAAAGTTCTGTGCACCAAGCAGAAAAAATTTGGCAGAAAATCAGTGGAAAGAGCAATAAGGCAATTTTTGCCAAAGTCCAAACAATTTCTAATGTAATTAAGTATTCCAAGACCCAATTTTAACATTTACCAAGAAGTTTCTTTCTCAGAGTCTACTTAAACACCTAAGGATTCCTATCCTTTATGGATTTCAGTTTATTATTTCTAGACGCAATGCCTAAGCATCCCATCTAAACTCGAATGCAACACTAATCCCACCTATATTTTTTGCATGGTTTGAATACATGAATAATGATTCTATTCAGCCTTCTTTTTGCCGCTCTGGCCTTTGTGATACCCATTTCTTTATAGAAAATGGAATGGCTTGCTAATCCATTAGTCACTCAGCTCTAAGTGGATTAATGCTGGCGCACTAGAAAATGGCTCCTATGGATCACGTCAAATGAGTAATTTCAATTTTGGACTTTATAATCAAGCCCAAAGGGCCCTCCAAACTATAGCTTTAATACTTGCTTCATAGCAGGCTTCTTTTTCAAATTTTATGAACATTGTGATTTAAATATTAACTGATTTTTAAAAATACCGTTCTTAAATTTTGTTTCAAGATATAAAATGTAAAGTATGGAGTAAACACATACAGTTTCTCTCTACAGTCTCAGCCCAGAACTACATGAATCTTCAACAGCCATTACAAAGATATTAGGGGGGCTACCCACCAAAACAATATACATAGATCTTCAGTCACGTTCCTGTTTACTCAGGCAACTGCCCCACATTACAAATGCCCTTCACCTTACAAAACTAAATGTGAGGATGAGATCGTACTTCACAGGGACTAGAGGGGCACCTGGGTGGCTCAGTGGGTTGGGCCCCTGCCTTCAGCTCGGGTCATGATCGCGGGGTCCTGGGATCGAGCCCCACATCAGGCTCTCTGCTCTGCTCTCTGCTTCTCCTTCTCTCTCTGCCTGCCTCTTTGCTTACTTGTGACCTCTCTCTCTGTCAAATAAATAAAATCTTTAAAAAAAAAAAAAAAAAAGAACTAGAATGGTCATCACCAAAAAGACAGTAACAAGTGTTGGTGAGGATGTGGAGAAACTAGACCTCTCGGACACTGCCTGCAGGCAAGAACTGAAAACAGGGCTGCCGCTTTGGGAACCAACATGGAAGCGTCTCAGAAAGTTAAAGAGAGTTACCACACAGCAGCTCCACTCCGAGGTATATACCCAAAGGAAATGAAAACATAGGTCCACACGAAAACTTAAAACACAAAAGTTGAGAGCAGTGTTAATCCCAACAGCCAAAAAGTACAAACAACCCAAGTGTCCGTCAGCTAGTAAAATGGATAAACAAGACGTGATCCATCCACAGAGTGGAATATTATCTGGCAATAAAGACAAAGTGCTGATACACGCATCAACGTGTATGAACCTCTGCAATGTTACGTTCTGTGAAAACAGCCTGACGCAAAAGAATATACGGAAGTCCCTTTATATAAAATGTTCACGGGCAGCCTGTGAACGGGGCTCAGTCAGTTAAGTGTCTGCCTTAGGCCTGGATCATGATCCCAGGGTCCTGGGAAAGAGCCCCGCATCAGGCTCCCTGCTCAGTGGGGAGTCTGCTTCTCCCTCTCCCTCCCCCCTCCCCCCTGCTCGTGCGCATGCTCTCTCAAATACATCCTTTAAAAATAGATAAATAAATTAATTTTTAAAAAATATAAAATGTTCAGAAAAGGCAAACAGTGGACAGAAAGTGGATTCGTGGGTCCCCAGGCAACCTGGGACTGGGGACGGGAACAGGGCCGAATGGTAAACTCACACAAGGCATCTTACTGGGTGATGGAAATGTTCTAAACTGGGATTGTGGTGCCAGGAGCTGTACAACTTGGCAAATTTACTGAAAGTCATTTAATTCACTTTAATACCGATGAATGCTCTGGGACGCAAGTCCTACCTCCATGCCATGGCTTAAAAAATATACATGTCAGAGAAGTCTTCAGGAAGCAGGTACAGTCATTTGGATCAGAGACGGGAGTGGCCTGGGCCAGGGAGGAATGAAATTATAGTAAGGGAAACTCATTCAAGAGAAGCTCAGAAGACAGAACGATTGGGATTTCCACAAAGTCTTTCCTTACCCGCTTTAGCATCACATGAACTCTCATGGCACCTAAACTCAGTCTCGTTCATCTGGACATAATCACACCATTCCTTCCATGATCGATCGATTGAGTTGTGCACACTATCTTTGCCTAGAGGCCGGATGTATCCGTGGGTGCACCACAAACACGCAAGAACACGTGAATGGTGGGCCAATGGGACAAAATCAGCCCCAGGCTGAATATCATGGAATATTCTGGATTATATTAACAGCCCTCATAATGTGAAGACAATAGAACTAGCAATTACCTTCACAGAAGAGTTTGCTAAAGTTCGCACCACAATAACAGGGTCAAAATCGATTTGTCAGAGAATAACCACCATAAACTGAGAGCAAAAAAGGGAAAAGAAAACACAATCAGGGAGTCAGTCAAAAGCAACAGGCGCAATGTATGTATCTTGAAGGAAAAATTTAAATACAGGAATATTTTGAGGGACAGTTTTGTCTTCCTGAGAGTCTGTCCCTTTACTAAGTCAAGTCTTAAGCCCATGGGGAGCAGGAGAGAGAAGAGGGTCCAGAGGGTAAGAGTCTGGATCTTGGGTGAACCCAACTTACTTAGGTGAGTGTGAATAATAAATTTGCTTAAGTTCTATTATCAGCTGGCTTCCTTGAAATCACGTCCATGGAAGATATCAGTGAAATTATGTCTAGCTCTTAGGATAGGCAATGAACACAAGCATTACCGTTTTTATTGTGGGGGTGACATATTGCAGGGGTGACATTCGGCGGCCATCCAGGGTGATGGACCTTTCTGGAATCATGGCCACGACTTACCCAAAGCCTCAGTTGGCTACATTTGGGCACCAGGCCAAGGTAGAGCTGCTCCCTCCGAGTCGGAGCTTGAAAAAAACAGCCAAGAGGGTCAGACTGGTAGCTTTCCAACGGCGCACACTGAAGGAAGCTCTGCTGTATGGTGTGGTGGCCGGCAGTTGGGTGGGTGGATGGGTTTTAGGTCGGCGAGATCAGAGGCCCACATGCCATCACTGGCTGGGATGGCTCAAGACCGATCTTTGACATCGGTTTATATTCGGTTTCCTGTTTGAGTGTTCTTGGACCATGTGTGATTAGACTGGTATTTGGAAAAAAAAAAAAAAGAAGAAGGAGGAGGAGGAGGAGGAGAAGAAGATAATGTATTGCCCTCCACCCCAAATGTCTTACTGCTTTCCTTGCAATTTTTATTTTAAAACATTAGCACTGATCCGATTTACAAGTGAACTGAAGCTATGTCATACTCACTTCTTGGACAAAACTTCAAGGTTTATTTGGGGAGAGTTCTACCTAGTAACTAATTTCTGTCCCACGTCACTCCAGTACAGGGACCAGAAGAGAGATTTTGAGTCTGAGCTGGGTTCTCTCATTTCAGCTCTGCCACTTACAGACTGCATGACCTCGGGAAGTAACTTAAACCCTCTCAGCCTCGATTTCCTCACCTGTAAAGAGATGGTAACAGCCCCCTAAGGTCGACGGGAGGTTCAACAGATCTAGGACGCACAGAGCCCGGTATCTGCTGCCCTTGCCGCAGCAGGTCCTGGACGACCAGGAGCCACCATCACTGTTAGTCACATAAAATCACCATCACTAAAGGACATGCCTTGCTTATGGCTCTACACCACCCTTTTGCTAACCACCACATGTCTCGAAGAATAATGCATTTTGTTCTGCAAGGAGGAATGGAGTCTTCCCAGACATGCAACTGACAGAGAGGGAAAACTATCCCACCACAGACTCCAGTTCCCCTGCAGAAGCACAGTTCCCGCGATTTTTGATGACATGAAGCTTCCAAGACAACATCTAGCCAGGGTACCACGGCCAGGAAAGTGGCCTAGTCCTTGTCTTAGAGGCGCACAGATTTTTAGAAAAGAGATCACTTGTTACTTTGCTTCTTAAGATTTCTTATGACAGGTGTCACCGATGGACTAATGCATCTTTGTAGAGAAGAAGTCCTCTCTACCTAACTCCCTCCCCCTACACGGTCACACACCCAACACAGCACACACCAAATTCCAGGGCGATGTGTTCAAAGTTGACCAAAAATTGTTTCTTTGAAATGACTGCCATTGGCTTTACCTATTACAAATGAATGACCACATCAAAAAAAGACACATCCAGAGGTCTTTAGGGCAATGACTTCCATCAAAAGATGGAAGCCCCCTTTTTAAAGTTATCGTGAACCCAATCTATGATATTTCAGTGAGAGTAAGAGAATTCCCTTTATCTAGCCTTGGTGTTTTGGTCTACAGAAAGAACATCTAGTTCCTTGGAAAGATAATGAAGTACATTGAAGATTTCCTTTCTGTATTGTATTCACTGATAAAATACAGAAAGAACAGGAGCACTCTAAGTATTCCATATGTGGGCCTGAAAATAACAGAAAGACGGTTCGTAAGGAACCCATCTTAGTCGGAGGTCCTTTAGGAACAGAGCCTGAAGCAAAGCTTGCTTGCAAGTGGCTCATTTGGGAGTGGATCCCAGGAAACGTGGGTAGGGGAAGTGAGAGGAAAGAAGAGAAGGTAGGCAATACTCATTAACAAGCATGTTATCACTAAGGGTGACTGGTCTTAGTCCCACTAAAGAACTCTGAGAGATGGGAGAGAAGACATGCTTCAGTTATCCCACCATGGGGCAGGAGAGCTGGGGTATTTATACACCAATTGGAGGCGGCTACTCCTGGAGGGCGTTCATTTTCTTGACACTTCTGACCTGCCAAGAGAGAAGCAAGGCAGAATCTGGTGGCTGAAACCCTCGGGCAAAGAAATGTGGGCGCTGGCACTTGGAAGTCGACCACTGTTCACTGCAGTGGTGACGGGAGGGGACAGGGGCAGGACCCCATGACATCTGCTATAGATACGTTACTTAGGCTAGTAAAAGGAAATCCCAGAACAACATATGCCAACATTAAGGGCTAGAATGCCAATCCCTATTCAAATGGAAAATGAAGGGGAATGGAAATGGAAATGAATAGAATGGAAAATGAATTGGATATGAATCCCAAGAGTAGTGATCAGATTTTTTTATCTGGTCATCTGGTGCTTTTCATATAAATACAGTATCTTATTTGCTTTTTATCAAGTATATTATGATCTAAACAACACAATGGGTTCAGGGTCACGAAACTTGTTTTGCAGAGGGCCAGAGAGTACATATTCTAGGCTTTATCAGCCATCCTGGTCTCCATCCCACCTACACAGCCATAGACAATAGGGAAGAGGACAGGCATGGCCATGAGCCAAAATGTTATTTACAAAAACAGGTGGCTAGGTTGTAGGCCATAGTTTTTTAAGGAAAGGGAAAGGTGGGACGCCCGGGTGGCTCAGTGGTTAAAGCTTCTGCCTTCGGCTCAGCTCATGATCCCAAGGTCCTGGGATTGAGCCCTGCATGGGGCTCTCTGCTCAGCAGGGGGCCTGCTTCTCCCTTGCTCTCTGCCTGCTTGTCATCTGTCAAATAAATAAATAAAATCTTAAAAAAAAAAAAAAAGGGAAAAGTGAGCTCAAAGATTATAAAATTTTGGGAGGTGCCCATGTGGCTCCATGGGTTATGCATCCGACTCTTGCTTTCGGCTCGAGTCATGATCTCAGGGTTGTGAGATCGAGCCCGTGTGGCACTCTGTGCTAGCATGGAGCCTGCTTAAGTTTCTCTCTCCCTCTCCCCCTGACCCTTTGTCCCCACCTTCTCTAAAGAAAATACAATTGTTCTTATTTTTGCTTGTAATAGCGTGACTTTGATATACCACATCTGATAGTGACTCTTCTCAGCCCTTTTCTTTTTTAATTAATTTTTAAAAATTTAATAGGTAATACAAGGACAGGATTAGAACATCAAAATGCAAGGAACTGTGCTTTGGAAATTCTCACTTCTCTGGCTTCTATTCTGTCTCACTTTTCTCCAAAAGGTAACCACTTTTTAATAACGTACCCTCCCTATCCTTCCTGTGTGGAAAGGAAAAAAAAAAATACTGCATTTACAATTTTGCACTTTTTAAAAAAGATTTTATTTATTTATTTGACAGACAGAGATCACAAGCAGGCAGAGAGGCAAGCAGAGAGAGAGGGGGAAGCAGGCTCCCTGCCAAGCAGGGAGCCCGATGCGGGGCTCAATCCCAGGACCCTGCGATCATGACGTGAGCTGGAGGCAGAGGCTTAACCCACTGAGCCACCCAGGAACCTCAACTTTTTTCTATTTAATAGACACGGGCAATCTTTTTATATAGCAATGCATACTTCTTCATCCATTTTTTTTTCCAGCTGCACAGGAATTCCTAGCACAAATGTACCCTCTGATGGTGCCCGTGGAGACTAAGGGGACCCCCTCCATGGGCAGACACTGCTTTCTGGTCTCTGAAGACGGACAACCTGTCCACAACAAGGGTTGTCCACGTCCATGTGGCCACCAGCAGCACGCAAGAGTATCTCCTTACTTTCGTTGGAACAAGTAGACTAAAACCTACTTTAAATATCTGCATCCCTGGGGCGCCTGGGTGGCTCAGTGGGTTAAAACCTCTGCCTTTCGCTCAGGTCATGATCCCAGGGTCCTGGGATCGAGCCCTGCATCGGGCTCTCTGCTTGGCAGGGAGCCTGCTTCCTCCTCTCTCTCTGCCTGCCTCTCTCCCTACTTGTGATCTCTATCTGTCAAATAAATAAATAAAATCTTTAAAAAAAAAAAATCTGCATCCCTAAGACCCCACCTGTGTGCAGAGATCCGCCAGAGGGGACCAGTGGGACCCCGCACATGGCTACGCTCATGGCTAAGGCTTAGGACAGTCATACAGACAACCCGCGAGGAAAGAAGCCCCACATGGAGGCTGCAGGAATCCACGTGCAGCTGTCCCGTGCTCTCTCCCTCCCAGGAAGGGTCGCTCAGAGCACACCCTGCTCTCGGCAACAGAACCACAACACGTTCGAGAAGTTTCTGCCTAGGGAAGCCGTCAAAAATGCTCTGGCTTGGGGCGCCTGGGTGGCTCAGTGGATTAAGCCGCTGCCTTCGGCTCGGGTCATGATCTCGGGGTCCTGGGATCGAGCCCCGCATCGGGCTCTCTGCTCCGCAGGGAGCCTGCTTCCTCCTCTCTCTCTGCCTGCCTCTCTGCCTACTTGTGATCTCTCTCTCTCTGTCAAATAAATAAATAAAAAAATCTAAAAAAAAAAAAAAAAAAAAAGCTCTGGCTGGTCACGGAGGAACAGATCCAAATCCCAGCCTCCAGGAGGGAGAGCAGGGGTTCCAACCATACTGTTCCAACCATACTGTTTGGACAGTGGAGCCCCCCCCCCCCCACGCCCTGCCCCGCCTCCGGACCAGCCTTACTAGCAAGGGGATGCTGTGGATCTGTGTAGGGAACAGGCCCCATTAGGGAGAGCAACCTCAGGCCTGCCCCAGAGACTCTCGCCCGCATCTGTGCCCGGCAGGATGAAACTATCTCCCAACACCATTACTAGTTATTTCAAGCTGCTGCTTTGGGGGAAAAAAAGAAAAAAATGACCCCATTCTTTCATTCTATAGAACTACAAAGAGCCAAAGAGGCATTGAGGGCCAGGGCCGGCTTCACAGATTTCCCTGCAAGAAAGGCTGTACTAGGCTCAGAGAAAAAGCCAACTACCGAACAGATGGCTTTTGGGTTACAACTGGGATTTAAATATCCACGTTCCAAATTCCTGACCGGGAGACTTCTGTCTCCAGCATACGTGTTTTAAGGTTTCTGTGAAAGTATCCATTTTCTCATGCAATCTACCTGTGTGCTTTAACATAAACCAGAACACTGAACTCTTGAGAGTGTGAGAGCAGGAAGGCTTGTGAGAGGGTCCCGCTGTCAAGTTCAATTTTTTTTTAAGTTTTTTTTTTTTTTTTTTTTATTTGACAGACAGAGATCACAAGTTGGCAGAGAAGCAGAGAGAGAGGAAGAAGCAGTCTCCCTGCTGAGCAGAGAGCCCGATGCGGGGCTCGATCCCAGGACCCTGGGATCATGACCTGAGCCGAAGGCAGAGGCTTTAACCCATTGAGCCACCCAGGCGCCCCGTCAAGTTAATTTTTAACTGAAATACACATAAATGCACGAAGAAGCACACATCTCACTTCATTTTCACAAAATGGACATCCCCGTGGAAGCAGATCCCGTATTTTAAAAAGACAGGTCTCCGGCACCCAGGATCCCTTGTCCTCGTGCCTTACCATCCCCTCAAAGCGAGCCACTACTCTGACTTTTAACACCACTGATACACTTATTCAGTTTCGACTGTTATAGCAACAGATCCCGTGGGCTGGTCTCTCTTGCGCCTGGCTTCTCTCGTTCCGCCACCTGCTCGCGCGACTCGTCTACGTTGCCATGCGTGACACTAGTTGATTTATTCTCGCCACTGCATAGAAATCCGCTATACGAACATGCCCTAGTTTCCTTATTTGGTCCACTGGGGAAGTCCACTTGAACTGTTGCCGGTCCGGGGCTATCATGGAGAGTTTCCACGGTCATTTTCAAAATGCTAGTAAAACGCCTTTTTAACTGATGAGCAGACAGACAGCCGAGGACACAAAGGCAAAGTCTCTGAGTGGACGCATGTTACACTCGCGGGCACACACCTGCGGAACCAAACCCCAGAGCAAGATACAGAACACGCCTGTCCCCCCAGAGACCGGCCTCCGTTTTCTTTCACTTCCAAGAGCAAAGCAACGGCCCATCTTTAAACCCGCAGCACAGCCTCCGCGGAGGGAGCATGACGAATCTGGTCAAGCCACGAGTTCTACTCCGGACTCCGCCATCTGCTTGGGACTCTCTCAAAGCTCACGCTCGGCCCATTTCACCCCCTGGGAATGAAGAGGTGGGGCGAGCTGGGTCCCAGCAGGTGCCCGAAGGCGTACCTCAAAACCACATTCTTGGGGCGCCTGGGTGGCTCAGTGGATTGAGCCGCTGCCTTCAGCTCAGGTCATGATCTCAGGGTCCTCGGATCAAGCCCCGCATCGGGCTCTCTGCTCTGCGGGGAGCCTGCTTCCTCCTCTCTCTCTGCCCGCCTCTCTGTCTACTTGTGATCTCTCTCTCTGTCAAATAAATAAACAAAACCTTTAAAAAAAAAAAACCACATTCTTCCCTGGCAGCCCCTTGTTCCCAACCCCCAGTTCTTTCTGCTATTTTACCCTGCGGTCGGCTCAGTAAACATGAGGAGCAGGTAACCACCGCTTCCCACTCAGGAGCGCTTGAGCTTCTGATGTGTCATTATTAAATCACCCCCAGCCTTCTTTTCCGCCGGTTGAGTACCTGCAGGTCTTTTATGCTTCCCACACTGGCTCCGCTCCAAGTCCCGCTCCAAGTCTTCGTGGCTCACCACAGAACGTTCTCGAACTCTCTACATGCCTCTAGAAACCAAGGAGCCTCAACAGGATACAGTATTTTCTCAAAGCTGATCAGAGGTGGTTGAGGAGAGAGAAGCCCAGGCAATGGATGGGATGCGCCTCCAGAACCTTCCTGCTCGAGCGTGCATTTGCACAAGATACTCCGGTGATCCTATGTATGCTGAACTGGGGAAAGCATCACGTCGACAGGCAGAAGAATCTGTACCCAATGTTCAGAGCAGCAATGGCCACAGTCGCCAAACTGTGGAAAGAGCCAAGATGCCCTTCAACGGACGAATGGGTAAGGAAGATGTGGTCCATATACACGATGGAGTACTATGCCTCCATCAGAAAGGATGAATACCCAACTTTTGTAGCAACATGGACGGGACTGGAGGAGATTATGCTGAGCGAAATAAATCAAGCAGAGAGAGTCAATTACCATATGGTTTCACTTATATGCGGAGAATAAGGAACAACATGGAGGACATTAGGAGAAGGAAAGGAAAAGTGAATTGGAGGAAAAAAGAGGGGGAGATGAACCATGAGAGACTGTGGACTCTGAGAAACAAACTGAGGGTTTTGGAGGGGAGGGGGCTGGGGGAGCGATGAGCCTGGTGGTGGGTATTAAGGAGGGCACGGATTGCGTGGAACATATGGTGCATAAACAATGAATTCTGGAGCACTGAAAAAAATAAAATAAAATAAAATGGGAAAAAAAATCCAGGAAATTTCTAGACCGCATATCACTCGGTAGTGTAACGTGCAGCAATAAAGGACCCATGGCTTTAGGCCCACAAACTCTGAGTTTTCCTCCCTTCTTAGAATCCTAGCATCTCAGACTCAGGAGAAATCATGACAGGGAAGGGCTTCAGTTTCCAGATCACAGAAAGAAACTGAGGTGTAGAAACAAGGACGTGAGCCCATGTTTCACACAATCCAGTGCTCCCGCTGTTTAATATTTAAGGCAACCTGGGTTTGTTTTATTGAACAGAATGTAATTGATCTTTTGATAACTGCATGTTATCAAAAAACTGGAATCGACTAATTCCTGGCTGTTTTGGAGTTCACCCTGTTAGGTAAACACACAAGTCCGTGAGATTGGCACCGCAAGCACACAGTATGAGCAACACAGTGCTCACGACTAGCTCGTGATCGCATTCACACCACTGCCGAGCTGCCCTCCCAGACTGCCAGCGGGCACACAGAGAACGAAGGACCAGGTCGGCCCCGCAAGCGCTGATAATTCAGGTATCACAGACATCTCAGAGAAGTTGCTGAGGCAAGAGGGAGCCCCATTTACTGAAGGTCTGAAGATACCGTATTTCCCACAAGACTTGCTAACTCCATCTGCCCTCGGGGGAAGGCGGGCTACTGTTTCAGTCCTTGTGCAAACAACCAAAATGATCCCGCTCCTCTTCCAGGATTAAACGTCTGTGCCTTCTTGCCCTCCGTGACAGTTTTCTTTTTCTTTTGGCTCTCTCAACACCTCCCCAGGCACTGCTCGATCATTCTGTTTGCTCCCCTCTCTTTCAATTTCATACCTATTTCCAATCACTATCTGTGGTGCGGGTAAACCGCTAACAACTTGCTCTTCGAAAGGTGGGGGTCACAGAGCTACTGCGTTTGTCCTTTTCCATGTTGTAAATGACAAGCCTCACGGTCCTCCACCCTCGGAGTCTTCCCAGCAGGCTCCAGGTGGCCCGTGTCACTGTGACCTCTATGCCACTGCTTGTGTGATGTCCAGGCTAAGCCAGCCAGCCCTTCCCAAGGCCGTTCCCCGGCCACTCCTGTATTTAGTTTCCGCATCGTTCTAGTGTATAGTTTCAAGTCTTACTAGACAATCTGAATTCCACAACATTTCTGTTTGGCTCCAACATTCCGTGTAGCTTGAAATGACAGCAGGTCTCCTCTCAAATGGCCTCCAAACTTAGCAGAAAATATTTATTGGGCCACTAGGTAATAAACATCTTCCCTTCCTGATTGATTGCATTCAATCAGCTGTGATTATGCGTAGAAATACTATAGTAACTAGATGCAGTGTGAATTTTTTCCATTAACTACGTCAGTGGCTTAAATATGATTATGGTCCTGCGAGGTGATACTTGCTAAAATATCTAAACTTTTTTTTGTTGTAACTGAATCTTTTTTTAAAAATTTATAAAGCTGGAAATGATCCAATGCTGGTTTTTTTTTTTCATTGTCAACAGTGGTGTGTCATTTTATGTATGTTCCTAATGCTTATGGAACTCTCCCAAAATAAAGTTATTCAAAAAGAGCAAAAAAATTAAAAAATAAAAATAAAAAAGGCCTGTTAAGGCCGTTCCCCAGCCACTCCTATCCCCACGGAATCTCCTTCCTTCTTTCTCCTTGATCCAGTGTTCAGCTGCACTGCACACCTGGAATTCTACTCGCTCATGGGATTTCTCGAAGGCTTAGTGTAAGTGAACAGTCTGCGCCGTCCTGACAACTTCTGTAAGAATAAAGAAGAGACGAATAGCATAGGTCCCTGTGCGTCTTTCACAGCGGACAGGTGGACAGGGAGCGCTCAGTAGCACCTGCTTAATTTCTCCTTCAAAATAATCTATATAGTTCTAAAATACAACAATACCTACAATCATACAGCCTTACAATTTGCAGAAGGCTGCTATTTTAGCTTTGAGGTAGAAGTTATAGGCATTGAACTTGGTCTATTTTTTTAAGATTTATTTTTAGAGAAAGAGACAGACAGACAGACAGACAGACTGAACCCGAGCACAGGGAGGGCCAGAGGGAGAGAGAGAAGCAGACTCCCTGCCAAGCAGGGACCCCCGACGTGGGGCTTGATCCCAGGACCCCGGGATCGTGACCTGAGCCGAAGAGCCACCTGGGGACCCTAGCTTCCCTATTTTTAAGTGTACAGTGGGATGAAATTTAGCAACTATAACCACCACAATTGAGACCGAGAACAGTTCCCGTACTTGGCTATGGCAACCACCTACCTACTTTTGGTGCTAGAGTTTGGCTTTTCCAGACTACCGTATCGGTGAAATCATACGGCGTATTTGCATGCACCCTTTTTCACGTAGCATGATGTTTCCGACTCTTCCGAGTTCCTGTGTGTATCCCTAGCTCTTCCTTTGCACTGCTGACCAGTGTTCCACAGCATGAAGAGACCCCAGTTTGTTAAAATCTGTTTTCAAGTCAGCGGAAAGATGTTGGAGTTGTTTCCAGTCTGCGGCTCCCTGTGAATAATGTCGCTGTGAACATTTGCTTGTAAGTCTTTGTGTACATGGATTTTATTTTTACCGCTAATTTTTTTTACATCTTTATTAAGGTTTTTTTTTTTTAATCTATCAGGCAGTTATGAATGTATTATACTGACCATCTCCTTTAATGTTAACATCAACCCCAGGGGGGCGCCTGGGTGGCTCAATGGGTTAAGCCTCTACCTTCAGCTCAGATCATGATCCCGGGGCTCTTTGCTCAGCGGGGAGCCTGCTTCCCCTTCTCTCTCTGCCTACTTGTGATCTCTCTCTCCATCAAATAAATAAACAAAATCTTAAAAAAAAAAAAAAATCAACCCCAGGGATGGGGTACTTTTAAATTCATCATTTAAAAAAAAAGCGAAGCTGCCGGTGTTTACACAGCTAGGAAGTGGAGGCGTCAAGGTGGAAACCCGCTGTGCCATGTGCTTGTCACGGAGATTCGAGTAGTTCATGCACATGACGTGCTTGGAGCAATAAGGTTCAAGAGAGGTTAGCTCTGGTGACGATGCTCTCCCCCCTGCCCCCAGACTCCTACCACCCACGGAGTATTCAGTCCTGTTTGAAACAAAGCCTCCACAGGGCGCCTGGGTGGCTCAGTCTGTTAAGCATCTGCCTTCGGCTCAGGTCATGATCCCAGGGTCCTGGGATCGAGCCCCGCGTCGGGCTTCCTGCTCAGCGGGGGGGTCTGCTTCTCCCTCTGCCTGCTGCTCCCCCTGCTTGTGCTCTCTGTCAAATAAATAAACAAAATCTTAAAAAAAAAAAAAAAAAGAATGAATGAATGAATGAATGAAAAAAGAAAGGCCGGACAGCTACTGAAGTAGCGGAACAAGGCACTTCAAGTATGCCTGTCGGTTGGGCTCGTCCCTCTCCCCGGCTCACCTCCCTCTTCTTCCCCAGCCTCCACGCCAGGCTCAGGCTGAAAAAGAAATCCGTGTCTCCTCACCTCGGCAAATGGTATCACATTACAGCAACAACCCAAACATCACTCCATCCCAACACACGCGCAAGACACACACTTCGGTGAGCTGAAAGCAAACCTCTGCTAGGTGCCCACGCGGTTTGTACACAGGAAGGAACGTTAGAAGGCACGAGAACACTCACGAGGTTGACTTTCCATCAGCCTCTTTCCTCCCTCTAGTTATTTCCGTCTTAAGGGCCGTGAGAACAGAGCCCCCAAATGCCACATATACCTTGTTGGAAAGAGTAAAATACAACTGCCGTTTAAAATAGCCAGGCAATCTTACAACACTCTGGTACAGTGAGAGGTTCGGTATGAAAGACGGCTCCCACGTGGAGCCCAACCCAGGCAAAGCCCTCACTATGATTCCAGAAAATGCTTCTTAAATAAAAAAGACAGTCACATAAGATAAGCTCTGGTGAAAACCCGCAGCGAGGTGTCTGCGGAGCTCCGCTCCTGACGTGGTAATTATCTACTCTTACCTTCTCGCTGCTTTCAAGTAGACATTTTGGCAACTGTAAGATTTTCCCCATGCGGATGAGACCATTAACACAGTCACTGTCAAGCCCTGAACGTATTTCTATCTGCTTTTAAATAAGGGATTTCTTTCATCGTCTTTGTTAAAAATAATGCAGGTCAGAATCCGACTGCCAATCGTTTTCCTCTCATGAAATTTTGGCTCTCGACACTGGCTTTCTGGCAACCCCAAGGACACATCATGGCACTGAAAAGGTTAATCACAAACACTCTGCTTTCAAATGCACTCTCGGCACTCGATATTGTACTTAATCAAATAAGAAAAATCCATTTTAGGCTCTTGGTCTTCTAATTAATTTGGTAATTGAAAAAGTAACCGAAACAGATTCAATTAACAAAAGTAATATATGTAGATGGAAACAAAATGGAAATGAAGACCACATCGTAAAAGTAAGTCCCTCGGCATGGGCTTCGTGGAAGGTACAAAGCCCTATAGACCCGTAGGCAAAACCTACACACGCTTGTATTGCCACCTTTCAGGGTAGGCAGTTTAGAAGTTTCCAAAGCATTCTTCAAGTGGTCTGTGACTCCAAAATGGTGAGAACCAGGAGTCTGATTCTCAGTATAGTTCAGTAGGTCAAGTTTTAGGGCAAATGGGTATGGTGTGTGTGTGAGAGAGAGAGAGAGAGGCAGTCATGGATTGTCAAGTCAGTAGATATGGCAAAAATGTCACCAAGTTAAAACCACAGAGTCTGTCAAGGAGATCTTGGTCCTTGGAAGCTCAAACCAAAAGGAAACATTTGTCTGCCTTCAGCTGTGGCCTCCCCTTCCAGCGGGCGGAGGAGTCAAGATCCAGGTGGAAACAGGGGAGAGACCTGGCCGGGGGAGCCTGGGGGGCGGAGCCTGGGGTGGGGAGCTTGGCGGGTCTCGCCGTCCTGCTGAGGTCACGTGCCCGAGTTTGCGAGTTAACTGTGCAATGTGGCGGGTAGGTACAACGGAGAGGATATAAAAGCAAACAGTGATAAATAAAGGCACATTTCAGAGCTTTGGGAAAATACCCATGAGAAAAGTATCGTGAATGCTACCTCCCGAAGAGCTCTTTCACTTCCAACCTCATTTGCAGAAAAACTGTTTAAAAACTGGCATAAACCGGGGCACCTGGGTGGCTCAGTGGGTTAAAGCCTCTGCCTTCAGCTCAGGTCACGATCCCAGGGTCCTGGGATCGAGCATCGGGCTCTCTGCTCAGTGGGGAGCCTGCTTCCTCCTCTCTCTCTGCCTGCCTCTCTGCCTACTTGTAACCTCTGTCTGTCAAATAAATAAAAATATTAAAAAAAAAAAAAAACTGGCACAAACCACAGAAAGTCATATAACCTTGAAGTAAAGTAACACCCCCCACCCCATCGCAACCAGCACTGTTTCTGCCTCTTGGATAGGCAGCAAGCAGAATCTTCAGGAACGGTATCCTTCCCAGTTCTCCTTAGATTAGGGACTGTGCGCATGTTTACACATTACATAAATCATCTCAACTAAAGCATCCTCCACGGGCAATCTGAGAAATGAACAGCTAAAGCTCATTTCGCCCAGCCTCGGTGCAGCTTATTTCCGGAGAGGAACGAACGCCCTCCCCACGTGCCGCGTCCATTCGAGACCAAAATTTCCTGAACGCTGTTTTGCTCATTTATGCCACAGTGCCTGTTTCCTATGAAAATGGTGGATTACAATTTCACAATGCCCGGTGGTTTCAAAGAAGACAGACTCAGTGGAAATTGTGTTTGAAGGCCCCGGGGATTCAGCCTCAGAGAACAGCACAAAAGCTAAACCACCGCCCGCAAACATCAGCTGGTAGAAGTTACTCAGCCGCCAAACTGCCAGTTGTGTGACCTCTTTCCATGGTGGCCACTTCCCAGGGCTCATTATGGGAAAGGCTGTTCTTTCTCTCTCTCTCTCTCCCCCGAATGAATGCAGCTTTTGAACCCTTTTCTAGGTGCATTTGGTCCCAGCGCTGACGGATTATTTTAGCCATCATCTCCTAATGGGCAACTCACTCCCTCTCTTGCGAGAGAAAGAATGGTCTTGTGATAATTCTAGCCGTTTTCAGAACTCCAGGATCTGTGGCAGTTTGAAAGGAAAGAGATGAAGTCTTTGGCAAAACAACAGAGAGAGAATTTCCCTTTGCTCCCTTCCTTGTCCCTTTTCTTCGGTTTGTGGCGAGGTTGTGAAAGGCACCAGAAATGCGCCCGGCGCGCTTTCCTATTTGCATGGCGTGCGATCACCAAACTGGTATTTTTTGTAAAGCAGCTCCTGATGGGATCTCGCTTTATTATAGCCCGAACGGATGACAGGCGACAGCAGGATGTGGCCCATTTGTTTCTGGGAAGCATCAGGGGTCAGGGAAGGCAAGAGAAAAGGGTGCCCTACATTGTATCAATAAAGTTATATTAAAAAGGTCATCTGTCGCCTGCTACTCCACCTTGTAGTACAAAGGGACGTTGAGAATCAGCCGGGGACTCTTGACATGTCTGAAAGAAATCGATGCACACCCTTAACCTTCTACCCATCCCTCTGAGCACATGCGTGCTCACGTAAACAAATCACCGAAGCAAATCCGTGCAGCGCCTTATTCAGAGAGAAAAAAAAAAAAAAGAGCTGATGAATTCGAAATCCCCTGGTCTGGCCCTGCAGCCCGTTCCCTCCTACACAAAGCAGCGAAGGAGGCTGCTCTCCTGGACCGAAAGCTGACCCCCGGGGCCGAAGCCAGGGAAGTGGAGGGAGCCCCGGGGGGAAGCAGCCTGGTCCTCCGCCCCCAGACACGGGCACAGCGCAGGGAGGGCTGCGGGCTTTGGGGTCTCCAGAGCTTCTGGAAATGGCAAACTTGAGTCCAGGGTCAGAGTTTTTAGAAGAGGGGCGCTTGGGGTGATCAGTCAGTGAAGCATCTGCCTTCCGCTCAGCTCACGATCCCAGAGTCCCAGGGTCAAGCCCCAGATCGGGCTCCTGCTCGACATGGAGTCTGCTTCTCCCTCTGCCTCTCCACGCGGCCCGTGCTCACTCGCACTATCTCTCCCTCTCTCTAATAAATAAATCTTTAAAAAAAAAAAAGAAGAAGAAGACAACGACGACGACTGCTTTAGAGGACTGGGATGATCTCCAAAAGGCTACTCTGACAATCATCAAGGAGCCCCAGAAGTGCTTTATAGGAACTGCCCTTCTCAGGCACCGCGTGTGAGACAGAGAAGGGCACGTGGTCAAGGACAAACAAGAATCCCAGAGGATAAAGGCAGAACCAGGAGCCTGCAGGGCACGGCAGTGCATGTGTTAAACGCAGCAAAGGCTGTGTGGCGAGAAGGCCAGCAGGGCGATGCTATGGGCTGGTGCCATGAAGACTTGGGAGGGGACAAAAAGAAAAAAAAAAAAATCACTCACTCCTACATGTCACTTACCGTAAGTTCAACTTTGCTTCCTCATATCTAAAATCGGGTAGTAAAGTCACCGGCTTACGGAGTGGCCGTAAAGATCACACGTACTTGAGAGCGCTCTGTCAACTCTAAAGCCGTTCGGGCCATCGTGGTCACCACCAGCCAGGAGGTCACGGACTAAATCCGTGGGCTGCTGTTTTAATTCTAATAGGTGGAAGGAAACGCGTCTATCTCTTGGACATCGTCTTGCTTCTGACACATGGACAAGAACAAGGATCCTCAGCCAGGAAGGAGTAGGGAAAAATACTCAGAATAGAGCACCGAGCCCCAAACTGATTGGAAGGTGTTCTAAACGGACTTCTACATTAGAGCCACGAGCGATCACAGCAGGCACTTGCAGAAGTGGAGGAGAGTCCAGACCTCCCCTGTGATACCAGTGGAGTCTGGGGAATACACCTGCAATTTGCAAATGGGAAAGAGATCTCTGCCCCTAAGACTATGGAGTCCTGAACTTGATATACCTCCGAGTCAAGGGTCTGTGAGAGATGACTGCAGAAGACCTTGCGAGCACTTAGGATGTGCTTACTGGTGATCACTGATGACCCGTGATTACTGGAGGTAAGATTAGCCTCTCTTGGTTTTCATCCAGAGAAGGTGATTCAGTTGTAAGGCTGAGGGAATTTTCCAGATGAAAACTATCTGGATAAGGCAAGGCACCCGTCAACGTCTGTCAAGCGGCCCTTGTTTACAAGAGAATGTGGAAGAACGGGCCTTTAGTGATGTCAGTCCCCACCAGACGTCCGGGCTGTGCCAGGGGTGGTGAGGAAGTTTGAAGCCCCCAGGCAGCCTCGGGCTGGCCCTTTCCCTACTGAACCATGGCCATCAGCGGCTCACACAAAGGCAGTGACACCTCACTTCAGCAGGTGACACGGAACTAGGAAGTAAGGCCAACCCCCTTGATGACAAAATCATCAGATGCCAAAAGGAGCTTGGTCCAATGAGGAAACTCTCTCCGGAAAGGTTAAATATCACGGGAACAAAGGTGAGATCCCAGTTTGGCTGTTAGAAAGCAAATGCCAGATTTCCAGAGGGGGTGTGAGAGAAGGCGGTAGAAGGACAGGCTCATGAGCGACACACAGAACAAGGCTGAAGGGTCTAGTTGACAGGAACACCAACTTGAGCCCAAAATATGTGGGCCCCAAAAGGTCAATTCAAGTTTTACACTGACTGACCAAAAACACGGAACCAAGACATCTTGTGTTTGGTGTCTGGACGCCGCACTTCGAGCGTGACTAGGAATCCAGTTACTGGGCGAAAGGCCTGGTGGCAATATTAGAAATTATGCGCCAAGTACCTCACACAGCCAGGTGCACTTAGATTTGTTGGGAGGGCTCCATTTCATATCTGTAGACATATCCGTAGGACAGCCGGGTCCTGAGGAAGATTCCAGTTGGGCAAAGGATTTTCCAGAAAGTGAAAAGCTCTTCACAGACATTAAAATAGAGTGTGTGGGGGCGCCTAGCTGGTTCAGTCAGAAGAACATGTGACTCTTGATCTCGGGATCCTGAATCTGAGCCCCATGTTGGGTGTAGAGATTATTTAAAAATAAAAACTTTAAAAAAATAAATAAAATAGGATGTGTGTGCTCACACGCGTGTGTGTAAAGGTCCTCCTAGAAAGGAGTCATTTAAAAGATGGAAAAATGCTTTGTATTAAAAATAACTTTCACAGAGCATTAACTGACAATCACTAGGTTTCAAAAAAAGGTCAACACCTCAGCAGAGTACGTTGATAGCTTACTCGGTTTCTGAGTTTTGAAGGTAATCTTCACAGCCGAATGTAACTACCGGATTTTAGATTCATACCTAAAACCAGTGTCGGATTTTTCTTCCATTTCCTTATTTCCCATAACTTTTTGCTAATAGAACATGAATTAGATATGTAAATCAGCTCTCACTAAAAATGGAATACAGGATCTTAGTCATCTTTTCTTAGATAAAATTGTCTACTGTTGGTTATTAACCAGCCTACATAGGAAAGAATAACTTTTGAAATGAGATGGTTGCATAAGAGTTTCCCTTTACCCCTTGGGTCAAACGAGGGGAAATTCCATGGCACAGGATAAAATGTATGCTGTTCCCACAGACCAGATTCTGTTTCCACCAAGTTTGGCAATAGCCTTCTTGGACAACAGTATCTTTCCTTTCTCACACTTATTCAATGAAGTAATTCACTGGGCAGCTCCCCGAAGTGGTGATTATTGATTTGGACCTGAAACAACCCACGCTTTCCTGTCCCTCTCTGCGACCCTGGGGTCATTCCCTGCCTCAGTTCTAAAGATGTTCCAAAGTCGCTGATCATGTACGTAAGTAACAGGCACCGCATGGGATGCTTGGAGATGGTGGACACACGTTATCACAAGTCTATCTTCTGGAACAACACATGCATAGACCATGGGAGCCTGGGGGAGTATTCTACCATTGGATGTGACCAAAAGCCATCAGAGTAATGTCCAGAAGATACTAGGTGTCCATCAACTGAAGCAAGGATACACTAGATGTGGAACGTATCCATACAACAGATTACTAAAGGGCCCCCAAAAGGAAAAAAGTTCTGACAAAAGCTACAACATGGACAGATCACAAAAACACTAGGGCTACATGAAAGACCTCAGATGCAAAGAGATCACAGAGGAGTCCATTCAAAATACGTGCCCAGAACAGGACATGCACAGAAGATGACCTAGACAGACAGGAAGGAGATGAGCGGTTGCTTAGAGCCAGGGGAGCGAGTCGGGGAAAGTCAAGTGACAGACATGGGGATGCGTGTTCTTTACGAGGATAGAAATGTTCTAAAATTTGATGATGGTGGGGGAGTTTAAAAAAATCCTTAGGGATTTGTGATGAAACTGTGGGGTCACCCTGTCGTCGTCCAGGATCCCCTGCTCAGCAACATTTCAATTACTTCCCACTCCTTTACATAGAATTTGGTTTTTTTTTTTTTTGTTTGTTTGTTTGTTTTAGGAAACTACATTTTTTAAAAACGATTTTTACCTATTTGACAGATCACAAGTAGGCAGAGAGGCAGGCAGAGAGAGAGAGGGAAGCAGGCTCCCTGCTGAGCAGAGAGCCCGATGCGGGGCTCCATCCCAGGACCCTGAGATCATGACCTGAGCCGAAGGCAGAGGCTTGACCCACTGAGCCACCCAGGCGCCCCTAGAATTTGTTTTTGACCATGCTTTGGGGAGAGAGGGGTTGATAGAACTTCAGCTGATAACCCAAGTGGGCCAAAAATATTAGACAGTTTGTCTGTGTGTTTCTCGTAGCTTCTCCTTAGGTTAACATCTTACGTAACTACAGACCATTTATCAAAGCTAAACAATTAACCTCGATAGCGGTGTTATTGACTAAAGCACAGAACTCCTTTGCATTTGGCTAGTTTTTCCCACGAACGTTCATTTTCTACCCCAGGATCCAATTCAGGACGGGACAGCGGGTTCCGGTGTCTCATCTCCTTAGCTTCCTTCCATCTGTGACAGTTCCTCCATCCTGAGCTTTCATGACCTTCAGTCTTTGTGACCTTTAGTCTACCTGTCAAGTGTTTCGTAGAACAACCCTCAGTGCACATTTGTCTGAGGAGTCCTCCCAATTCGCTTCGGGTGGTGCGTGATGGGGAAGGAAAGCGGAGAAGTGAGGCCGGGTCCTGGGCAATCCATCGTATGGAGGGGCGGGGGGACGGTGGTGAGATGTTACCCTCCATCTCCCTCGGCGAGGACGGGCTCTGCCGAGACTCTCCACAGATTTAACATTTAAGCCTTATTTCCATACGCTAAAAAAAAATACGTGTTCACAGTTCGCCCAGTGCCAGAGACAACGGGAGCCCCTATGCCAATGATGCTTATTCCTGTCTACAAGTCAAGGTGGTCTGCGAAGCCTTTTAAACACACACATTCCTGCCTCGACGTCTGGGGATTCCGAGCCAGTAGGTCAGAGGGAGGCTTCCCAGCAGATTCTCCAGTGGCCCGGATGGAGTGGCAGGAGTGGCAGAAGGGGCAGTGGCCCCAGTCTGGAGGAACATCATTCTAGAAGGAAGATAGGCACAGAGACAAGTCCCCAGTAATGATAACCTTTCCTTCTTCTTCTTTCTTTAAAAAAGATTTTATTTATTTGAGAGAGAGAAAGAGAGGGAGAGCACAGAGGGAGAGGGAGGGGAAGAAGCAGACTCCCAGAAGAGCTGAGAGCCCGACGCGGGGCTCGATCCCAGGACTCGAAGATCCTGACCGGAGCCGTAGACAGACACTTCACCCGCTGGGCCCCCCAGGTGCCCCAGTGATAACCTTTCTAGCGAGGTACCAACTCAGGGCTGGAGGAGCAGCAGAGCCCCAACACTGCTCCAGGGGGAGGCTGGCACTCCGGACCCGGGTTCTGGAAGCACCCAACTCCCCAACAGCCCGGCTCTCTGTACTTATGTCCTTCAAACCGTCTGACGGTTCTACATGTGCCTAGAAGAGTCCAGCAGAAAGAGGAAGCAAGGCCAAGTTGGCTCGGCAGCTTCAAAAGCTGTTTAAAGAAGTCAGAGCCTGTCCCATCCTCTAGCAGCGGCAGGAGATTTGGGGTGAAAGGCAGGGAGGGGTCCCCAACGGGGACTTCAGGCTGGAGAGGAGTGAGCCCCACAGAGAAACCCCGGCAGCTGCCTGACTTGTCCTCACCGGCTCGTTCCCCATTTTGTTACCCTGAAACCTTCAGCAAAGTCTTGTCTGGGCTCGTGTTATGTTACTGTCGCCAGAGGCCCTTGCAAGACATACATGTGCCCAGACTATTCCCTGAGCTCCTGATGTTCCTGTGTTGGGCCAAGGCCTGGGCACCTGGCCTCGAGCCTCGCTCCCCCAAGTGTGGTCCGCGGACCAGCCCCATGGAGATCCCCTGAGATGCTGTTAGAAACGCAGGTTCTGGGGTCTTGGGACAGACCTACGGAGGAGGACTCTGCCTTTTGTCAAGATTTCCACGTGAGCTGTGGTGCCCACTAGGGACACGTGGTCATTTGAATTAAAACTTACAAGTCAGTTCCTCAGTTGCCTGAGCCTCCTTTCAAGCACTCAACACCCTCACGTGGGCAGTGGTTATCCTACTGGGCCCCAGAGACCTAGAACATTTCCATTGGGACTGAAAGTCCTATTAGCCCTGGGTTCGTGTTAACAGAGCAGCAGCCCTCAAGGATGGAGGGCAGGGAACAGAGGTGGAGGCTGCTGGATCCAGCTGTTCCTGCAGGCGTAGCAACCGCCCCTCATCCTTGGAAAACAGGTTTCCTTGTTATCAAAAGAGAGAGCGAGACAAGATGGCACCACATTTAAGCAAAACCATGGGGAACAGGATTTTCTGCTGTTGAATTTCATATGTCTGGGGACATTCTACCGAAGCAGAGGCTTCGGGGAGGAGGGTTTGCAGTAGCTGACCGGAGGCCACTTTTAGGAGTGCCAGGAGGACTCTGCAGGCCAACCAGGATCTCTGGTCACCAGGGCAGATGGTGGAAGAGAGAACAGGGCCAGAACTGTGGGTCTGAGAGTCCTCGACACACAGACGGGAGAAGGCGCAGTGAGTGGGACCACCAGCTGGGTGTGCGGGGTAAGGGAAAAAGACAGTCACGCACAGCCTGTCACCGTCAGAGGGGCGGGCAGCCCGGGAGCAGCCTCAGAGAGGCCGGAAATCAATGATCAGAGACAAGAGGCTCCTCCAAGTCAGTGGAGGGAGGCAAGGACCAGTAGGGATGACTGAACGTGACCTTGGAGGAGATACAGGGCAAGGGCAGGACCTGCTGGGGGAAGAGCACGATCCTGAGCCCACACGACCTGCCCAGGGGATGCCTCCTATCATTTCGCACCCTGGGCATCTCTCCGGCTTCCCCCTCAGCCCAGCCCCAGTGAAGGAGCTGGAAGCTTCTGAGAGGAGCGCAGGAGTGCTGTGGCAGAGAGATGTGGAGGTGGAGGGCCACTCAGGTCATGATCCCAGGGTCCTGGGACGGAGCCCCACGTCGGGCTCCCTGCTCCACAGAAAGCCTGCCTCTCTCTCTCCCACTCACCCTGTTTGTATTCCCTCTCTCTGTCTCTCTCTCTTCCTGTCAAATAAATGAACAAAATCTTTTTAAAAAAGGGGGGGGGATGACGATGTGCTTCATGGGGTGGTCTTGAGATTAAATGGGTCAATCCACATTAAGCAATTAGAACAAAGTGGGATACACACCCATTATGATTACAATGCAGGCCAGCTGCCTCCTTCCACCGAAGCACCATGAAAATGCACTCAAGGGATCAAGACCATTCAAGTGTCTCCATTTCTGCCTAATGGATGATTTTAAAACAAGTATTTTTATTTAAATACATACTTCCTTTTAAAATGTATCTCGAGTATCCTGTCCTCCGCATTTTCCATCATTGAAATGGCAAGTTCCCATTTCATTAAGCTGTACTTGGTCTTTTAAAAATTAAATAGAGCATTAAAAAAAAAACAACAAAAAACTGGGCTTCTTTAAATGACAAAAACCACTGTGTCATCTTTTCTTACCCTGAGCAACAACACAGGAGAATACTTAATAGTGCATATTGTGCAAAAAGACACATTTCAAATCGAGCTGCCAGCGATTTACAATGGATATATTAATACTATTTTTATCCAAAAAGAATGGGATTAAGGAAGACATTATGAGGCAGTCAAAGGCTTTGTTTCAACGGTTTGTAAACACATGCAAGTAGAGAACGAAGCTCTTATCGGGCAGTAAATCGGAACAATTTCATAAAGAAAAGCCTACACTTTTCTGAGGTTTAAGGAGAAAGATTAACCAAAAGTATGTGGGGGAAAATCAATGCCATCAATGGCATATTCCTCGGTCACCCAATTTGACAAATACGCCCTAAGGCGTACACTCGATGATTCCACGGGGCGCCGGGGGACACAAGGGCTGGGGAACAGCTCCGAAAGCGGGAGGTGCATCAGTAAGGCCTGTGATGCTGGTACACTTACACCCTGTGGTAGGCTGAATTGTGTCCCAACAAAAATCTGTGTTTGGATCGTAACCTCCAGGACCTACGGACGTGGCCCTATTTGGAAGTAGGGTCTTCACAGATGAAATCCAGTCAAGATGAGGTCATATATGGTTCGGGTGGACCCTAACCCCGTGGCTGAGGTCTTTCCAAGAAGAGGGAAAATCAGACCTAGAGAAGAGACACGGGAAAGTATAAAGGTAGAGGCAGAAATTGGGTGCAGAATTGCTTCTGTGGGCCAAGAAATGCCAAGGACTGCAGACGACGTGAGAAGCTAGGAGAGAGGCATGGAACAGATTCTCCCTCAGATCCTTCGGAAGGAGCCAACCCTGCTGGGACCTTGTTTTGGACTTTTAGCCTCTGGAACTGTGAGAGAATAAATTTCTGCTGTCTAAGCCATGGTGTCATGGTACTTTGTTAGGGCAGCCCTGGGAAATGGATATACCCGCCATGTTGGCCATACCCTCTTCAAGGACCACAGTGGTTGACTAGAAAAGGGGTCAAGGGCAGAGGCTGGGAAGTCGGTTTTGACCTTGCCACATAAGAGCTGTGTGGCCTTGAGTCAGGTGCTACATCTCCCTATGCCTCAGTTTCCTTGTTGTTAAGTAGGAATAAAAGAATCCAGCCCACATGGCTGTCATGAAGATTCAGTGAGACCAAAGTCCAGAAGGCAGCATTAATGCTATTATCATCATTCTGCCAATTTTTATTTCTGCTCTGTATGCATCCTAATCCCACTCCTCCAACTCCGTTCCTCTCTTTTGACCTACTTTTAAACTCTCTGATATTTTAGCATTTCAAATACGGTAGAACCTACCTATGAGGCCTAAATTTCCATGAAAACCTGAGTTTCGGGAGCAACAGAATCAAAATCTGTTCTTGTGACCTCCAACTGTTACTAGAAGAGCCCAAAAACAGAAAGGCAAGAATAGTACCAAGTGCATTTGAGCACTGGAGAAACAGGGCAGACACAGCCGAAGATAGGAGAAGGCCAAAGTGAAGTTACTCTAGGCAGAGCTGAACGATAGGCACTCACAGGGACTGTCATAGGACAGTCAAGGATGTGCTGGTCACGGGAACGGACATAATGTGGTAGAAGAGGGTTGGCAGGAGCAGTTGTTGGTTAAGTCCAACAACAAATGACCCTATGACCCAGCCATTTCACTCCCAGGTAGGTACCTACGCAGAAGAATTTAAAACAGGTGTGCAAACAATTTGTACTCACAGGTTCATGACGTGGACCGTCCGTGATCGTATCCGTACCCTTCATCACCAACGTATGGATAAACAGAATATGGTCTAGTTGTAGAACGGAATGGCACTGAGCCACCGAGAGCAATGAGTGACGCTAAGTGAGAAGAGCCAGGCACAGAAGACCACGTGTTCTAGGGTTTCTTCTGTATGAAATATCCACACTAGGCAGAATCACGGAGACAGAAGTCAGATGAGTGGTTGCTAGGGGCTGGGAGGAGGGGAAGATGAGGAACAGTTACGGGGCCTTGTTTTGGGGTGACAAAAATATTCTAGAACCAGATGGTGGTGATGTGTATACGACATTGTGGCTGTGCCAAATGCCACCAAATTGCATGCTTTAAGATGGTTAGTTGGTCAACTTTCTATGTTTTCTACTATAAGATAAACTAAATGAAGGGCCTAGAAGCAAGGGAAAATTCCACAAGCGCAGAAGCCACAGTGAGAGTGATGTGTTCTGCGGAAAGAAAGGAACTAATGGTAATTCATTTGTCACAGATTACTTGATAAAGCACCTAAGGGGATCTTTTTTTAATAAAAAAAAAAAAAAAAAAAAGCAAGGGAAGAGCTATCCACAACAAACAATGGCCATCCTCAAGCCTCTACAAGCCTCAGACTACAAACTGGGTCCTTCGCTACCTGTGGGTCCCTCACAAGAATGTTCACAGGTCTTTAGAAGGTCACTGAGAAACGGCTGATTGGGAATCCATCAAGGGAAACACACAGGGGGACACGCGAGACACCTCCATCTTTGTCTTCAAAATGTTTAAGTCTCACTTGTTAAAAATTTCTACATGCCTGTGTTCTCTCACGATCGCCCACCAGTCCTGTGCGTTTCCAGCCTAAGTGGTCAACCCGGAGCGGTCAACCACAAGCCCCTTCTGAGCAGATAATGTCGCGCAGACCTTGAAGTTATTCATGGGAATATCAGGGAATAAGATGCCAGCGTGCAGGACAGATGGAGGGATGGAACCAGTCCGATGGCCCAAGGTGGTCTGGAACAATCCAGCGTTGTGAAGGTGGCCTGCGGCCGGCTCTGAAAGCATAGGGAACCTTCTGCAAGCCTGTGCAAACTCAGGCACAGCACAGCGACCTATACTCACTGGGGCCAGCGGACAAGACAGGGGCTGTTTCCCAGCGGGATGCGGCTTCCATGACAGAGGGCCATAGGCACAACTTAAGTGGGTCTGTTGTCTGACAACGTCTGAGATGACATCACGCACATACCATGATGCTGTGTCACCCCGTTAGTCCCTGGAATAATGGACAAGCCTGGGGTAATTCGGGAGAACGACCTTGTCTCCCAAGCTGGAGGGGTGGCAAGCCTGGGTTTCACAAGAGCCCAGAGGCCAAGACAATTTTCTGGGGGACATCATTTCACTGCAAGGCCTGGGTCATGGGGCAGGAGAGGACACTTTGCTGACCGCACTGTCCCACGGAGCAGCTCCTTGCCGTCCCCCCATAGCTGAAGATCACCCCGCAAAGGCCTGCGGCGAGAACCACAGATGATGGCGGCGCCTTCCTTCCAGATACGGACCGCTCGCCTTCTGGAAGGGAGACGGGGCCTTCGGACGTTGAGGAGGGGATTGTCATACAGGACAAAACAACGTAACAGGATCTCAACAGTCTCTGAACTGGGAAATCATAACCCACCAAAGAGCACTGGGAGCGTGCAAACCAGACAGGGGTGCTGAGGCGGAGGGTTTCCTTAGGGCACCCCAGCAAGCGTTAGAGTTCCTTCCCCAGCAAGAGTTAAAAACAAAAACAACAACAAAACAAAACAAACTCTCAACACACGACAAGATGCTCGGCATCACTCATGATCAGGGAAATGCAAATTACAACCCATAATGAGGTGTCTCCCTTCACACCTGTCAGAACGGCTAAACTCAACACAAGAAACAAGTGTTGGTGAGGCTGTGAAGGAAAAGGAACCGTCGTGAAGGCGGACTGCAGCAGCCAGTGTGGGACAGTGTGGGACAGTCCTCAAGACGTTCCAAATGGGGGGGGGGGGGTGTGCCTGGGTGGCTAGGTTTTGTGCGCGCGCTCTCACTCACTCTCAAATAAATAAATCCAGGATTTCACAAGGGCCTCAACAGCAGACAGAGGCCTACAGAGAAAGCAGAGAAAGACAAATCAAAAATTCAACTTAATAAAGCAGATTTCAGAAAACAAATGAAGCACCCAAACTTCTGCGGATTTTTTTTCTCTCTCTCTCTCTCTCTCTTTTTTTTTTTTCCTATTTAGGGTTTAGAGGGGAAAATAGGAACAGATGGTCCGGGGCAAGACGGGTGTTTCCTTCCACCACCACGTGCCGATGCTCTGGGTCTGTCCACCTCCCCACCCGCCTGGGGCAGGAGACCGCCCACCAGTGGGGGTGCCACGGCGCACACGGCGCACGGCAGAGGAGGGTAGGAATGAGAAAGAACCAATGTAGAGATTTGGGGGCGTAAGAGTGTTGTCTGATGGACAGCCCTGTGCCAGATATTTTCACACACACACCTCACTTCATGCTCAAAGAGCTCCATCAAGACCACTTACAACCCCGCTATAAACAGACGAGGAAACAGACAGGCAGGAAGTTCAAGGACCTGCTGCGTGGGCAGAAGCACGGCCCCTCCCCCTCCAGAGATGTCCCCGGCCTAATCCCTGAGACCTACCACTACGTCACATTATACAGGGGGGCAGATGGAATTCAGGTGGCTCATCAGCTGACCTTAAAATAGGGAGAACAGCCTGGAAGACCCCGGTGGGCCCACTGTGTCACGAGGGCCCTCCATGTGGAAGAGGCAGGCCGAAGAGGCCGGGGGTTGGCACGCCCGCCATGGCTGGCTTGGAAACTGGAAGAAGATGGCCGCAAGCCAAGGAATGGGGGTGGCTTCTAGAAGCCTCGAAGGGCAAGGAAAGGGCTTCTTCTTTACAGCCTGTAGAAAGGAACGTGGCCTTGTTAACATCTTGTTTCCAGCCCTGTGAGACCCTGGTTCGACTCTGACCCCCTTCTCCTCAATGTAAGCTCACGAATTTGTGTTTCAAGCGACTGTGACAATTTGTTAGAGCAGCCACCAGAAACCCATGGAGCAGGAAGAGAACCACATTTGCTTTCACGGTGTTGTTTGCAATGTCGATCTGCCACTCTCCCCTGCCGGTAGATGTACTTTTTACACTGTACGTTAAGGTAAAAATAAATAACTAAATAAATAATAAAAAAAATCAGCCCACTTTCCTCAAGCAGTGCTAGGAGCTGAATGTCTGTGTCCCTCAGCCAAATTTATTTTTTTTTCAAAGATTTTATTTACTTATTTAACAGAGAGAAAGATCACAAGTAGTCAGAGAGGCAGGCGGGGGGGCCGGGGGGGGGGGAGAAGCAGGCTTCCCTCTGAGCAGAGAGTCCAATGTGGGGCTCGATCCCAGGACCCAAGATCATGATCTGAGCCAAAGGCAGAAGCTCAACCCGCTGAGCCACCCAGCCCCCGCCCCCCAAATTTAAATGCTGAAATCCTAAGCCCCAACGTGGTAAGTTTTAGGAGGTGGTGCCTCTGGGAGATGCTCAAGTCATGAGGCTGAACCCTCGCGAGCCCAATTAGGTACCAGGAAGAGGCCTCTCCCTAGACACGGCACCCGCTGGCACCCTGATCCGGGATCTCCAAGGCTTCAGAACCAGAACAAATACATTTCTGTGATCTGTAAGCCTCCCAGTCGGTGGGGGTTTGTAATAGCCCCCCGAAAGGCCTCAGACAAGCAGATCATTTACAAGCGAGGAAGAGCGCCACCGACAGGTTGGCAGGTGGCCTGAGCCACCCAGGGATTAAAACCTCACAGGAGGGCAGCTGTGGGGCAGACTGTCACTCGTGGTCAACTGAAAACATGGTTTTTAAAGGCAGGTACACTGTGGCCAGTTGTTCTCAGGAAGAACTTTTATTTATTTTTATTATTTTTAAAGCAGGAAAAGGTCATCTGGGTGGCTCAGTGGGTTAAGTCTCTGCCTTCAGCTCAGGTCATGATCTCAGGGTCCTGGGATCGAGCCCCGCATCGGGCTCTCTGCTCAGCGGGGAGCCTGTTCAACCCGTCCCCGCCTGCCTCTCTGCCTACTTGTGATCTCTGTCTGTCAAATAAATAAATAAAATATTTTGAAAAAATCAATTAATTTTAAAAATTTAAAGCAGGACAGCCAGCAGCTTCTTCCAATTTAAACCAGTTCTGTGAGTCTGAAAATTCTGATAAGCCACCAGCCCAGGAACCTTGTAAATATTATGCCATCCAGGAGCAGCTGATAGGAAAAACCAAAATACAGCACGAACAGCCTCAGTCGCAAAGAGCTGGACGCAAACGCTTCATTCCATGAGCTACCCAAGTGCTCAGCACCGAGTCGAATGTGCTACTCCCGGCAAACATCTCTAGCAGCAGAAACCAGGGGGTCCCCAAATTCCACGGTGCATCACCTGGAGGGCTCGTTAAGCCCACCCACCGAGGTTCTGACTCATAGGTCTGCAGAGCAGGGACCCAAGAATTCGCATTTCTAGCAAATTCCCACCTGATGTTGGCGTTACTTCTCGCTTTTTGAGAACCACCGGAATAAATCGGTTATTCTTACCTGAAAACCAATTTCACGGCAGGGAGGGGGGGCATGGGGGTCAGAATGAGCTTTTCGTGTATGAAGGACAGAGCCCGGCCTTGTGAATCGTTACAGACAACTTTTGGCTTCTGGGAGGATTTCTTCTCCCTCGCTTTGCAGAGAACACCCACCGACTGCTTACACACCCACCGACTGTCCTAGAAACGTGCAAGCACATGCGTGGTTATGGCATCGTCTGAAACAGCAGACCACAATAGGGGACAGGCCTCACTACACGCCTATATGAGCAGAAAATGAAGGCTCGTGGAACCCAGGGTAGGCAGAGGGGGCGTTGCCGGGAATGAGGAGTCATACCCCATCTCTTGTTCTTGTAGAAATCCGACAGCGGGGGCCCCCTCCCACTCCCATAAAATGCAAGGAAGCCAGAGGGCCATTTCCAAAGGCAAACTGGATCCCGCCACTTCCCCACTCAGCATCTTTTTTTTTTTTTTTTTTTGCTCGTAGAATAAGGTTCCAAACTCTCTTCCAAGCTCTGCAAAGTCTTTGCAATCCAGCCCTCGCCCACTGCTTGACTACATCTCTAACCTATACTTGGTCTACACCCCAACCACACAAGTCGGCTTTCCGTTCTTCAAATACATCAGTTTCTACCCACGGCCTTTACCACCCGCCATTCCCTGGGCCTGTTGCTCCCGCCCAGACCCACACCAGCCACAGGGCTTAACTCGAAGAGCGCCTTGTCACCTTCACCGTGAGGTCCGCCTTGACTGCTTATCGACCCTCTACCCCAACTCTCCAGTCACACTAACCTGTTCTAGAGATGAGCTCATTTCCCCTCGTGCTTGTTCATTGCCCATTTCCCTTCACTAAAATCTAAGACGTGAGAGCAGGAGTCTTGTTCATCTCAAGGGGTGCGTGGGTGGTGTAGTCAGTCGGGCTCCCAACTCTTGGTTTCGGCTCAGGTCATGATCTCAGGGTCATCGGATCGAGCCCCACTGCTTGGGATTCTCTCTCGTCTCCCTCTGCCCTCCCACTCCGGCTTGCTTTCTCTCTAAAATAAATGGATAAATCTTTCCAAAAAAAAAAAAAAAAAAAAAAAGTGAGACATAAGGCAAGTGATGGAATTTTCAATGAGAATAATGACCATTTAAGAGCTAATGCCGTCATACAGTCACTCACTGCTCAGTGCTGATTTAAGTCCTTCGTGTCTTTCAGCTCATTCAACATTCACAGCCTGGGACACAGTTACTATTCCCAGCCGAAGCACGCGGGGGAAGAAACTTAGGCATGGAGATTAATCTGCCCAAGCCCACAAAGCTAGGGATTGGAGCCCAGGCACTGTAGCTACAAAAATTATGTACTAGAGTGTAGTACACCTGCCTCCCAGGGTCACTGGGATCTGGTTCTTCACAAGCCCAGGCTAGAGAAGACGCCCTTCCAATTCACGTGCAAACATTTTCGACCGGTAGCCTCCCATTGTGGTCCTTGCATGAAAACAAAGATTTTATGTGCAAAGTGGTTTAGTTCCTACTATCAACTGTTTGAGGTTTCTAGCACATTTCTTCTCAAAAAACTCCTTTGCTTGATGTTCACGTCATCTTTCTAAATCAGGGCAAGAGTCTTTTTTTTTAAAATATTTTATTTATTTGACAGAGAGAAATCACAACTAGGCAGAGAGGTAGGCAGAGAGTGAGGAGGAAGCAGGTTCCGGATGCGGGGCTTGATTCCAGGACCCTGGCAGAGGCTTTAACCCACTGAGCCACCCAGGTGCCCCAGGGCAAGAGTCTTGATTAATTTCTCACCACCTGGGTTTAAAAGAACTAAGATCCAATGCTTTGTCATCCAATAGGGCAGCCACCAGCCCCATATCACCACCGAGCACCCAACCGCCGCCAGGCCCACTGAGAAGTGTTTTAAAGGTCAAATTCACACGGGACTTCAAAAAGATCTCATACAGGGGTGCCGTTCCAAGCGGGGAGTCTCTCTGAAACTCTCTTCCTCTCCCTTCTGTCTCTCCTCACTCACATACAGGCACACACTCTAAAAATAAATAAATCAATCTTCTCCCCACCTCCCCCCAAAAAAGAACTTATATGAAAAACAGTGTGAGGGGCGCCTGGGGTGACTCGGTGAAGTGTCTGCCTTTGGCTCAGGTCATGATCCCGGGGTCCTGCCTTGGGCTCCTCGCTCAGCAGGGAGCCTGCTTCTCCCTCTGCCTGTGCTCAGTCTCTCTTCCTCCCTCTCTCTGGCAAATAAATAAAATCTAGAAAGAAAGAAAGCTGAAATATCCCAATTTTTAGATTACACGTTGAAACACATTTTAGATATATCGTTAAATAAGTTATATCATTAATTTTACCCATTTTTAATCTTTTAAATAATTTTAATAGCCTTTTAAAAATTACATATGTAGCTCACATTATATTTCTACTAGACAGCGTGGATCCTGGATATTCTAGAATCGTTTATATTGAATAAAATATCTGAAATAGTTTTCCATGCTGGCAATGCATATTTTCATTTTTTTTTTTTTTTTAAAAGTAGGTTCCACACCCAACGCGGGCCTGGAATTCATGACCCTGAGATTAAGAGTCACGGGCTCTAATGACCAAGCCAGCCGGGTATCCCTCTTAATCAGGTTTTTAATCTGGAAGCAAGTATCTGATTTGTCCAGAGTCTGAATGTCAAATAAACTCATCAAGCCTCCTTCAACTTAGCCAAATGCACAGGGCTGACTCATGTTCTACACTTTATCTATTTCAAGAGTAGTGCATGTAGTGGCCATACAGCAAATTCTACATTGTTCCGAAACCAAGAAAAAATGATTTTACGGACCTATCGACTGATAACGCCAACTCCCTAATCTACAGATTCTGTAGCTCTTACCTCATCTTTATTTACTTGTATCAAAAGAGGCTGGGACCCTGGTGTAAGAAGAAGTAACAAGCACTCTTCGTTTTCTTGCCACATTCTTTTCCCTTGAGAGCTACAAAATAATGCAGCATGTCATTAAGTGGGCTGAGCTTTCCCACAGACATTGGGATAATTGAGCCCAAGTTCCTGACCAAGGACTCCAGATCAAAGAGACAAAAGATGTAAATAAAAGACAAAAGGAAATAGACACTCTCTAGTCTGCAAAACACAGAGAGGATCCATGGGGTGATGGGCCCAAAGGATGCCACCCCATAGAGTGTTTGGCCCACCCTGAAATTCAGAGGGGGGACGAGACCCAGAGGAAGGGACAGGAAACTAACATTTGTTGAACATCTACATATAGTTTGAGTATGTTGCCAGGGGCCATGAGTCACCACAGAGCACTGGATTCGGCCTCCACACCCTCCTAAAGGCACAAAGGGGCTTATAACCCAGAGAGCTTCTAACCTCCCTCAAGGAGAAATCAAGTAACTTGTTCCCCACTCTGCGTTCCCAGGAAAGGGTATCTTCTTTAACCATTCTATTCCATTTTTTCTAACAAAGGCTATATAAACTGTGCATAAATAAGCTATAATTATACATAGAGAACTGGGTTATTATAATGTATACAGACACTATGTAACAAACGAAGTTTCTGCCACTTTATTTCATCCCAAACATATTAGCTAACACAAGCGATTCAATACTCCATTAATCATCTTGCTTCCCGCCGGAAAAGGGAGATCGCTTAGCTGTTCAGATACATGTCCGGGAAGTGTAAGCCCAATGCCCTTCCTTTTCCTCCAGTAAGTTACCCCTGGGACGAACAGATCAACCTCCCAAAAAATCTGCTAGAGTTTTACAGTGGTTGACGCACCAGGAAGGTTTGCTGGGGGAAGGGAGAAGGCAAGGACCTCCAGAAGTGGCTCTAGTCCCCATCCTGCCCTGGGCTATTTCTGCTTCCTCCTTCGCAAAATCTCCAGAGGCAGGGGGAGGGCAAGGCAGGGCCTGTGGTCCCGGCAGTGGGGCGTGGTCACCCTTCTCAGGACACAAAGGTGCCCATGACCCTTTGCATCTGAAAAGAAACTGCAGTGGGGAGGGGGTAGGACAGGAGGAGGGAAGCACACAACCTCCTGTGCGCGTGTTGTCGTCGTCGTCGTGTCCCCCCCCCCCCCCCCCCCCCCCCCCCCCCCCCGTCACTGCCACAGAGGAGAGTGACGAAGAGTGACAGAGTGAGGGAAACGCAGTCAGCCGTTCAACAGCAGGGAGTGAGCAGAGAAGGCAAATGCGCATGGCAGGGACACAAGGCTTGCCTTATATGGGAAAACCATATAGCAACTCTATAAAATGCTGATTTTGAGAAGTTTCAGGTTTTCACCCCCATCACTTCCAACTGTTATCATAACGGGCCCTTGAGAAAAACGGACATGGCTGCTTTTTGCGTGTTTTGTTTTTGTTTTTTTTAAAGCTAAAACACACAGAGAAAGAACATCTGAAAAGCACAAAAGCTTACATTGCACTCTTCGGGGATATACTTGTAAGTGGTTAAATGAGCAACAGAAATGCCATGCTGACCTTGTTATCTAGCCCCTTCTCCTGATTCTACAACTCACAGGCATAAAATGCTTATTGTTTTCCCCATTAAGTGCGGCCAAGATCAGTATTCTGCATAGGCATCAATGCAAATTTATTCAAATTTTAAATTAACGAATTAGAAAGCAAAATCTCATCCTGAATTTTCATATTTAATCAATGATTCATTTCACCCAATGCCTTTAGGAAGTCAACGGATCTCTTTGTAGGCTACCACGTTTTTCTCTGGCAAAATCTTAGAACATTCCCCACAAATACCGCATTCCTTCATCTGTATGTTTACAGTACTGTATGTATGAGGATACAGCTCTTTGCTTGAGCATGTGAAAAAATGCTTCCATTATACATCCACAGTATTTCTAAGTTCCCAGCACTGTTGACTTTACAGGGCCTGGAAGGGACAGAGTCCCTAGAGGAGCCAGCCTTCTGTACTCAAATTTCAAGACCTTTCCCCTCTCCGCCTCCATGAAGGGAGGCCATCAACCCCTAAGCTCTCCTCCTTCTGCTGACATCCTCACTTCCCCAGCTCTCAACATGACCGACATTGAACTAAAGAGAATGACTTCTTCTGGGTCCCATTTCTCTCCACCGTAAGTCACCGCTGAATCAAAGATAATGACAGTGGAATATAGAAGCTCTTATCCCCTATGGTCGGCACATGAATTGGGGTACTAGGCTGTGGATGTCCCCCCCCATGGTGGCCTTCGTCTTCCAACTCCATTAACCGCAGTCCCATCCGTATTTAGTGTGTCTACTGATAAATGCCGAGTGTTTCCACTGCTGGTAACAGACAAGTAAGTAAGCTCAAATGATGATGAGCAAAGTGCAAAGAACTAGTTCCGTTAATTACCTTGGGGTTCCCGGTTCCGGGAGGGCTCTAGAGCCACCTTGGGGGGAAACACAGGGAAGGCTGAGCAGCACAGACTTCCCCATACCGGCTTGACTACACCAGAAACAAGGGTAGCGGGAGGACAGCACTTCTATGCACAACGGAAGTCCTCCTGGGAGCGCACGGGTCCATATCCATCGGACCCGCCATCAGCACGAGCCCATGGGCTTCCTCCTCTCCCAGTTGAAGCCAAGGGCGGAAAGAGCAACTTGCAATGCTGGGAGAGAAGGATGGCCCGGTGACGCAGTGACGCTTCATGCTGGCTGCGCCTGAGAAGGGGGGGGGGGCGTGTTCACGGTCCCCAGCCAGGCAGCACCCCAGAACAATTAAATCCGAATCCCTACCTGGGGGGTGGGAGAGGTGGGAACCAGAGAGCAGAAGCCTATAAAGGTTCCTCAGCGGATTCTAACAGACTGCAGAGTTTGAGAACCTGTGGTGTACCGGGCATATCAGAAGGAAGGATTTTTCGGTTTCAACGGGAGCACCCCTCTACCCTTGACATTCACACATCATGGAGCCCATGCGCCTAACTACCGTGTTTTATATTCTGTGGGTGGGTTGATTCCAGAAAAACACACGGAGAACCACTGAGTTAGAGAATCCCCAGGGTCCCCTGTTCACACTCAGGATCCTTTTTCCTGGGATGCCAGGGGCGTCTCACAGGACATATATGGAACGTGATAAATACGAATGGAAAATGTCACAATTTTAAAACCTTTCTGCAGGCAGCCATGGATTTCTGTGAAGTCCACTCTCTTGCAGAAAGCCATTTGGTTATAAACTCAGTACTGGAGGGGAAAAAAAAGCTTTCAATCACGAGGGCTCTTCCAATGCTCCCACAGAACTCTGGAAGGTGAAATTAATTACGTTCAATGGTCTTTCATGTGAAGCCGCAAAGGATATAGAGCAAGACACATTTCTTTCCCTCTCACCCCAGTAAATGCAATCAGGAGTTGCAACTGTTACATGGTTTCCAAGCAAGCCAATATTCGGCAGCTCAAACTATGCCCTGTCAGCCGTATCTATATTCTTTGTTCAGCGGAGGCTATAAGCTCTAGCTCTCAGCGAGGGCAAACAGGAAACACATTCTTTTCTCTGCAAGAGAAAGATGTAACTTTCTGCCTTCTTTTTTCCTTCTGCACAGGGCCAGATTATTTCATTTCATCCATTTGGTTCCTACACCGCTCCCCCACGCCTTTCCCCACCCTGTTTTGCCTGGTGATGGTTTTAAGAAACCAAGAATAGAAACGAAGTTGAAAAAGAATGCTATTTTTTTTTTTTTTGCCTTCTGTCCCCCAAGCCAATTATCTACAATAGAATCACAACCGATTCTATGGTAACAATACGTCTTTCTCTGTAAAATATTTTCGCGTGGCAGACCGCTCTCCAGCCGCCGGATATGTACAGCACTGTCCGTCATGGGGCGGTCAAGAGCTCTCCGGGCCAGCCAGAACGGGATATTAACCAGAAAGGAACGGACAGACCTCTCAGACCTGGAGACGCATCGGGATCAACTGCTCCAGGTGATTCTAAGTGAAGGCAATTCCCACAACATCAGAAAAACAGTGCCTGGCCGCAAACTCTCCTGTCTGTCTTATTAAATCTGAATGTGTGATTAACAACCAATTCCCTTTCCCAGCGAGGTTAACATGTACGGTAGTAGTAGATCCATCCGTCCCCGCGAGTATTTATAGAACACCTACCAAGTCCCCGGCAACCCCGGCGCCTGGGTGGCTCAGTGGGTTAAAGCCTCTGCCTTCAGTTCGGGTCATGATCTCAGGGTCTTGGGATCGAGCCCCACATCGGGCTCTCTGCTCAGCAGGGAACCTGCTTCCCCCTTTCTCTCTGCCTCTCTGCCTACTTGTGATCTCTGTCAAATAAATAAAATCTTACCAAAAAAAAAAAAAAATCCCAGGCAACCCGGGCTACGCGTTGGGGAGACGGTGGGCAACAAAAGATACAGTGCCCTACGCACATAAGGCTCATAGTTCAGTGAGGCAAGGCATTACCGGATCATCACACGAATCCGGAGGATTTCGAGCCACGGACAGGTGCTGGGAAGAAACACGAGTGTAGGAACAACGGGGAACGGGGAGGTGGCGTCACGTTGGAACTGGGCAAACGTATGGTTTTTATTGTCCAACCAGTGATCACAGAATCACAGATTTTTGTTATCGTAGTAAGATACGCATGACACAAGCCTTTTGATTCAGAGGTGTTAGATACATTCACAGCGTTAGAGATCCGTCTCCACCATCCATTTCCAGAACTTTTCCATCACCAGAAGCAGAAACTCTGTACCATGGTGGTCCACGGTGCAGCAGCAAGGGTATTGCCAGGAAGGTGGCCTAGGGTCCCGCGGGCAGACTTACGGACTCCTATCTGCAGTTTTAACTAGATCCCCAGGCCAGCCTTACGCATGTGCCAAGTGTGAGAAACGCTGCTCTGGAATGCATAAAAAACAGTACCTTCGCCTGTGAGCCGTCATGCCCATCCTGTCTTCCGGCTACACGAAGCAATTCAGAAAAAAACAAAAACAAAAAAACAAAAACAATAAAAACAACCTTACAAAGGGTCATTTTTATTTTTTTAAAGATTTTATTTATGTATTTGACAGAGAGAGAGAGAGAGCACAAGTAGGTAGGGCAGCAGGCTCCCTGCTGAGAACGGACCCCCGATGCAGGAATCCATCCCAGGATACTGGGATCATGACTTGAGCCGAAGACAGACGCTTCACCACTGACCCACCCAGGCGTCCAACAAAGGGTCATTTTTAAAGGGCTCCATCTCGAGTTCCTCCCTCTAAGCCCAAGAGGCCATACTTTTGGGGGCGGGAACAGCAAGGGAGAAATGTGTCATGTTTGCAATTGTGGACATTTGTCTGAGCTCGAGGTCCCCCAGAGGTGGCCAGGCACACTGCTGTGCGCTCCCTGGGAGCTTCATACATACTTGCTGGCTGCCTGACCAGCCTAGACAAGAGAATAAAGTGTGTTTCTCAGGGCACCTGGGTGGCTCAGTGGGTTAAGCCTCTGCCTTCAGCTCAGGTCATGATCGCAGGGTCCTGGAATCGAGTCCCGCATCGGGCTCTCTGCTCAGCAGGGAGCCTGCTTCCCTTCCTTTCTCTCTGTCTGCCTGCCTCTCTGCCTACTTGTGATCTGTCTGTCGAATAAATAAATAAAATCTTAAAAAAAAAAAAAAAAGGGTGTTTCTCCTGGAGTCAGGGGCAATCCGTCCTCCTAACCGTTTGCTACAGTTTGAGGCAAGCAATGCCAAGTGTGATGCTCCCTAGGTTGCAGAAGGCAGCGGGGCCAGGGGAAGACCCGAAGAGCCAGCGGCCAAAAGGAAGAGGCTGGGCCGAGCACAGAAGGCAGCACTGTACTCGCCGCCTGAAATACACAGGAGGAAAGCATGCGATCGCTGCATAATGAATTCGCTTCTGGCTGCCAGAGTAGGAGCCAGGAACAATGAACAATTTGAGCAGCTTCTGTTTCCACAATGCAGCCTTGTGAAGGTCCACAGGCAGAAAATTGTGCCGACCATGCACGGGGCATTTTTCTTTCTGGGCTGTGCTCTAGACCTAGGCAGCAAATTGTGTACCTAAGAAACAATCCGTTACCGGGCGAGGAAAACGAGCATTTGACCCTCCTGTCCAGCCGAGTCCCTGGGTGGGAGACGGGATTTTTCTGGCCACCATCTGCATCAGTAAAAGCAAGCGTTCACAGTGGCCGCGACTGTGGGTGGTTAGCTGAAATCTGGCCCAGGGAAAGGACTTCAGGACTCTCCTTGTCAAGGAAAGCCTCTCCTAGGCGTAGCTCGTGCAGAACCAGACGCCGCTGCCTTCGAGTCCTTGGCCATTATTTGTCGACTAATTGGACAAGGCGTCGGCATCTTCCAGGAATGGGCTCTGACAAGCCGTAAACTAGATGGTGATTAAACAGCCCACACTATCAGTTTCTGGGCTTGACGCGGGAGCAGGTGGCTGCCCAAACTGTCCCCCAATGAGCCCGTTGAGAAGTTTCTTCGCACAAAGACTGGGGACTCGATGAACACAAGACGGATTTTCATTTTGTGCCTCCTCTGTGAAGCTCTGTCCCAAAACCAAAATCTTTCCTTCTCCAATGAGAGACTCACACACACCTGAGTCAAAGACTGGCCATATTACTCCGCCTACCCTCAGTTCCGTTTTCGTCCTGTGAAGGTTGGGTTGCTGGAGGGTGATGAACGCGCCGTGATTTCTGGGGAGACAGGCTCAAAAGACACCTGTGAGGCTCGACTGTGATGAGGGCATTCCTTGCGGAAACACACAAAGGCAACACTTACAGACCCTCTGATACCCTTTCCCTTCCCCGGTCAAATACAGAAGAGCTTTGGTCCATTCAATTTTCTTTCCTGTTTTTTTTTTAAATAAAGATTTTGTTTATTTATTTGACAGAGAGAGACACAGCAAGAGAGGGAACACAAGCAGGGGGAGTGGGAGAGAGAGAAGTAGGCTTCCCCCTGAGCAGGGGCCCGATGCGGGATTCGATCCCAGGACGCTGGGATCATGACCTGAGCCGAAGGCAGAGGCTCAACAACTGAGCCACCCAGGCGTCCCCCACCCTTTTTTAAAAATAAGATTTTATCTATGTATTTGAGAGAAAGAGGGCATAAGCAGGGGGAAAGGCAGACTCCCCACTGAGCAGGCGCCCTCCATTCGGTTTTCTTGAAACCATCTATGGTAACCTGTCTCTCTCCTCCCTTCCCTCCATTTGAGACTCCAGCAAGGTCCATGGGGTACCAGCTGGTTCCACGAAGAACTTGGGGTCTTTCCCGAGGCATCTGTCCAAAATAAATGGTCTTCTACGCGGCACACAAGGATCAGAAAGTATACACTTTTGCCCCGATTTTTTGTAATTTTTAAAGTAATCTCTATTCCCAACATGGTGCTCAAACTCATGAGCTCGAGATCAAGAGTCATATACTCTACGGACTGAGCCAGCCAGGTGCCACCCTCCCCATTTTTTTTTATTTCTATGCCTCTATTACTTGGGAATAAAAACTCATAAATTCCCAGTACCTGTAAATTGTATATCATACATTTAAAGTACCAGAAGCATATGTTAAACATAAATAAAGGTGAATTTCGTTTTCAACAAACAACAGAGGTGCCAGTGTGTCCTTGTGCCCTAGGAACCACCTTGCGCATCGCACGTTGGTGACCATGACTCTCATCTCCCACATTCTACTCAAGTGTGTCCCCCTGGGTAAGGATAATTTGAGGCAATGAAAGAGAAAGAAAATACGAATCTGTGCTTGATTTCTGTCAGGAAAATTTCGTTTTAACCTTAAATGCATTGCGGGGCGTTGCCTTTCCTTCACAGAATGTTCTGGTGTAGAATTCCAATTCCATTTTCCTTATAGCACTTTGCTGTGCAGGGCAGTAACTCATTAACAAGAGGGGAAGGGGGCGCCTGGGTGGCTCCGTTGGTTAAGCGTCTGCCTTCGGCTCAGGTCATGGTCCCGGGGTCCTGGGATCGAGGCCCGCATCGGGCTCCCTGCTCAGCAGGAAGGTGGCTTTTCCCTTTGCCCCCCTCCACTCATGTTCACTCTTTCTCGCTCGCTCTCTCAAATAAATAGATAAAATCTTAAAAAAAAAAATTACTAAGTGAAGATGTTCACATTCTCACCACTCATCACTCCAAAGTCTGGTCCTATCACTAAAGCAGAAAGGCAAGGACAGGCGTAAGGATAAAACTTAGGAGCTCGGAAGGATGTACTAAAGTTTCCTCTTCCAGAGATGGGAGTTCCAAGAATGAGCTTCTGCAAATAAGGAAAGTGTTTATTTATTTATTTTTAAGATTTTATTTATTTATTTGACAGAGAGAGACACAAGCGAGAGAGGGAGCACAAGCAGCGGGGATGGGAGAAGGCGAGGCAGGATTCCCGCACAGCGGAGAGCCCGATGCCGGGCTTGATCCCAGGACCCCGGGACCATGACCCGAGCCCAAGGCAGACTCTTAACGACTGAGCCACCCAGGCACGCCACTCCATCCTAAGCACTGAATGAAACAACCAGCTAATTTAATGTACGTGTGACCATCTGTCCATCACACCCGGGTTAATTAAGCACCTCATCATGCATGGGTCAGGCTTGGGGTCCCATTTAAAAAGTTGCAACCCCTGCCCTCAAAGTGCTTCCAGGCTCGTGAAGGAACTAGACAGGGACCCGAGTAATAGTAAAACCACGTGACCTGACAGGTAAGAGAGGCCCCCCCCTCAGCAGAACGCTGCCACAAAGGAGAGAATATGAAATTGTGTATGGGTGGGGCAGGGGGGCGGGGGGAGGTGCGGGGGCGGCGAATCGGAGAGACTCTGAGAGCAGAAGAGAGTAGGGGGGAGTTAGGCCGGCAAGATAAGGAAGGGAACGGGAACGGAATACACGAAGGCGGAGTGTGGTGAAAGATGGGGGCAGGCTTGGGCAGACAGGAATGGTGAGAGGTGGGGCTGGAAATGCAGGGCTAAGCCAACCCAGACTTGTAAAAAAAAAAAAAAAAATAAATAAATAAAATGCATCTAGGTCCTTTTTTCAACAATGATCAAATCAATTCTGGAGATCTTTAAACAAAACTCCCAGCATGGCGAGGAGCAGGAAATCATGCCCCAGTCACCAGTTTGAGGTTGAATCCTGTAGGCACAAGAGGAAAATGAAAGACCTCGTGGGCCAAGGGAAGGATGAAGAGAGGACTTGGCCCTTGGGTGGCCAGAAGTGAACTTCCGTGGGAGTTTTCGCCTGGAGGTCCCCCGTTACTTCCCGGGGCCCCTGACTCCCGACAGACACCTGCAGGCAGAGAGGGCTCACAGCACTCCCGCCTTCCCGCACCCTTGTCCTGAGCAGGAGTTTCGGCAGACCTACCCTCGGGGAGGTACCCACTCGCCACAAGCAACTGTGCCCACCGCAATTTCATTTGGAAGGTCATCTAACCAAACGTCACGCGGGCAGAATCGGGATCGCTTAGGTCAGGTGTCCGTGAACTCCTCTGGTGAACAGCCAGACCGTAAATACCCTGGGTTTTGCGGGCAGAAATAGCCGCAGACGATACGAAAATGCAGGGGCCCGGCTGTGTTGCAACGAAGGGTTAGCTAGCGAAATGTGCATTTCAACCACCTAGAAATGTAAAAACCATTCTCAGCCTGGGAGCCGTTCAAAACCAGGTGGCGGGCCAGATTTGGTCCACGGGCCGGAGTTTGCCAACTGCTGGTCCAGATGGTCATTTTATAACCAGATTTGACCCCTAAATTACATACCTCAGTTGGCAGGTGTGCGTATCCTAACTTCTGCCAAGCCAAAGATTTCCACTCTGACTGCAGCATTTCCACATGGTCCCAAGGATCCTCGGGATCTCGTGCCTAAGCAATTCCATCTGAAAGGTTTATTTATCATTATCTGAGTCTCTCCAATAACCAGATTGCCTTCCTGGCTCAAACTGAGTCGCCAGGTAGCATGGGACTCCCACGCCAGCCACACAGACTCAATCTACAACAAAACAACACTCTTTCCATCAAGTACTGGCTTCCCCCTTCTCTCTGACCAGTAACTAACTGGAGTAGATGATGATTTACAGAAGGTCCTAGCCTCACTTTCCCTTCTATTCCCTGCTCTGTATCTGAGGGCCGATCCTAATGGCCAAAGAGGCAGGCAGAGAGAAGGAAATCCGGGATCACCAAGTGACCAAGATTTCAATTATCTGCAAGTAAAGGCGTCCTTGGACCCCAGAAGCCACCCACTAGCTGGTGTCTTTACTTTCACCCACAAACTGGAATTCCCCAAGGCCGTGCAGGGCCACGATGCACAGAGCTGACTTGCTGCCCTCCGCACAGACGCCTTTGTCATTAGGATGCTGCACAACAGGGGCGTTCGCCTTCCATGTGGGGCGGGGGCATTCTCCTGGAGGTCGCTCTCCTCCTCTCCCCGGGGTCTTAGGCATGCCTGGAGATCTAGAGTAACAGGCTGAGACCCTGAGGTCACTCCCTCTCTCCAGTCCCCAGTGGAGAACTTGCTGGCGCGGGGCCTCGATCCTCCCCAGGGGTCAGCAAAGCGGGTTCTAAGACTGCAAGTCACCATCACTTGGGGAAGGAGGTCTCACTCCAGGACATCTCAGGGGACACCATTCTCACAGCGCAGAGCAGAGACAAAGCAGCAAAGCCTGGCCACTCTGATCCTTTCCAGGCGACCCTAAAACATCTCTGCCCATTAAGCCTTTAAGCAAGGCCACAGATTAAATGAGCGCGCCTCACAGTCACCACGTGAATGACACAGAACCCTTCCTTTCTAAACTAACCCCCCACTCTGGCACCAAAATACTGAGGGGGGGGACAGGAAACTATGCTATGCTGTGGTACATTTAGACAAAATACTGTGAATTCTAGCGTATCAGACAAGCTAGACGGTGAAAGTTCATCACGCAGTTGCCACCCAAACTTGATCCGTGTGAGTCTGTAGAAGGCACTTCTTTTCATCCATGAGTCGGAAGCATCTATTTCATTTTGTCTTATGGTTAGAAATTAACATCCCTAATTGAGCACACTTTCTGAAAGACCTGTATCACAGACTGGGCTATTGTACTCTAACTTTCGACTACAAACTAAATCACAGCTTCATACATCCATCTGCCACCAATTATTTCCGTCCAACAAGAATTCGCAAAACCTCATGAGAGTAAGTAACACAGCAGATCACCCAGTTGGGCAGAAATAACAATGTTGGGTTCTTTCCCGGAAGGTGATTTGCTCTGGGACCATTTTATAGTTTATACCTTGCTTCTGCAGCAAAAGAAGTCTGCTGCTTTTAGCCTATTGGAAGGAAATAACCTACACATTTGCTCAAACGTGGAGGTCTGCATAAGCAGAGGGCCAAAGCAGGCCTTCTGGATATCCCCGTCCTCCCCGGCCCCATCCGCTCCAACCACCTCTCAGCCCTCGGAGACAGAACAGTGAGAGAGTTGCAGTCTCTGCTTTCCCTGAAACGTTACAACATCATTTTGGCGAGCAAAGAGCTCATCGTTACTTGCCATGCAAATATTTTCTTTTGGGGATTTTTCTCGTAATGGGAGATCTTAATTTGAGAGTGTGTACTGGGGCATCTTGGCTGATGCTCTCTGCTTTCTTTACAGCTTCTAAATAGACCCACATAATTGCAACAGCCCAGAGGGGCCAGTAAGCGCCTTAGCATCTCCCTGCTATGACCCTGCCCCACAGTAAAGGCACGGACAATGGCCACTATTGAACTTGCAAACCTCATTTCTGCAGAACCTCATATAATCTGTTTTTTCTTTTTTTTTTCATTTTTAGTTGTTTTAAGATTTCTAAACTTGTGTTGAAACATGTTGCTTTCATTTCCCTGGAGGGAAATAATATTCCTTTAGCAAAATTCTTAGGTCAAGCCCATGTGTATTTTGGAACAGAGCAAAAGCTGGGGGGGAAAAAAAACTACCATGTGGGGGGACAAAATTGTAGCCAATTAGTAATAAACCTTTCTGGAAAGTGACTAGCACGGAACAGGATTTTCCAGACTGTATATTAAGGGCTACAAGTTCCAGGAGATACTGATAGGTATTTCACAGTTCATTATCTTAAAAAAAAAAAAGATATGGTTTCTATCCCTATCATGGAAATTAGTAATGGACTTTCAGAGATTAGCAGCAAACCAACTGTTTTTTCAAATCTCAGTGTTCCAGAAAGTTCTGTGATGTCAAAATCCCCATTATCCCTCCAGGAATAGCTGTCAATATCTTGAGATATTAGTCCAGCTGACGGAACAGAAAAGCTGAGATACGATTAGGGCTTTTTTTTTTTATCTTAAATATAGGGCTTATGAACAAGAATTTAAAAACATACAGAGCTAGAAGATAAGGAGTTCGTCACTTTAAAAATAAAGAGAAATGAGACCTCCAGTTGCCTGGAAAATAACAGAATGAAGCATGGTGACTCACGCATTGTGAAGTTTCAAGTGCCAGCCCTAAGCGAAAGGTGTTACTGGTATGAAACCGTACCGCAGAGAGAGATGAAACACACAACAGGCAGAGCCAGCTCTTCAGAAAAACACACATTATACCTTCATACTACTTGCTCCCTTTGCTTCTATAAGCTATTTTTAACACAAGACTTAAAAATACCTCACGAAATATTAGACTGAATAATACTGCGGGGATGCGCGACTGCGGATTCTGAACGCAGAAGCAGTCACGCGCTGGCCATTTCCCATGATTCAGTGTATCGGGGGAATTACACAGAGACAGGCAGACAATAGGGTAGTCTAGCATTTTAAAAATTAAACAAGAGAAATTGTGATGGTTCAGCTGATTAACTTGATGCTACGGATGGGAACAAAAAATAAGGAACATTTATTCCAGATGACAAAGTCACCTGTTCGACAGACATGTCTTTATTTGCAGGAAAAAGTCTGGATTTTCTTTAGTACAACACCGAGGCTTCACAATCCTTGCCCAACAGCTGAGCTTGGTCTATAAAATTCCACTGGCCTTAGGATTTATACGAATGGTATTTTTCAGACACAATTCCCTTCTTCAGGGTTAACAAGTTGTAGAATTGTCTTAAATGACCCAACAAACCTTGTCTCCCTCCTAGGAGAGGATCAGCATTATTCAGTTCACATGATCTGACCAGCATGTCGTCGTCCCAGAAAGACTCTAGTTAGAGCAAACTTATAAATATGTCACAGGAGCAAATTGCACAATATTAAAATTCTTTGAACCCCAATGGAAAATTACACCTGACAGAAAAGAACTTTCCAACAATCCATTCTCACGCGAGCAAGTTTATGTCTCGCTCTTGTTGTTTTAAATGATTCACATACAAACTGATTATATCACTCTATTTAAAAATCCAGGGCACCGTGGTGGGGGGGGGCAGTCACTTAAGCGTCCAACTCTTTGTTTCGACTCTGGTCATAGTCTCAAGGTCCTGATATCAAGCCCCGTGTCAGGTTCAACGCTCAGCGTGATTCTCTCTCCCCCTCCCATTCGTGTGTGTTCTCTTTCTCTTTCAAATAAATAAATAAATCTTTTTATAAATAAATAGTCCAGATGCCGCCCTATGGACATCGCACGCAGCCATCAATCTCTACTTGTTACTCTCTCAAGGGGAAAATCTTCCACAGTGAGTTATGTCAACTGTTCAAGAGTCCTCACTTTGTGGATCGTAACACCACACGACTTTCCTACCCAGCTGCAAGTCATCTTCCAGAATCCAAAGGAATGTCCCAAGTCTGTCCGCAAAACATCCAGATGGGCTCCCTTGCCTCACACTCCAGTAAACAGTGGCGGCCAAGCGAGCACTGCTGGGTCAAGAGCCCACCACACTCACACTCCACCAGATGAAGGCCATCACACCCTTCCACCGGCAGGGTCTCCTGCCGCACGGGCCTGGAGGTCTCCCTTGAGAGATCATGGTTCCAAGTGTTCTCTTTTCATCTACTTAACTGCACTGCTTCAGATCACCGCTCATTTCCTTCCCCGTGTTAAACATCTAGATGTATCTATTAATGCCAACCACAGAGCCCAACCACCACAGACTACTTGGGGCTACCACGCCACATCCATCTCACTCTGGTTGGGAAGGAGAGGGGGAATTTTTTAGGCCACTGTGCTGCCTTACTGGGGGGGAGTGTGTAGTTTCCTTCAGGCAGGGGTTTCCTATGTAGGCACTGCTGTACACCTGGAGCCGGATCATTCTCTGTGGTGGGGTAGCGGTCCTGCATGCTGTAAGAGGCCAGCGGCCTCCCTGGGCTCTACCCACTAGATGCCAACACCACCCCTGAGATGGGACACTCCCAAATAGCCCCTGGGGAACAGATCACCCCCAGCTGAGAACCAAGGATTTCGACTTTCTGGAAGCAGAGACTAGTTTGAGGACCCTTTGTAACCCGCCTTTGTGTTCTTCTGGGATATTGCTGCTCCAAGCTCCAAGGGGGCTCCAAGCATGCCCCCCCCAGACCAGCAACACCTGGGAGCCTTCAGAAATGCAGGTTCCCAGGCCCCCTGGCTCTGCCAATGCAGAATCTGTTATTTCAACAAGATTCACTGGAGGCTGATGTGCGTTAAAGTCTAGACAGCAGGGGCGCCTGGGAGGCTCAGTGGGTTAAAGCCTCTGCCTTCGGCTTAGGTCATGATCCCAGGGTGCCAGGATTGAGCCCCACATCGGGCTCTCTGCTCCGCGGGGAGCCTGCTTCCTCCTCGCTCTCTGTCTGCCCCTCTTCCCACTTGTGATCTGTCAAGTAAATAAATAAAATCTTTAAAAAAAAAAAAAAAGTCTAGAGAGCACTCATATACCCTAGCTTGGAATCTATTGTGCAGGTTCTTACCAAGAAGACGGTGTGTAACTTAAGGTGCCAAATATGGCTAACACAGGAGAGGCACTCATCACTCAACGGTTGATTTCTTTCCATTTGTTTTTGGCTAGATGTGAGGGGGCGGGGAGAGAGAGAGAAGGAGAAAGGGAGAAGGAGGGAGAGGAAGGGAAGGAGAGAAACTGAGCAGGTGGGAATCAGGAAAGCAGGAGACCCGGTGGGAAGCCTGAGGCTCAGGGACCAGGAACAGCACGGGGACCTCATGGTCGGGCCTCAGCGGTCACTGCCAGGCTGTAGGGACCCTGGGCAGTCTCTTCACCTCTGAGCCTCCGTTACTGACCACCTGAGCAGGTTGCCATGAGGATGACATGCAGCAAATGTCCAACATGACGCGGCACGAATAAACATTTTCCTGTTGAATCATCCTCTCCAGCTGTAAGATGTTTAAATGTCATTAATTTGGGTGTTTTTGGCAAAGAAGTCTATCCCTTCTTATTTGGATTCCAAATAAATAACAGAACTTTAGCACACAGTGTTATAAAGTATTTTCAGTTCCAAAACAACTTATTCGATAGGGTAAAGTCACATGGAAGGTTAAACACAAAAGGATCGTACATCCCTTGTGCTACGGTGCCACCGAGGCAAGACGGGGGTAAAAAAAAGAATCATGGGGCGCCTGGGTGGCTCAGCGGGTTAAAGCCTCTGCCTTCAGCTCAGGTCATGATCCCGGGGTGCTGGGATCGAGCCCCGCATCGGGCTCTCTGCTTAGCTGGGAGCCTGCTTCCTCCTCTCTCTCTGCCTGCCTCTCTGCCTACTTGTAATCTCTATCTGTCAAATAAATAAATCTTTAAAAAAAAAAAAAAAAAAAAGAATCATCACTTTTTTTCCAAAGACACAATAAAAAACCCAGGGCTTATGGGGAAAATGGGGATAGGGATACAACACTCAAAAACATCATCAGTGACACATATTAAAAAAAAGAAATCCAATAAAAATGGTAGTATCAAAAAAAATGGTAGTATCATGTTACACACATTGAAGGATTAAGAAATACAACGGTAAGTGTAGGGCGCCTGGGTGGCTCAGTCAGTTACATGGATGGCCCTTGATTTCAGCTCAGGTTGTGATCTTAGGATCATGAGATCGAGCCCCACATCGTGAGCCAAGGGAGCTCGCAGAAGGAGCTGTGCACGTGTGCGTGTCTTGTGCATTCCAACTCTGCTCGGGTCAGAAAAGGTATAGTTTTCTGCTTTTACGTCGTGCTTCACCAGGAGAAAACAGAATATAAGCAAATATGCAATTCTGATTATTATTGTTCCCTAATAGATCAATCGCATGGGAATCCATTTGCGGTTTCCAACAAGAGAAAGCAGAACGGACCATATGTTGAGACTGCTTAACTTCTTAATCTTCGATGTGTGAAGCTCAGGGATCCTTCTGAAAGATATTTTATTTTTTGAAAGATATTTTAACTCAGTTCCACAAACTATAGTCAGAAGCCTCCAGAGATATCTAGCCCATTTTCGGTCTGACAATGCTTCTGAATAATAGTGTTTCATATCAAACTAGAGTTTCCAGAGTTCAAGAACTCACAAAAGTAACACTAGGTGTGGAACACGGAAGGCAGCTGGGAAGAGGGTTCTAGATTCACAGAGCGGAGTCTGTATACTAACCCTTCTGTGACCTGCAACGTCGCTTCACCGCTCTGGCCCCATTATCCTACACCTCGAAGCTAAGGTTACTTTCAGGAGCAGATGAGATCAACAGATCTGGAAATTACCTAGGCCAGGGCTTGGAAAATATCAGTTGAATGTAGATCTGCTTACAGACTGACAAGTAATCATGAAGGAAGCATAATCATTATTCTTCCAAGAGTTAAGGAGCACCATATCGAAAACATCCTTTATTCTACTGACTTGGCATAATGGTCACTGAGATGGCTATAAAAATACAGGGGAGGGGCGCTTGGGTGGTTCAGTCGGTGAAGCATCTGACTCTTGGTTTTGGTTCTGGTTGTGATCTCAGGGTTACAGGATTGAGCCCCACATCAAGCTCCACGCTGAGCAGGGAGTCCGACTATCTCTCTCCCTCCAGCCCTCCCCCTGCTTGCACTCGCACGCTCTCTCTCAAATAAATAAATAAAATCTTTTTTTAAAAAATACAGAGGAAACCTGGGTGGCTCAGTGGGTTAAAACCTCTGCCTTCAGCTCAGGTCATGACTCCAGGGTCCTGGGATCGAGCCCCGCATCGGGCTCTCGGCTCTGCAGGGAGCCTGCTTCCTCCTCTCTCTCTGCCTGCCTCTCTGCCTACTTGTGATCTCTGTCTGTCAAATAAATAAATAAAATCTTTAAAAAAAAAAACAACAAAAAAACCTCTGCCTTCGGCTCAGGCCATGATCCGAGAGTCCTGGGATCGAGCCCCGCGTCGGGCTCTTTACTCAGCGGGAAGCCTGCTTCCCTCTCTCTCTCTGCCTGCCTCTCTGCCTACTTGTGATCTCTCTCTGTCAAATAAATAAATAAATAAATAAAATCTTTAAAAAAAAATAGATGAAACAGAAAATAAACATCCCAAACACGAAGGTAGTTTACAGACACAGAAAGGCGTGGGGGAAGCAGCAGCTTGTAGTGACCCGGAAAGAATTGCATTTCCTCCCTCAAGATTTTACTAGCGTTCGTCTCTCCCTGGCTTCTTGGGTTACAGTCTAGAATGTCCCACTTCCTTGTCTAAGAAGAAGATGCAATCTCCTGAGTCTATAAAAATCCTTCTTGCTCAATCCACTCCCCCTGCCACAGCGTTTATGGCGTTTGAGGGAGTTCCAGAGCATCTGCCATGGTTTCACTCTTCCCTAGCCCTGCCAGGAATAAGGACCTCTTGTTCCCAAAGTCCAGCCAGACACACAGGGTCAGTGCTGCAAAATCCAAAGAATGTGGCTTGCTTGCTTTGGGGACTCCACATTCAGACCTGCCTCCGGAGCACAGAACACGCACTTGGTCCTGAAGATGGACACAGACCACAAGAACTCGGCTGTGAACTCAATGAATTGTCCTTACGATTACCCTCCCCTCAACCGGTGACTGATATTCAGACCCTAGAAAGCTTTCCCTACTAATAAAGAGATGCTTGGAAGATCAAAGGCTGATTTTACTGATTTTATTTCCCATTACAGATTCATTAAGTGACCTCTGATTTTCAGTTTTACTATTAAAAAAGCATTGCTAAGCGTCACACAGAAGCCAAAGGCGATGAAGCACAAACTTCTAGTATCAAGACTTATCACTTGTTGGTGAGAGTTCAAAGTTCCTCGACGATCATCAAGTTATTAATGGAAGCAGAAAACTAGTTGACTGTGTAACAGGAATCCAAGGCTGTTTTCCCTGATAGACTTGGTCCACCAACCCTGCAGCAGTCTTCCGTAACGCATCGCCTTCATGGTAGAAATAGAAATAGGAGCCTATTTTGTAATTATTCCTTTCTGACGATTGGTACCTTCAAAGACCAAGTAGGAAATACTCCAGGCCTAAATACAGAAATGTTTCCCCTCAACTGATTAAGGTGATTCCATAAATGTGGATTTAACTTATTTTCCCGTTTACAATGACTGGCTCTCACTTGGCCATTTCAGCCACTCTATGCTAGAGACAGGACGCATCACCTATTGTAATAAAAAGGCTTGCCCACAAAGTGACATCTAAGCATTGCCTCACTCCCTCCGCAGGAAGGGTACTACCCCACTTTTGATGAGGTCACTTACACACACTGGGGTTAGTGGCTTGCCCAAGATTACCAGATACTCAGGAGAAGTCCTGAGGCTCCGACCTATAGGTCTCCGATCCTTAGTCCAGCACTCCTTCTGCTCCGCCCCAAGAGCTCCCACCCGAAAGAGCTATCCGCAGGCTAGCAGAAGATCAGTAAGGAGGCCAGAAGAACCTCAGGCTTCTGTCTCCCACTCTAGTCGGGGCCCGTGACCCACCCTCACACCCAAATGCCAAGCCAATCACAGAGAAGCCAATCTAATTTATCCAGACAGCCTTGGGGATCCCAAAGACAGTTACTGGCGCCCCCTCCCCACCCCAGGGAAACAATCCGCAGAGTTACACAGTGATCTGCAGACAAAATACGAAGGATCAGGCTCCGGGGGACGGAGGGAGGCTCAGTTGGGTATTACTGGGTACGCCCATAGTTTGGCTCTACTGGCTGATGCTAGAACCATCCCAGGGCTCTCTAGGGCCGGACAGTAGTTCCCAGAAGTGACCAGCAACAACCTGCTATGGGCATCAGGGTCAAAGCTCACCAAAGGGGACCTCCCTGGGGAAATCACAGGATGGGACAGACTTGCTCTCTTGTTGTCATGGCCACTCTGTCCAAGGGGTCCTCTTCTGGACCATCGCCGCCACGGTACTCTGCAAGGTGAAAGCCCCTTGAATCCAGGCCCCTGGCCCTTCCATCCCTTTATCTTCCACCTAGGGTTTCAAGGCATCTCTGTGATTCATAGGGCCAGACTACCTCCAATACCCAGCTACCAACCAGCCAAAGCAAACCCTACCTGCCGGCAACTGAGCATTTGCCAGGCACCAGGCCTCTGGCCAGGCATTTTTCTGGGAGTCAGGTAAGTACAGTACCCAATTACAATGAGGAAATTGAAGCGCAGTGAGAATAAATGGAAGTATTTGCCCAAAGCAGGCAGTTAGCACAACAGAAATGAGAGCGTCTTACCCCTAACGTGGACATGATCGATTTGCCACACAGGTCCTTGGGTCTTCCCCAGCACAGGGCTGGGGAAGGAACAAGGTCACCATCATTTAACTGCATGTTACCCTGCATAGGCTTCTCCAAGGGCTGGAAGAAGTGATTCCTTCTCAAAAGTAATAATGGACACACTGGATGTCAGAGGTGGCTGTCTCGCTAGGGCGAGGCCATAAAGAAACAAAGGACTGCAATCCCACCGCGAGGCGGAGCCAGATGTGCTTCTGTGTCTGGGACTTAAGGTCGCGCTGGCCACAGATGTGGGAAGAACGGAGCATATCAGGGCAGAGCAGGAGACGAGCGCTCCTCAGTGGCTGGGAGCAGAGGGGCAGCATCACCCGACAAGCGGGGTTCTTGTGAAACAACCCAGAAGCAGCACGGAGTCTCTGCCCCTTTGGCCACCGGCCCCACCCTCGGGAAACCGTCTCAGAATAATGTGCTGACTGCAGGGAATAAAACACAGAGGACTCAGAAGAAAATGAACTGATGGTCATCTATCAAAATTTAAAGAGTCTGAAATGTATATAAAATATACCTGATCACGTAACGGACTCGTATGTGCCTCTGTAGTAGGCATGTCCTTTATTAATGCTGGGGAGGGCGGAGCGTATGATTTCAAAGGAGTGATGGCTGTAACGCTATTTTGAGGTCTCTGCCACACTACAATGAAATATGAATAGATCGGTGGTTTCTGTTAGTGACAAAGTCACAGGAACTGCTAAAGTCCCTGTGATTTGTTGCCCACATCCACAAGAACACAAACACTAAGTTTTCACTGGAGGTTGGTGAAAATAGGGATGTATTTTTTTCCTATCCCAGTTCCCTCTGAGTTCTATCCCCAGGGGCCCCTTGGAGGCCTGTGGAGCCCTTAAGAAGCCCTTGATTTAGCCCAGGGGTCCTCAAGCTCCAGCATGGAGGCCACATCCCGCCTGCTGCCTGTTCTTGTAAATAAAGTTTTATTGGCACCCGGTTACGCCCATTTGCATCCAAATTGTCTAGTGCTGTTCTTGCACTATGATGGCACAGTTGAGCAGTTGCAACAGAAACTGACTCTCTGGCTCTTTCCAGAAACAGCTGACTGATCCCTGTGTCAGACTCAGTGAGCCGGGAAGTCTCTGTCTGGGACCTGCCACCACTCGGGCCTGAGACTCTGGGGGTGGCAGAGGGGACAGAGGATTCTAAGCAGATCCTTCAGGCTTGACCAGGCAAGCGCCTACTGCCTCATCCAGCCCCAAGGCCTCTGGATCTCTCTGCATAAGAAGCTCGCTTCTGGGCCTGAAGGAGCTCCAGGCCAAAACCGGCTTCCTGCAGCCCCAGCTGGCTTCTGCCTTGGAGAAAAGTCCGATGATGTTTGGCAGCCAGGGGAGGCTATGGCCTTTAGAAGGCCCGATCAACCCGGATTCAAATGTGGCTCTGCCTGGAATCCGGGTGGGCTCTCTCGAGCTTTTCAGACTCCATGGCTGCCATGAAACACTTTCCAAATGCGAACGTAAAACCACCCGCCACACCGGGCTCCCTGTTCAAACACAGCACTTGTTCCCGGGGCCTAAGAAACGCGAGGACAGAAACAGGGCACACGTCCAGGCCATCCATGCCACGGGGAAACGAGCCTCCCCAAGAAAGGGTTGTCTACGCGCCAGCGAGCCCCTCGGCCTCTTGCGCGTTGCCCCACGGAATTCGGATTTCTTCCGACCAGCCCTCCGTGCGACTTGCTTTCCCAGAAGCATCCCTGGAGCACATCGAGTCTCCAGCCTGCGGCCCGCCTTGCCAGTGTGCCCGGCTCTGGGCCACGTGCGCGTGTCACTCTGCTGTCCCGAGCTTCAAAGCCCCTAATACACCTTGGAGATGGGAAGACCGGCCCGAGCCAGCTCGGTCCTCCCTTGGTGAGACAAGGGAGCAGGACAAGAGACAGCAAAGCAACCCCGGCCTGCCTCGGATGCCCGCACAGCAGGTGGCAATTCCGAAGGCCAGCGCCCCCTGGCCTCCCCGCGTGGGCTCCCTGGTGCCTTCATCCACTGGCCTCGCGCACGCCCCTCATTTCATCTCTCCCCCGATAAAGAGCATCTATTCAAAAACTTGAGAGTGATCAAATGCAGAGCGAGGGCTTCTCCTCTTTTGATCATCGGAGCAGCTGCTGCGGCCGAACTGTTTTTCTTCCCCCCTTTCCCCGGGTTTTCTCTCCCGCAGCTGCCTTTGTTTTTTGTTTGAGGGCCTCCTCCCACTTCCCCTCCTCTAACTGGTTACAAAGTTGGGGCCCTGGGCCGGGGGGATGCTGAAACACAAAGCGGCGCTTGTTAAAAATTTGAGTAAATCTGGGCTAATAGCCAAATTTAATTCTAAAGACCCATTTTGGAGGCTCAAGCCGAAAATGGAACCTAGTAGAGGTCTGGTTGTTTCTAGGACACCATGTCCCTATCGCGGGGGGGAGCGGGGAGAGCGGGACAAGAGCTTAATTTGATTCTGTTGGCCACCATGTTTTGAAGATTTGATGCATATTAAAAAGAGAGCTAAGCTATAAAGGTTCTTGGTTTGGAATAACTTTATGATTACCTGGAATGTTAAACTCAATGGCTGTACCACACCGTCACAAAATTCTTATATTTTCCAAACCACACCTAACCAGATCCCACCTTCCTAGAATAGAGCAGATCCAGCATTTCTATGGGGGTTTTGTTCCCCTTCGAAGAAATGCGCAACCTACTGCTGTCCACATTTTAGGATTAAATCCATTAGAAATATCTAGTACCCCCAAGAACACAGCAGTGGCTGGGATAGAAAATCACCACCCAAGTTCATAAACTGTTTTCTGTGATCACGTTACTCCCCAAACTGATGCCACAGAACAATTTTAATAAGCTAATCTCAAAAGGTCCTCCTTTTATTAGTAAGTTAAGTGGTGGTTCTGCAAAAGATGCTCTTTTGTGGTTTTGCAGTCATTCCCAGGAAGATTCTGGAACAATGGTCATACGGGTAAGACTGCTAACTTGAAAATGATCTAACTGCACTTAAATTTGAGGGAATAAATGTACCAAAGAGTTTGAATTTGGTGGGGTTTTTTTTGGCGGGGGGGGGAGGTTGGTCTGTTTCTAGGTTTCCTCTTAGTTCTACAACCCACTTGCAGATTAATTAGGACATAAAGCTAGTTGTTTACCGTTTTGTTTTGTTTTTTTAAGATTTTATTTATTTGACAGAGAGAGAGCACAAGCTGGAGAAGCGGCAGAGGGAGAGGGAGAAGCAGGCCCCTGCTGAGCAGGGAGCTCAACATGGGGCTCAATCCCAGGACCCCGGGACCATGACCCCAGCCGAAGACGGATGCTTAACCGACTGAGCCCTCCAGGCGCCCCTAGTTGTCTACCTTTGCATGTTCTGTGGTGACTGTGGCCTGACGAAGCTGAATAGCTTGTTAGTAAAGGGCAATACCAGGATTTAAACCCAGGTTTGCCAGACTTTAAAAATGACGCCTGGGTGTCTCAGTGGGTTAAGCCTCTGCCTTCAGCTCAGGTCATGATCTCAGGGTCCTGGGATCGAGTCCCGCATCGCGCTCTCTGCTCAGCAGGCAACCTGCTTCCCCTCTCTCTCTGCCTGCCTCTCTGCCTACTTGTGATCTCTGTCAAGTAAATAAATAAAAATGTTTAAAATATATGAAAAATTCTTTTAAAAAATAAACAAAAAATAAAAATGACTCCTAACCATGTGAAGTTCGATTCAAATCCAGATTTGTCTAGCTTTAAAATGGATTATTAAACACCCCACTTCCTTTTGAAAGTTAACAGGGGAGAAATGGGTTTGAAGAATACCTATTAATGTTCGTGTACTTCATTTTCAGGGGACCCTCTCAAGTTCCGATTTATACCCTATGCATTTTTACTTTAGATACAATGTTATCAGCTTGATTATCCGCTTTAGCAACCACGATTAGTGGCAAAACTCCGAAAATGGGGAGAAGGCATCCCTGAGAGTACAAAGGAGATTAAAGAGAGAAAATTATGAAAATTATACTGAGAAAGCCCAGCTATCTGAAGCCACTTTCGGGCTCGGGCATAAGTCTTCCTGTCTCATTCTTCTATTGCAAGACGGCACGCGAGTGGTGTCCGTTTTCGAAGATACTTACAAAAGTCGATCAGAATCCACACATGCCTCCATTAGCCAAATGATGAGAGTTAGTATCAGCAGCGATGAGACATACTGATAGCACGTGTCCTCAGACCCAACACCCCGCCGAGGGCAACGAGCTCAGACACCCCAAGTGTGCAACGTCGAGCTAATCGGGACAAAAGATGGGACAAACCCGAGGTGAGAGACAGGCTACCAGGTGTCTGACCGGTTCGCTTCAAAAGAGTACAGGTCTCGAGAGATGAGGAGAAAGTGAGGAAACGGCATCAATCAGAGGAGACTAAGGAGATGTCATAGCTCACACCCGCGTGGGATCCGGAACCCGATCTGCAACAGAAAAATGGCATCAGCGGAGAAACCCGTGGAACCCAAATGGACGCCGTGGTTTCAGTGAACTGCAACGTACCCGTATTCATTTTCTGGTTTTGATCATCGTCCTCGGGCTGCGTAGCCTTTGATGTAGGGGGAGACTTGGGGAATGATATACAGGAACTCTGTTCCAGTTTTACAATGTTTCCCTAAAATTATTTCAAAATAAACAAAAATTTTCAATGGACCAAATTTGGTTCCCCATACATATGGAAAAGAGAGCTTGGAAATCTCTGCTCCCAAAATATTTAAAACAAAAACATCCTGGTTCTTGATGAAAGGGATAAACTTCCCATTTACTGAGCACAGAGTTGGTACATAAGTGTGTGTTGAAAAATAAATAAATCTCACTTCCATGTAACAAGGCAATACCACTGTGGCAATACCTTTTTTAAACCAACTTTTTATTTTAGGACAGTTTTAGATACAGAGAGTTATTGTGAAAATAGTACAGAGAGCTCCCATATACCCCACACCCCGGTTTCCCCTAGTATTAATTGATGTCTGATACGACTATGGTATATTTGTTGAAATGAATAACAAGCTCCACCCCAGATACTTACGTCCCTACAGTGGCTGACCCTGTTGGCTCTTTGGGCAGACTTGTTATTCGGATGACAACGAAGATCAATTCGGCGCTCATCATGTGTTTACTGAGCACTTACTACGGGCCAGGTGCTGTGCTCGCAGTTCGCATAATGGTCACAATAATGGAATTAGGGGCCTTTCATCTGTCCTTCGACATAGTGAAGACTGAAGCCCAGCGAAGCTAAGGGGCAAGTTCCAGATCACCCAGGAGGAAACTGGAGCAGGATTCAAACACAGGAAGTGTTTCTAAGTACATGCTTCCAATCACTGCAGCTGTCAGCCGATGGAAATCTATCCGCAGCCACTAGTCTAAGCTTTCCATGTCCTGTATGTGTTCACCTGGCTTCATTCACAGTAACCGAAAGGCCTCACGTTTCTTCCTCTTTGACTTGCTCTTAGATGCACCCACCCTGCCCTCTAAGTTGTCAGTAATGTCGCTGGCGCCTGTCACCTAACATTTCCCCTCTCCTTCCAGCCTAACTCCGTGGTCCACGGATCTGACCCAGATCACTGATAAAAACGAGGACCCGTGACAATGCAGCAGCTACCTCCCTCCAGGGTGATGTGGCTCATGACCCAGGAACATTTGTGCCACACTTCAAAAAACGTCCGCGGCACCGCACCAGGTAGAGGCTGGCCCAGGGGTTCTCAGCCCTGGCTGCTCATTAGAATCCCCAACGGAGCTTCAAAAAGCCCGTTACATCAGAATCTCTGGGGGCAGGATGCAGGCATCCGCATTTTTAAAGCACGCTCGGTGGTTCCAGGGTGCAGCTGGGTTTGAGGACCACTGGGCTGTCCATTTCCCTTCACCCACAAGGAGACCAGGGATTCAACCCAGTGCGGGACTCGGAGTTCCGGATCATGACGTCACCCTCGTCACGCGGTCAGACTGCCCACTGACAAAGGATGCTAGCCACCCGTGGGGTACGAAAAAAACTTTTACGAACAGAATACTGGCCCCCGTGATTTACTTCGCGATCTATGGAACTGGAGAGACATGAATGTAAATATCACCGAAAGAGAGGCTTCTCCTGGAATTTCTTGGTGTTGACATCGAGCTCATTAATTTCTTTTACACTGCTAAAATATCAAAGACGCAACCTTGAGACTGCCACGCTAAGTAATTTATTCCCCAGATGGGCTTAATTTATGCAGGACAGCAGAAGCATTAAGAAGCGACAATGTGGAATATTTATATTCAGGTACAGCAACATATTGCGAAGAGGTTAAAAAAACAGAAAATACCAGCAAACTGAAAACATCATTTGTAACAAAAAGCATGTGATGGCACCTTATACTCTTTGTATATGAAATAATAATACAGTTGATCCTTGAACAGCACGACTTTGAACTGTAGGAGTCCACGTATATGCAGATTTTTTTTAATAAATACAGTACTATAAATGTATTCTCTTCCTTATTGTTTTCTTAGTAACCTGTTCTTTTCTCTAGCCAACTTTAAGTATATAATACATATAACATACAAAATATGTGTTCATCGACTCTTACTGGTGATAATAATAATAATAATAACAGGGCACCTGGGTGGCTCAGTGGGTTAAGCGTCTGCCTTTGGCTCAGGTCATGATCTCCAGGTCCGGGGATCGAGCCCCACGTTGTGCTCCCTGCTCGGCCTACTTCTCCCTCTCCCTGTGCCCCTCCCCAGGGCTCGTGCTCTCTCGCTGTCTCAGATAAATAAAATCTTTAAAAATAATAATAAAAGCTTAAACACTGAGTATTTTCTGTGGCCAACCACTGCTCTACATTCTCTCTCTCTCTATATATATATACATATACACACACAACCATTTACCACTCAGTCGTACAGAAATGTCATTGTCTCTGTGCTTCAGAGTAGAACATCAAGACCCAGAGAAGTACTCCCGTAGGTAACTGGCATTTAAATCCAGCAGTCGGACTCCGAAGTCCACCCTCTAAGCACAATACGACACTATGACATCAGATCGTTGTGTTAGTTTCATAATACACGAGCATACGGGGATACCGAGGCCTGGAGTGGTCCAGAGACAACCTCACACAGCTTTTAAGGGCTCAGATCAGAACAGAATCCTCTCCTGACTTCCGGTCCAAGCTTCCTCCTTGTTCTACCATAATTAGTCTTCCTCGGGTACTTCTCTATAGACTAGCTCTGCCCAACAGAATTTTCTACAGTGACGAGAACATACGAGACTTGTGTTGTCCAATGTAAGTAGCCTCTCGCCACGTGTGACTGCTGAGCATTTTCAATGTGGCTAATGTGACTAAAGAAGTGAGTTTAATTTAATTTAACCTAATTCAAATTGAAATAGCTAGGGACTGTCATATGGGAAACACTGTGAGAGAGGCCACGAAAGGTCTCTCATTTTCGCCTTTTACAATTACTTTGCAAACCAAATTCACTTCCAGGCTCTGCTTCTGAGCTCATTTAACAGCTCATCAGCCCAGCTCAAGCTCTATTGAAATAAAAGGCCACCGAGGGCTTTATACAAGCACGAGCTCTCTGTGATCTCACTGGGCATTTGTCTGGGAAAATCACCACAGCAGGCTCGGCCATAAACTGGAATGTGTGACTCACAAAATGGAGTAAAGGCAAGGAAAATATTTGCTGAAGAAAAGCCATTACCCGTTCCCTTGCACTCTGAAGACGTAGCTTGTTTCCAAGAGCTGGAAAAGGTTTCGAGATAAGTGGAGCGTGAACTTGCTGACCAGGAGCCTGTCACCCAGCCTGAGCCTGCCTGGAACACCGCCCCAAACTGTGAAATTGAAGGCATTATGGCCCCAGGCCCTTCCCCGGGGAGCCAACCGCATTGGGTCTTCATGACTTTCTTAGCCTTCCACCATCTTCCTTCCCGAGCTGCGAAGGCGCAGGCCAGAGACGAAGGTGAACAAACTTACCAGAGAATCACATGCTTAATCCAATCTAAATCCGATCCAAAATTTTGGCTTCCTGCTTCTAAGACTGAATTCTGGAATGCACTTCTTTCCATTAAGAGGCCAATTCCTCTGCATTTTCTCTGGAGTTCAAAGAGCAAAGTAATGCTGAATCAACAGATTTCACTATTGTCACTGTTAAAAACTGGTTTTACCCAGATTACCTTCTTAGCATCCAAAATCCAACTGGGGAGACCGACCGTAGCCCCCCAGATCGCCTGAGCCCCCATTACTTGTGTTCCTTATGATGGATGTTTATATGGAGTTTCGACGAGCAATTAAATAAGATGCCTCTGAAGCAATCCCTTTGATAGACACAACTGGAAGGAGGTCAGCACTCTTTCGTACTTAAAAGAAAATTTAATTAGAGTGATCATCTAAATGGGGAAGCCAATAATGTGAAGGCAAAAGAGAAGATTGAAGACAGATGATCAAAGAAAGAATTCTGCTTTAACAGTGGAAGGGAGGGAGCACTTTAAGACACGGTCGCTTCCCCTCACGTGTGTCCCTGACACAGCCATGGCTTCCGATGCTTGGTCCTGCTTGGGTTGTTTAAAAACGGCTCCCCACATGGTTACTGTAAAAGGACGACGGAAACTTCCTACTTTCATCTATTTATTTTGATTATACATCTTGCCCTGAAGAAAACTCCATATGGGGTCGGCAAAATTACTGACTCCATCCTATTCCGTTAGTGTGAGGGAAAATATACTATCTTAGTTCCTTTTTTTTTTTTAGATGAAAGATATTAAATATTTATAATTCAAAGTTGAAGCGCTAAAAGCTATATGCTAATACGAGGAAGACGCTAAATATTTCCAGGACGGGCCAGTCCTTCTGTTCTCTCTAGACCACCACACCTTATCTCCAGGCAGCGCTGTCTCAATGTTGCATGTAACTTCAAAATAGCATAATTTTATGTACAAAATGTGTTCTTCCTCGATTTATACCAGCCAAAATGTGAAATGAAGGCAGGGGGTAAGCCAACACTCTAATGTGCCGCTGAAATGGTAACAAACATTTCAGTATCATCCTGTTCTATCTTGTTTACAGTCTTAACACTGGAGCATTTCACAAAATAAGAAAATTCCTATTCAAAATGTGTTAACCCCACCAGGCACTCAAAAAGCTCTTCCTTTTCTCCATCCTGGATGTAATGGTGATAACATCAGCTACACAGATTTTTTTTTTTAATTTTCTATTTATAATGTTAATACGAAACCTGGATTGCAAGCATGTCATTATTCTGAAAGAAAAATCCAATTATTGCCACATTTGAGGTTTTTAAAAATCTGATAGTTTATAGGATATGTTCTTCACCAATTTTACTCCTCTTTTCAATATATATGGCAGACGCTACTTCCTGTTTCCCCAGTATCTATAGCCCTCCTCTTCTACAGTAACAGTATTTTTAGCTGGCTGCCCAGCAAAAGAATACCTTTCCCAGAATCACTTAGTTAGGTGTGGTCATATGACCCAAGTTCCAGGCACTGAGATATGAACAGAAGGAACACATGCAACTTCCACAGAATGGCCTTAGAAAGTCTGTCCCACCTTTTGTTCCTCCTATTAGCAGGAATCTAAAGGCGATGGCAGGAGCTGCGGCAGCCATCTTGGACCAAGAAAAGGAAGCTAAGTCTGAAGTAAGACAGAACAGAGAGGGGCTGGACCTCTGAATACTTTTTGGAGGACAGCCACCATACCAGCTGGCACTTTTACAACAAAAGGATGAAAACTGGCATGCAGAAGTTATTATTCACATTCTGGGCGGGGGGAGGGGGTCATTATAGTAGATAAACCTATATTCCAGCTGATCACTATGATAACAAAGTTATGAAATTATGTTTTACTCTATTAAAAAAATAATTACAGAAGTACACAAAGAACTGTTCTTCCAAGTCATCTGGCATCTGATGGTGTTCTCCAAGTTTCTTCAGAGAGGATCAGAGATTTACAGTATTTTTATGGGGTCCCGAAAATGGCAGTCCTCTGAACAGTCACTCACCCTACCAACTGGAAATCGCCCAATAGACTGACCACTTTTCAAAAACCTAACCCATCATCAAAAGTGCGTCACCACCGAGATCACTAGAACAAATGAGCAAGAGGCTTTCCTATTCCCTCTCCTGCGCTGGCAGAAGAAAATAAGTAGGAGGAATGGCATTCTCCATATCCACCCCCCACCCCACCCCAGCTGAGGGTCCCCTGTGCCTACAAGCTCCAACAGCCACCAGACAAAATCCACCATACCAGTGATGGACATGGACTGTGGCACCTGTGTCTGGCAGAGGTCAGGAAGACCGAGACGGAGCTAGAGCACTTTGGTTCAAACACTGGCCTTGCTGCTTGCTGGCTCTGGGATGTCAGGGGTGCGCTCTGTGGGACTGGCGGGGATTACACCCGTTGATGGCAGTGAAGTGCTTAGAATGGCGCCTCCACCCAGCAAGGAGTGAGTGAAGGTCTCCTACGAGTGTAAGTTGTACGGGAGCAAAGTCCGCCAACCCAACATGTGCCTCTTCCATATCCTGTCCCAGGCTGCTTACTTTTAACAAACTGTAAACCCTGGAGAGGCTCTGAAAAGCAAGAATTTTCCCTTTTGTAAGGGGCATTTACATGTATTAAGGAAATCTCCATCTGTAAGAGTGTCTCCCTTGGCGTTGGGGGCGGGGGGGGGGGGGGGGGGGGGGGGGACCGCCACCCTCAATCTCTAGAGACTTAGGCTTGGCCAGGACCGAAATCTGCATAACAACCCTAGCCGTTTTGTGGTGCTTTTCTTGGGGACCTCCCATGACCGGTGCCCCACCCACAAATCTTTTGCCTTGGGCAAAAGATGGTCTTTAAGGTGGTGGCCTCAGCCGTTCTGGGGAGTTACTCAGTTTTCCTGGGTCTCTCTTTTGTATACGGGAGGTGTACAGGACATTCAGCTTTTGTTTGATTTTCTCCTGTTGATCTGCTTCCCGGAGGAACCTCGAAGGGTAGAGAATTTTTCCTCCCCCATAAGTGTGTATGTGTATCATCTAAGTGTTACGCATGTGTGTATGTATCACAAACGGTTATATGTATACAACAGAAATGTAGGTTATATGTACGACAGATATGCGTGCATGTCTGTCCGCACACATCTCCGTTATATAAAACATACCCATTTATAGATCTATAATGGGGATGTACGTATGTATGTACTGGGGGGGTCTCCATTTCTCGACTATACATACATATATACAGATTTCTGAGAAAACCAAGTTGACCCATAAAAATAAAGTGTCCCTCTGTCCCGAGTTCAAAACCTTGTCAAAGCTTATTCTCCTGCATTTGTAATAATATACCTCATGATTAAGTCCATCTGCCACTTACATGTCCCCTAAGGGGCTCTGAAAGGCCCAGCAGGATTTCCAGCTGCTCTAGCACAAACCCAAGGGGCGGATGTGACAAGCGGGGGACAGAGCAGGAAGGGCACGGCACCCAAGGCAGCAGTCTCTGGACCTGCCTCGTGGGGCACAGAACTATCATTTTATCTTCTCACTGACCAAGGAAGCTTATGTGAGCCAGCTACGATGGGTGGTAACATAGAAATACACTCAGCTAATGAAAGATTTCCAGAAGAGCAGAAATGGATAAAAGAGCAGCTCCCACCACACCCCAAGTTCTTGGATTGGCTGTAAAAAGGGGCAGCACGGTCACTGTCTTTGTCTCCAAAACGGGACATATTTCCATCACCAGTGTGGATAGAGAATGCAATCTGTGCGTGCATGGGGGCTATACAAATTGTTATTCCCCACTTATGCAGCATCTGAAATGTTCTGGAAGCCTCAATCGTTTGCAAAACAGTCAAGCATAAAAAGACTGAGTGGCCAACAGATGCTCCAGAGCCCACTCCACAAAGAAGGAAACAAAGCCCTTGGGCACCCACTCCAGGCTACTGCAAAGAAAGGGAGGCCAAGTAGGGTACTGCTCCAATTTGTTTACAAAGAACATGTATTCATGTATTAGCTCGTGGGGAGGCGGAGGCGGGTATGTGTGTGCTTTAAGGGGGTTCGACCTTCAAAAAATAAATAAATCAGGGGGCAGACTGGCTATAATGGGACCTCCAGGACAGCAGAGGAGAGATGGAAGGAGACTGAAATATTCAAGCCCAGTGTTGGGGGGAGGGAGGCTGCGAAGCGAAGCTACCCCATCTTGTGCTCAAGTACGACTTCTCCCCAGGTTCCTCGGGGAATCTAGAAACAGTCCATTAAGGTTGTTTCACTCATTTAAACGTGGCAAGAACACAAACATGCTATGGGTAAATATCCCCATTTTAAAATGATAGACATTTAAAAGAACTTCCATGCTTCACAGGAAGAACCTCTGGCATTTCTCAAAACAACTATTTGATCAAGTCATATGCTGAAATGCCAGTTACATGAGTGACTCACCGGACCTGAGAAAATTATGTGTAGGGATTTTTATGGCAACACAACTGTACTTAATTCTAAATCGCATAAGCAACAGCCTCCCATTTTAAGTACAAAGTTACCATGGCAACAGTAACATACACCTTATCTCCTGTACCCCAAAGATAAGTATTCATAGGTAATACAGTCAGGGAAATAATTAAGGCTTTCCACTCCAGACTCAGCTGGGAGAGAGACTAGAATTCGCCAGGCGTTCGGGCAATATCTTCATGTTGGGGTTCCTACGATGGGGTCGCCAGGCTTCTAAAGAAAGAAGCACCCCATAATGAGGTCGTTACACTATGTTACAATAGCTACTGGCATCATCTGTGGCTTTGTCTGTGACCTAACCTGGGGTCTGGATCAGTTTTATTACCAACCATGTCTATTTCCCTAATGACCTTGAATTATGAACAATAATTTGCCACATTCCGAAAATGTCCTTTTGCAAAGGGTCTGATCCTCCCCCGCTGGGCATGTTCCAGCACGATGTGCGCTCGTGAAAGTAACCACACTCAGCTATCACTGAATCTGAAACTTGTTAATACCGTCCTTAAAATACCCAACAACTGGGGCCAAGGAGAGAAACAGCACCTGTGAGGTCACGTAGGTCGTAGACATGCAGGCCAGCATCGGTACTATTCGATCGCTAGAAGAAAAGGCCTTTGTGAACACATTTCTGTTGTTCTGCTTTTCATCCCTATCGGAATGTCGCTGCTCACAGGTGTAGCTGACCCACCAGTCTGGGGGCTCTTCTTCAAGGCCAAGGACTCTCTCGCGCACCATCATGGTTCTCCTACACACAACTGCACTTGGGCAGGGAGTGAGCACCGTGAAAACCCAGAAGCAAGCTGGGGAAGTGAGCCTCCGAGGAACTCGACCAGGGCAGCAGACGGGGCGGTGGGGGGGGGGGGGGGGGGACGGACAAAGCTTTCTTTTCTCCACTCCCTTTACTTACTTCCTTGGAGAAGCACCAACACGCTCTTCAGTCTCACGGAGGGGTCAAGAAACCAAACCTTTTCATCACAGAGATTTCAAATACCAGTATGTCCAGGACAGCAAACACCCCCCACCCCAGGATGGGGGCAAATAGGCCACAGGTGGGGGCGGTGTGCCACCGAGCGTTTTCCTGCCTGGCGGTCAGCCAGCTCTAGGACTTCCATGTGCTAAGACTTCTGTGAAGAAACACCTGTTTTCAAATAGAACGAAAAGCACTCTAATACGCAGGGTTCTGATTACTTGCTGTTTCCGAAGAGGATGAACCCTCGATTCTAGGAAACCAAGACGGGTCTCAAAGAGCAATTTATTCAGTTCAAGGAATGTTCGCGAATGCTTAGCAGCTTTATAGAAATAACGCAAAAGATAAGACTTTCTAATAAGCCGTGTAAAAGCCTCAGTATGTGAAATTATATCAGCTTTTTCTCACAAAGATGTTAAAGATGCACCAAACGAACATTCATAAGAGAGATAAAAATATGTTTAGGGATAATGAAAGGGCATGGACATTAAAACGTGACGCTTACCTAGAAAGGCCGTTTTTACCAAGTTCAACTAGAAATAAGGAGGAAAAACGTTTCTTGCAAAGATTCACTACAGGTACTTTTTTTTTTTTTTTTTTAATTTTATTTATTTGACAGAGAGAGATCACAGAGAGAGAGAGGCAGACAGAGAGAGAGGAGGAAGCAGGCTCCCTGAAGAGCAGAGAGCCCGATGTGGGGCTCGATCCCAGGACCCTGGGATCATAACCTGAGCCGAAGGCAGAGGCTTAACCCGCTGAGCCACCCAGGCGCCCCCACTACAGGTACTTTGAACTGCCAATATCAAGCCACTAAGAAGCACTTCATATGTTTAAGCAAACGAACACAACGAACGTGACTGGCCACAGCTTCCGCCAGGTCACTGGTACTTAACCACTGCCCGCACAGGGGCACCGCACACCTGAAGAGAACGGAGCACAGACAAACCCATGTTTCCCGAGCGGATGAGTCGGGCGGGATTCTCTGCTTTAGCAAGGGAGCGGTCAAAGGGCAGTATTCTTGAGTTCCTAAGTGTCTCTGAGGGAAACCCCAGGTTTGGGGACAGAGAAACCTAAAGCCAGATTCCTCTGAACACTGTTCGAAAGGAACCCAGAGCCACCATCTGTGATGTTTCAGGAAGGAAAAAAAAAAAAAAAAGAAAGAAAGAAGGAAGGAAGGAAGGAAGGGAAGGAAGGAAAAAGAAATGAATGGGGATTTTTTTTGTCTCCCTACAGAACCAGGGAGGAAATGGCCCTTGGGAGGAAATATTTCCTTCTTAGAATAAAAAGGTTAACCTTAGGGCACCTGGGTGGCTCAGTGGGTTAAAGCCTCTGCCTTCCGCTCAGGTCATGATCCCAGGGTCCTGGGATGGAGACCCGCATCGGGCTCTCTGCTCAGCGTGAAGCCTGCTTCCCTCTCTCTCTCTCTCTGCCTGCCTCTCTGCCTACTTGTGATCTCTCTCAAATAAATAAATAAAAATTAAAAAAAAAATTAACCTTACTGCTTAAAATTAAATGGAGAATGCAAAAATAATCGGTTCACGTCAATGTTCTGTGCTCTTTTTTTGTTACAGGAGTACTGGAGAGTTTGTTAGAATGGGGCCGGTAATAAATAAGACTCCTCAGGTAAAAAGAATTTTCTGAATCTAATGATGATCCATTTCATATCAGACACGTAACCATTTGTCTCGTCATTGTGTCATATTGTCACCATGAAGAAAGCCTTGATTGTGGTATGACTTCAGTGGCCGTCAACGGAATTAAACTACCAGGTCCACAACAGCACCAATAATGAGTAACTTCCAGGACTTCGTCTGTCCACGTCAGAGCGGTTCGTCCTGAAGGCTCCCCTTCAGAAAGGCACCTTCTGAGGCCTGCAACTCCCATGCGTGGGCCCCTCTATTTGGGGTCTACAGTCCCTCCCTCCACCTCAGCCCCAAACCCAAACCTTGCCCCAGCCCATTATTTTAAAGGTTTGCAGTGAGTGTCTTTCGGGACTTCAAAATCTCAATCTGCATCTGTATCCTGACCTTGGCACTCATCACACTGGGCTCCAGGTAGAATGTCTAGCACCATCTCTGGCCTCCACTCTTGGGGGGTAGTAACCAAAAATGGCTCCGGACATTGTCAGCTGACCCCTGGGGGGGCAAAACTGACCCCAGAGCAGAACTATTGGACTGAGTGACAAAGTCTTTGAACACAAAATAACTTGCTGCTTTTTAAAGAAACTGAGGCCTCCACAGCTCACCAGTCCCTGAATGAGGGAGGCTCTGACTTTCTAAACACTACCTCTGAGCACTGAAGAAAGAGTCTACCCAGGCAGCAAGTCAACATCTTCAAGCCACCAGCCAAGCAGTGCTTCCTAATGGACAACCCACTCTACGTCATGGTTACTTTGATCAGAAGTTTGAGTCTTCCTTTTCATGGTATCTCATGTGCCAGGTTAGGCTGAGGAAATCGAATGCACTCAAAAAGCAGGAATACCCCCATTTGTGTTCAAATCGCTAAATGATCAAATAAGAGGACAAAAAAAAATTAATTTCACATCCAAATTTAGATTTCAATTTTAAAATTCTAGAGTTTCTATATTAAGAGACCAAGACAAAAAACACATGACAGAAAGGTGAATTTTAAGAATGGATTCTCATGAGCAGACTTTTGCAAGATTACTCAAATCTTAAATGGATAGAGGTGGGGCCCCTGGGTGGCTCAGTCGGTTAGGCGTCTGCCTTCGGCTCAGGTCATGATCTCAGGGTCCTGGGATCGAGCCCTGCATCGGGCTCCCTGCTCAGCAGAGAGTCTGCTTCTGCCTCTCTCCCTCTCCTTCTGTGCGTGCTCTCTCGTGCAAGTGCAAATTAATAAATAAAATCTGTTTAAAAAATAGAAATGGGGCACCTGGGTGGCTCAGTGAGTTAAAGCCTCTGCCTTCGGCTCAGGTCATGATCTCAGCGTCCTGGGATCAAGCCCCGCATCAGGCTCTCTGCTCAGCGGGGAGCCTGCTTCTCCCTCTCCCCCTGCCTGCCTCTCTGCCTACTTGTGATCTGTCTGTCAAATAAATAAATAAAATCTTTAAAAAAAAATAGAAATAAATGCATGGAGGTTGTTTTTTGTTCGTTTCTTCTAAGTAGGCTCTACACTCAACATGGCACCAGAATGGCTCAGTTGGTACAGTGTGCCACTCGATCTTGGGGTCATGAGTTCAAGCACCCCATTCAGTGTAGAGATTACTTAAAAAGAAATAAAGACTTTAAAAAATAAAACTAAATGTATGGAGGTGTATGTGTGCACTGGTTGGTGGGGGAGGGAGCCCAGGGAGGGCAGTCAATGTGTAGAAACTGTCCGACAGTCCAGTCTTGTTCTGGCCATCACCAACAGCAAGGGAGTAACAACCATCTATTAAAAACTGCGTTTCCTAAAATATCCTAGGAGAATTCAAATTTGTGATTTCTGTTGCCTCCAAATAGATAAACAAACGTTTGAGGCCTTGTGGCGGAATATTTCTGTGAAGTGATGGGTAACAGCCGTACACGTAATCTCATTTGACGGCTGAATAAGTCACTTTCTGGAGTAAATCAAGTTCGCGCTCCAACCCAGTGCTGGCCTCCTCTGCACAGGGTGAACAGCTATGTGAAAATATTCCAGGAAAACTTTTCCATTAAACTGCTTAGGGGAACTGGGTAATCTTGAGTCGGCCATGAAAAAAGTTCCTTTTCTCGAATAACATCACCAAATGTGGAAGTAACCATCCACCAGAACAGCGATGTTTAAACCACTCTAGACCTTAGCTGCATCACTCTAACAGATGAGTGGAAAATTGGCTTTTCGTCTCTTCCAACCAAGAATCTGCATCCTGAATATAAACTTGGTCTTTGTAATGGAGCCAACTGGGTCATATTTTTCTTTAAGAAGAAATCCACATCTGGGGTGCCTGGGTGGCTTAGTTGGGTTAGGCCTCTGCCTTCAGCTCAGGTCGTGGTCCCAGGGTGCTGGGATCGAGCCCCACATCAGGCTCCCTGCTCAGCCGGGAGTCTGCTTCTCCCTCTCCCACTGCCTCCCCCCGCCCCCCAGCTTATATGCTCACTTGCGTCATCTCTCTCTCTCTCACTCGCTTTCTCTCTCATTCACTAGCTTTCTCTCAAATAAATCAATGAAATCTTTGAAAAAAGAAGGAAGAAGAAGAAGAAGAAATCCACATCTTCACGTATCAAGGGTTTTCTTATCTCACGCCACTAGAGTATGTCAGGGGTCCATTTCAGTACAATCCCTCACTTCACTTGCGTTCTTCCGAGCAGGCTGGTACGTGGTAATGGACATTCCGCTTCCCTCTACAGCCTCCGTGTCTGCGCGAAAAGCGTAACCGTCACCTTGTACTTTCAGAAGCCACGGGTTGGTGGAAACAAACCATGACACCCCACAGAATTAGATTTGACACCAAATGATTTACAGTTTCCCTTTAAAAAAAGCCACAAAAACTAGAAGGGAAATCTATTAAAGAACAGATTTTTTTTTTAAGGTGCATGAAAACATTATTGGGGGATATAAAGGAGATCTGATTGTATGAAGAGCCGCATCCCATGTGCTCATGGAAGATTCAACATGGTAAATACACAGACTAGCATGGAAATTATCCTGTAAATTCATGCGAAGCCCACCAGAATCCTAACGGGGATGTTTGTGGAACATGAAAAGCAGATCCCAAAAGTACACCAAGAAGAAGAAAAAAAAAAAAAGAGAAACTACCTCGGGTACTTTTAAAGAAGAGCAAGAGGAGAAAAATTCTCCTAGGAGATACCCAGGCTTATTATACATCTACAACAATCAGGACAGTGTACTCTGAGCACACAGATGGCAAACACAGAGCCAAGAAACAGAATAGAGTCCAGAGATGTACACACACTATCAGTAGGGAAATTTAAAACACAAGAGAAGGCATTATATAAAAATCAGTGGGGAAAGGATGAACCATTAAGTACACGGTGGTTTCTGCACAGAAAATATAAAATAACAATAGATTTCTATTGCATACTAACACCAAAAAACTAAAATCCCAGCAGAATAAAGACTGAAAAATGAAAAGCATACTTTAAAAAAAAAAAACTTTACAAGAAAAGAGAGAAGAACAGATGATCATCTTCATGGCCTTGGAGATAAAGACAATTTTTTTTTTAAGATTTTACTTATTTATTTGACAGCACAAGTAGGCAGAGAGGGAGACAGAAGGAGGAGAAGCAGGCTCCCTGCTGAGCAGAGAGCCCAATCAGAGCCCAGTGTGGGGGCTGGATTCCAGGACCCTGAGACACCCAGGCTGCACCCCCCTCCTTTTTTTAGGAACAATTTTAAAATAAGGCAAAAATAAAGAGCACAAATCATAAAAGAATAAAAGATCTGTTAGGGTTTATTACAACAACAAAAAACTAAGTACAACAAAAGATACATTCCTTGAAATTAAAAGATAAACCACAGAGAGGAAGAGGACATTGAGGACACATTTAACCAAGGACTAATATATCCAGAATGTAGAAACAATCACTATAGGGGCGCCTGGGTGGCTCAGTGGGTTAAAGCCTCTGCCTTCGGCTCAGGTCATGATCTCAGGGTCCTGGGATCGAGGCCCACATCAGGCTCTCTGCTCAGCGGGGAGCCTGCTTCCCCCTCTCTCTGCCTACTTGTGATCTCTCTCTCTCTCTCTCTCTGTTAAATAAATAAATAATCTTTAAAAAAAAAAATCACTATAGACCAATAAGAAAAAACAAGGTTGGGGCGTCTGGGTGGCTCAGTTAGTTAAGCATCTGCCTTCGGCTCAGGTCATGATCCCAAGGTCTTAGGATCAAGTCCCACATCAGGTTCCCTGCTAGCCACGGAGCCTGCTTCTCCCTCTCCCCACTGCTTGGGCACACGTACATGCTCTTTTTCTCTCTCTCAAATAAAATCTTCCAAAAAAATAAAGAGAAGAAAAAACAAGGACATATGGGTGTCTGGCTGGCTGGGTCAGGAGAACACACAACTCCTGATCTCAGGGTTGTGAGTTCAAGCCTCATGTTGGGCATGGAGCCTACTAAAAGAAAAAAGAAAAGAAAAGAAAAAACAAGGATATAAATAGAAAGAGAAAACTCAAATAGCCAATAACCTACCCATAAAGTCTCAACCTCTCTAGGGAACTCCAACATAAAAAACAATAAAATACCACTTCCTACCTATCAGATTTTTGGAAAAATAACACTGTTGACGATACCAAACACTGGTGAAGTTACAGAGAAACACACGTTCGCACACTGTTGGCATCAGTGTGACCGATACCACTACTTGGGAATCAGCGAGGACACTTCGCTCGACGGGACGACAAAGCATTCCTTCTGACGACGACATCATTACTGCAGTCAAAAAGAGGACAAAGCCCCTCACTGAAGGAATGAAGGCAGATGATTACTCGTTTGAGTCCAAACAACACAAGAAGTTCATTCAAGCAAAAACACTTCTGTATCTATTTCTGAAACCTGTCAGGATGAAAACCAGAAGTCATCCCGGGCCTTTTGTTCCCAAGCATTGTGCTGGGAACAGCCAGCCACCAGTTCACTACCTACTATTAATTTAGATTTTTAAAAGATTTTTTTATGGAGACAGAGTGAGAGAGCATGAGAGGGAGAGGGAGAGAGAATCTTAAGCAGACTCTACACTGAGTGCAGAGCCCGACGCAGAGCCCGACACGGGGCTCGATCTCACAATCCTGAGATCATGACCTGAGCCCAAACCAGGAGTCCAATGCCAACCGACTGCACTACCCAGGCGCCCCTAATTCAGAAAATTCTTAAAACACCATCTTCTTTCAGTAACTGATTGGGAAGGGGCCATAAAATAGCTATATCAATCAGATCCTGGAAAAATATTACAAACACCCCTTTATTTACAACCTCGCCATCGGGTACTTTCCATTTCCCAGGGGGATAATGGGGCTAGGCCACCTTATCTCTATAATCTCTTCAGCCACGTGTATGTTTTTCCTGTACTTGTCTCATTGCTCATCAATTCTTTTCTTTTTTTTTTTTTTTAAGATTTTATTTATTTATTTGAAAGACAGAAATTACAAGTAGGCGGAGAGGCAGGCAGGCAGAGAGAGAAGGAAGCAGGCTCCCTGCTGAGCAGAGAGCCCGACGCGGGGCTCATCCCAGGACCCTGGGACCATGACCTGAGCCGAAGGCAGAGGCTTTAACCCACTGAGCCACCCAGGCGCCCATTGCTCATCAATTATTTTCAAAGCCCTTCTCACACCTGCTGTGTCGATGTTTTCCACTGAAAACAGAGGGTAGGAACCAGCGGTTTATGGACTCCCTAGAACATCTCTATGTATCAAGGCATTTAGTAAGTGCTTTTTTTTTTTAGAAGAATATTTTTCTTTTTAAAGATTATTTATTTATTTATTTGACAGAGATCACAAGTAGGCAGAGAGGCAGAGAAAGAGAGGCTCCCCGCTGAGCAGAGAGCTGGATGCGGGGCTCGATCCCAGGATCCCGGGACCATGACCTGAGCCGAAGGCAGAGGCTTTAACCCACTGAGCCACCCAGGCGCCCCTCCACAGTGATTTTACCCATAGTGATAGAAGCAGTTCTATTTTTCAGACAGAAAACATCACCGAGTTTTAAAATAATGTTACTAATGGTGATCACAAGCTGCCAGACCTAAGGGTTTATCCTGCGTGGTTCCATTTATATAAAGTAGAAAAACGGGCAAAACTATGTTGGCAGAAATTAGGAGTGGTTGCCCTTGGTCGGGTGCCTCAAACGGAGCTTGTGGGGAATTTCTGCAGCGCTGGTAATGTTTCGCTTCTTAAACTACATACTGGTTAATTTGGTAAAAACTTACCAAGCTGTCTGCTTATGGTTTGCCCACTTTTTATGTATATATTATACTTCAGTAGCAAATTTTTAAATGATTTTTATAATACCCATGCCTCTTACAAAACACCTAAAAGTATTTGTGACGGGAGCATTTATGTAATAGAGCTCAGACCTGTTTTTGGTAATCCAGGACACTGGCTTTGTGAAACGGTAATAATTCATGAAATGGAAATTCATCTCTTTAATGTTCTGAATTCTGTTTCACTTACCATGGAAACTGTCAGAATATGCCACATGAGAGAACTAAATGGAAAATATAAAATAAAGTGCTGCATCAAATAAAGTTATCTTCAGGGTTTGAATTTCTTTGCTAATTGCATCTCCATTCTTTGCTCCTTGTGTGAAGAACAGATGCCTGAATTCAAGCTGCCGTTTTAAAACCCTCCGTTTAAACATTCTTTTCGGGGAGTTGTGAAACATCACATTCTTAAACCTAACAGAGGGACCCGATACACATATAGAACAGCCAGTTTCCTAGGCTCCTTCTAACCGGCACTTCCAACGTTCTTGCGCTTTTTATACCAGAACTAGTTTCCAAATGGCTCAAACCTCTCCGAACAGACCAAGTTAAGGTCTCTGGCGGGGCTGGGGGGGGTGGGGTGGCGGGGGAGTGGGGGCCACGGACAGAGTGGGGCACGGAAGGGGCTGCAGGGAAATATACGGCTGTGGGAAAGAATTTCTGTGAGCAACAAGGGGGAAATCAGTCCTTTCTCTTACAATGCCTGTATCTCTCAAACACATGGAAAAATGTAATGAAGTCAGGACTACGGGCCCTAAGGACAGAACAGGACAGAACGGAACATGCCGGAAGGTTGCCTTAAAGGCTTAATCTGGGTAGCTTTGATTACAGCTAAGGAGATAAATTCTAAATATGGAAAAGCCATCAAGGTAATTACGGATATTAAAAAAATGGGACTAGATCCTTGATGTCTTTCTACCTAATGAAGAGCACAAAAGATGATGTAAGTGACTTTAGTAAGCAAGGCTAATTTCATATAGATTTCTGACCTTTCAGAGGTACGTGCGCTGAACAGCAGAACAGGTTACCAAGGAACGCAGGACACCCTCCATTCCCAGGGGGGTTTGGTCTCATTAATCAGATTGTTTAGTTACCATTTTACTCCATAGAGTGAACGAGGTGGTCTGCAAGGGCCCCCATTCTATCTCGATTCTCTGATGATCTTGGAAAAAAGGTTTTAAAAAAAAGCAACTTCCTTCAACTAGAAAAATCAAGCATCCCCTTTGGAAGGCAAACGCCCTTTTACGAACCAGAGGTCCTCCTATTCAGCAAATGTGCTCAACTAAGTCCTCAGTGATGCCCCTAGTGAGATTTTAGAATACCGGGAAGCACCAAGGTTTTCAGCCCCTCTTATTCTACAGCCGGGTTCTCGACATGGGTGGGTTTTGACCCTCGAGGATTGTTATTTGGCCCCGACTGGAGACATTTCTGGTTGCCACGACTAGGAGAGTGTTGCTAGCCTCAGGGGTGCTAGTAAATATCCTACAATGCACAGACCAGCCCCTCATGACAAAGAATGGTCCAGCCCAAAATGCCAATCACATCAAGGCTGCGATTGAGAGGGAAGGAGGGGCGCCTGGCTGGCTCAGTGGGTAGAGCACATGACTCCTGACGTCAGGGTGGTGAGTTCAAGCCCCACACTGGTTCTAGAGATTACTTAAAAATAAAATATTTAATAAAAACAAAAACAAAAAAAGAAAGAAAGGAGCCTTCTTTTATTTCAGTATCTGTCTCCAGCAGTCCAAGAAGAAAATAGAATCTAACAGTCCTGTAGAAAACAAATAAACAGGCAACCAAATACTAAGCAGTAAGTCTAACTCAACATCTTCTACCATACATCTTCTCACAGTGAGTTCAAATATCCTGCGCTATACACAGCCATGAAGGGTAAGATTCAAATGATCAGGTTTAACTACATTTTCCTTTGGCAGATTTTGTTTTCTAACGAAGTAATAAGCAGTTTTTATTCCTAGACATTAAAATCCTATCTTCTAATTACTAGGAAAGGTATTCCTTTTTTATTAAGTGGTCAGTTCATCCAGCAGATGGAATCATCAGATATAAGCATCAACCTATCGAGATAACTCTTAAAATAAATGCCCAAGATTGATCGAGAATAAGAGAATACAAATTGTCTACATCATCAGGAAGGAACAGGGGGCTATCACTACAGAGCCTGCGGAGGACACGATTCAACAGTTTATACAAGAATATTAAAAACAACTTTACGTCCATAAACTTGATAACTTAGGCAAAATCAAAGTCCTTAAAAACACAACCCGGCAGAATCAAACAAAGAGAAAGAGTAAATCTGAATAGTACTATCTCTGTGAGTGTGTTGCGGGGGGGGGGGAGGACGGGACGGGGGACGGACATAGAACTTTAAACATTTCCACAAAGAAAACTCCAGACCCAGATCACTTCACTGGCGAACATTTCAAATATTTAAGGAAGAAAAGCGCCACTTTTAAGATCACTGATCAAATACATAAGTAGTCAAGACCGGTTCTGTTTCAATGCCCACCCTTCTCATCCCAGAAAGGCTCACACTTCTTTCCTTCTCTACTTTATCCTTCGAAAGGGAGGAGGCCATACACAATATTAAAAAACATTTTTGCAAGATCCCCGTCTATGTGTCCAGTTTTGATTAAAACGCGGCCGGCCCCTGTCGTATTTCCTACTGTTCCCCACCCCCATTCGCTGCTCGGGCCAAGCCAGTTTCTTCAGGATTCCACCTGTAACTCTTGCCTGCTCCTACCTCTCTTCCACAGCACCCTAAGCCCTTCCGCTCTTCTCAAAACACCTCAAATCCGAGTCTCCACCAGAAGCTTCAGAGAAGCTACAAGATCTCACCCTTCTCACAACTCCTAGACTTCCACTTGGAATTTTACAGTTAGACACGGACAATTGTCTAGCTCAGTGGTTTCCTTTCATCTCCGATTGGCAGTTCCATCCGTCCCTTCCCCGCTTGAAATGTCTTGGTAATTCTCCCCAGCCAAGAGGGTGACATGAAGTTCTTCGCTGCTCTTACCTGTGGCCCCGCCCCACCGCAGGTCTCAGCGCCCCCACACCCCATATAGCCACGCCCATGACCTTGGCGCCCCGCATCCAGCAGTCTCCCCGGACTGCCCGCTCCTGCACATCTGTACCCAGGGCCTAGGACAGCTTCTCCTGGCCACTGCCACCCTGTCCTGCTCATCCTTCCAGTCTTCCATCAAGGGTAACTGTCTCCAGGGAACCCCATTCTGAAATACCAACACCAACCCCCCAGCCACACACACACACCTCATTTTCCTCAGAAAGAGGAAATCATTCTACAGGAGCTATACTTACTTCTACTATGATTTGTCATCAGTCTCTCTGAGATGGCTGTGCTGCTCTGAGGACAGAATTCAGTTTGGGGGGTTTGTTTAATTAAAAAAAAATTTTTTTTAAGTTATCGCTACACCTAAGGTGGGGTTCGAACTAGAACTTAAGACCCCAGGATCCAGAGTCGCAGGGCATCGCAGTGGCACGCATTGAACCCAACTGCAGAGGAGAATGGAAACGCTCTGTCCGACTGAGTCACCTTTCGGTCTCAGAAACAACAATGGATTTCCCCGCAACGGTGTTTTCACTCCAAGCTGGCCTGAACTTCAGAAATCTCACAAGAGGGAAGTACTTTTCACCAAGGACAGGAAAATATTTTAAGACACCAAAAGAAAGAAGAAGAAAAAAAAAAATCTGAAGGCAAAAAAAAAAGTAATGACACAACATTCAAACTGCTCTGTAAATTGTTCTGTGTCTGCCTGTGGCAATCAAATTACTTCTGAAGCATCTTCAAGCTCTGAATTCTGTTATTCTGTGAAAATCTGGGCTGAAAGTACTCATGTTATTAAAGAACAGTACTTGAGGTCCTTCGCCCTTTCATTGAGTATGATTCATCACAGCTTTGTAATACATCGATACAATTTTACATACCTTGTGAGCTGAGCATTGATAACGCAGCTGACCTTAACAGAGCGTCTACCCCACAAACCCACCCAATTCCTCTATTATCCTCTACTCCTTTTATAAACCACACTGACCACTGTCCACAGACTTCAAGGCCTCAAGGCTATTCGGTAGGACATCTATAATATATAGAATATATTGACATATATTCTATATTATATATGTAATTATTAATATATAGAATATATAAACATCTATATTCTGTAGATCTATAATATATAGAATATATTAGTATAAATTCTGTATTATACATATTAATATATAGAATATATAAACATCTGTATTCTGTAGGACATCTGGTGGACACCCGCCACCAGCTGGACTGCGTACCTAAGAGTCACTTGTATTTGCTTCCCAACCTATTGATGTCCACTGTGTTTGTTACTGCAATTATGAAATTTAATTCCATGCTACACGGACTAATAAAACGTGTGCAAAAGAAAGAGCTTTTAGTTCTTCAGAACCCAAGCTCACTGCGTTGGCAAGTCTTACAACGGAGTCACTTGCCAAAATGGCAGCCTAAAACCTCGGGCAGGACGACTGTAGAGGTGTAAGGGGAGTGAGGTAGAGGACAGAAGAGAACTCCGCACAGAGACTGGCTCCCCAGGCCCCAAAGCGCTCAGTGTACTTTGAAAGAATCTGAAACTGACAATCAGAAGCCAATGAATTCCGGCTGCGACTTCAAGGAATCCCAACCAGGGCTCACACGGAAAGCCAAGGCCTCAGATCTGCGACAAAATACTGGCAAATTAAGGTTAAAGAGAATGTTTAAGGCACACGTGTGGCACTTTGGGTGAGTCACCGCTTCGGCATTTTCCATAAACCATCTAACCGCTTCACCCGGGGACCGGCTCTAAAACCCTTGCAGGGGTCAAGTGGTTTAGGCTACAGCTTTTGCTGGAGCAAAAAATATACTAATTAATTATTTCCTGTTGGTCGCAGACATAGCTCAGGGCTACTGGGCTGTGAGGGTTATTTAAAATTTCAGTTTGCAGCCGGACTTCAAGGGAGCTCTCTCCAAGACCTGAGGTTGGGCTCGATGTCAGATCTTTGCACTCACAGGGAGGGAGGCTAGAACAATCTGGAAATACTTCCGGCCCAGCCCTTCATCAGGAGACCCTTCGTGCGTCTGGATTTCTGAGCAAACTTCTAGAACCAGACGCGTAGGTATGCCTGTCTGGCTCCTCAGGGGTCTTCCTTCTGAGTCTGGCCTCCAGAGGTGATGGGGGCCCTGTGCGTGCGGAGGGGAAAGGTTCCTGGAGCTGCCAGCTCTAGGGAGAAGAGGGCAGGGGAAGCCAAAGCTGGAAACACCACAGCTCGCTCCACCAGGCTCCCTGGAGGGGGGGGGGGGGCAATATTCCCGTTGGCGGGCACGACACGGTGCCAGCATTCAACCCGGCTCCAGTAAGTCCTGTGACGCTGCCTTCACGGACACAAATAGTGTTTAAACAATTAGGGAGCTGTTTTCTCCCTATTTTTCAAGCATAACATTACCCTCTCCTTTCTTTTTTCTAAATTACACCCCTCTAGATCTCTAAGAGCCCAGAGAAATAACTTCGTCACATCCTTTTATTCTGATGTAAAGGGAGATCAAGAAGGGAGAAAAGGATTTACCTAAGACCACAGAGCGCACGTGGCTGTGATTACTGGGGCCCACAGGAGGCCTCTGGCCTGCCCTGTTTTTCCTCAGTTCCCCCACCCTGGGGACCGGCTGCCCCAGCACCAGCAGCACCCCCCAGGGAACTTGCTAGACCTGCAGAATCCCCGCTCCCCTCCAGGGCCACTGCGGGACAAACTGCTTTTTTAACAAAATCAAAGAGGGTTTGTCTGCACGTTAAGTTAAAAACTGCTCGGAACCAGTCGCTGGCGATGCTGTTTTGTGAAATAACTGTTTAAATTCACCACCCTCACAAGAACTTCATCAACCACAAAGTGGATGAAAACCAGGAGTTATTTTGCTGTTTCTGATCATTTCATATAGAATTTGCATTTAAAACGACAACTAATGAAACAGAAGCAGCGTTTCTCTCTGGATACGTGAGCCGTGTCAGAGCAGGGTCGATATTCCCCAGATGCCTCTATCAGAAGTTATTACACTGAATCCAAGCAGTTGCTAAGGTCGTCAGGGCTGTGAATAAGGTAACAGTAAGGATTCTGGGGGCGCCTGGCTGGCTCAGTCCCTAGAGCATGGAACTCCAGAGCTCAGGGTCCCGGGTTTGAGCCCCACCTTGCACCCAGAGATTAGTTAAAAAAAAAAAAAAAAAAAAAAAAATTCTGTTAAGCAACAGGAGTTCCCAACAGAGAAAACCAAAGTAAACCTGGGAATGGCTGTGCGCACTGGCCAAATGCAGACCCCTGCAGCCCGGGGAGTAACTGGTCTTGCCCCTTTCACTTAGGCCACGTACTGCGTACAAATGAAACAACAGTTTCCCATTGGGCAAAAACCACCAAAGTTACTGGGTAGTCAAACAAACTGCAAACATCAACTGGCTTGTTGCGTTTACAAGAACTGTCCAGAAGAGGCAAATCCCTAGACACAGAAAGTAGATTAGGGGTTGGGTGAGGGAATGGGAGGGAATGAGGGGGTGGGGGTGGGGGGGTAGGATGGGGGGGGACTTCCAACGGGCACAGGGCTTCCTTTTAAGGGGGTGACACCCTTAGTGGTGGTGGCGGCCCAACTTGAAACACACTCAAAATCACAGACTTTGTACACTTGAATGCGCAAACTGTGGTTTGTCAATTATATCTCAACAAAGCCCTAAAAACCCCACAACTCCTTCAACGAGAAGGGTTTTCAGAGACACTGAAAGGTCAAAGCGCGTGTACCACTCCTGCTCGGGAATTTTTCATCTTCAAGATGTTGAATACCTTAAAATTTGAGTCCAAAGGGGACTTTATTTCCATAAACCTCACCCTTTTTACCAGTAAGTGAACTAACACCATGTTAAGGAAGTGACTTTCGTAAGAACCAAAGTCCCAACTCAGTGCACCAATGGTGAGAATTTTCCCAACATTAAATCATTTCAATTAAAACATTCATAAGCGTATGCTGGGTAATTAAATACATCTGGAAAAATAAAACCAGTTCGTGGCCTTGTGGTGTATTTACAGAGAATGTGCCAAGGGAAATCAGTACGTTTCCTTTTGGCATGAAGGGCACTTTTTTTTTTTTTTTTAATGTAAAAACTAAAAACTAAAACCAAGGATACTGCCAGAACCAGTAAGGTATGCACAAATTAACATAAATTGGCAACTGAAGTATAGAACCAACAATTGTCCCAGACACAAAGTACTTCCTTGAGAACAGGCCTCTGGTTGGGTATTTGCTTCATGAGAACCTCCGCACACCTTCATCTAACCTCCACACCTATTTAAACACTAAAGCCTGCCCCCAGTGAGGCCCAGGGTCCTGTGACAGCCATCCTCAAGAAGGTGCCCGTGTGGTAACTGGACGCTCCATTTCGAACTGGTACAAATCCTAATGCCTAGCATTAATGAACCAGAAATTACTTTATTTCAGGAAAACCAGTTAATGCTTTCCTGAGCATTGTACTTCTCTAACCTCAACATCTTTGTGCCAAGCGTTGCCAAAATCATTCCATGCTCAGCAGCAGCCATCTGATTTTTGTGTCTGAACCTCACTTAAAAGGGAGCATTAAAAACGGGGTGGGGGGAGAGCCTTGAGGGGTGCCTGGCTAGCTCAGTTGGTGGAGCAGGGGACTCTTGATCTTGGGGTTGAGTTCCAGACCCACCTTGGGTGTAGAGATTACTTAAAAATAAAATCTTAAAAAATAATAATAAAGAGGAGCATTGAGTGATGAGACTACAGGTCATGCAATTCTGCCCCTTCCAGAAGGATTTTATCATAGCTCTCCCCTAACTTTCTGGTAAGACATTTTCTTTGCGGATTCGAGGGCCTTGTTTCCTTTCATATTTTGATCATCTAGTAAATTAAGAAAGAATTAACTATACAATTCTTTGCTCTTCCCTTTAAATTCAACGTAATAAGCTCTCCATGCTGTCCCTCACCACAATGACAATACGCACAAAATTATACACACACACACACACACACACTCTCTCTCTCACACTCACTCTCTCTCTCTCTCTCTCTGTCTCTCTCTGTCTCTCTCTCAACAGCAGAGGGATGCAGACTGGGTAAGAGGCCAGGAGTGGGGATGGGGGACGGGCAGCGATTCCCAAGCCCTGATCACGAGCCCGCAATGGTTAAACCCTCGGCGTTCCTCATTAGGAATGCTTCGGCGTGGCTCCTCAGTCTGTGGCTTTTGTGGCTGCAGTGTGGCTGCCACAGAGAAGGATTAACACGCAGGGAGAGAAGCCTCTCCCAGACATTTCCAGGGGTGCGGCGGAATTGGGTTGTTTGCCACGGCATTCCCGAGCTCCCGTTCCGAAGGGGTCCCCGTGTAACGACATGTTGCTGACGGCAGCATTTCGGGTGTTAGGAGGGGACGGAAAGAATCCCGCGGCCGCCCAACATTCGCCCCGGGCCAGGCTGGAGCTTTTCAGTGTCCAGAACTGGGCTTTCACCGTTGCTCGTCGGTCCCCACAACCGCACTCGAATTCGCTGGGCAAACCGTCTCCACCTGCGCCCGGGTCCGCATTTTGATAGTTGCAACGGGGGACAAAGAGGCTGACCCTCTGACCCATCCTGCCCCTTTCCCCTCCCCCCTCCCGGTTTCAAGGGTCCTGGCTCCAGAAAGGGCTCTCGGAAGACCCCAGCCTTGGGCGTTTGTTCCGTTTTGGGGGGAAAGGCAGGAAGCCCACGGCAGGGTGGGACGGGACCGGACCGGGAGCTGAGAGCGCGGGCGACGGGAGAGCGTCCCGGGAACCGAGCAAGACTCCTCTCTCCCCAGCCTTAAATAAAGCCGCCCGGGACGCCCCGTCTGCTCGCTCCGCAGCCCCTCCCGGGAGACCGGCTCCGGCCCTTCCGCGAGCCGCACGCCGGGGGTTGCTGGGGGGGGGGGGGCGAGCAGGGGGCGGCCGGGACCGGGACGCCCCCGCCGCGGGGCAGGAAAGCGCACCTGGGCGTCCGCGACACCTGAGACGCACCCCACCCACCTCCGGCCTCCGGGCGCGGAGGTGGCCCGGGAGCCCCACCTGAGCGGGGGTGGGGTGGGGCGGGGCGGGGCGGGGGCCGGGGCCGTGGCCGTGGCCGTGGCGCGGGGCCAACGCGCTCGCTTACCCATGGCTGGAGACTGGCGGGAGGGGCGCGGGCTCCGGGCGCTCGGGCTCCCCGGGGACGGGCAGAGCCGGTGGCACAACTTTGCAGGTCTGGCGGGCACGTGCGCGGGCCGGGCTCCGGGCGGGCTGCTGCGCTGCTGGGCTGGCGGCTGGCGGCTGGCTCCTGGCTCCGGGGCCGGGGTGGGAGCGCCGCGCGGCTCCGCCTGCACTGGGGGCAGGCCGCGCCGAGAGGGGCCCTGACGTCAGCGCCGGGGGCTTTGTGCGCCCGCAGCGAGGACCCGAACCCGGCAGCGGGCGCGCCAGGGTGGCCGGCAGTGCTGGCGGCTTCCCCTGGGACCCCCCAAGCGGGCGCGCGCAGGAACGCGACAAGCTGGGGTGGGGGGCGGGGTTCGGAGCGGGGGGAGTGGCGGATCTGGGGGGCGCGGACCCGCGTCCCAGAACCAAACTGTTTGACAGCTAGAATGGGCTTTGCAATCCTAGTCTTCACCTATTGCGCAGATGAATAAACTGAGGCCGGTGCACCGAACCAAGGACGGCCAGTGATTGGCAGTTGCCCGGTGCGTAGTCCCGGATCCTGTATGAGCTGCAGGTGATTACTTAATTCACTGGGGCTCAGCCCTGTTTGCACATTACAAACAGCCGGGGAGCTTTGAAAACCTGGTTGCAGGTTTTCCAGGTGATTCCAGTGTGCATCCAACGTGGCCAGCGCTGACTTGGGCTACTTGTGGGCAACAGTGATGTGGGGAGGCACTGAGGGCACCCTCCAGTCTGGGGTGGTGAGAGGTTTAGTGGTGCCCTTCATCGGCCATCTTGGTCCCTGGAAGGCCACCCCTGTCGGGCTCTGGGAGACTTTGCAGACTCGCCCCCCTCCCCACTTCTCAGGCCTTGCACGGGAGCCTGGAAGTGAATTAATGCTTTTACAGTGGCCGGGGCTTCAATTCCCTCTGTCGCCTTAGCGAATAATTTTCCTGTCTCCAAAGGCGTTAGAAAAGCTCTGAGACCCTTAGCCATTTGTCCACAGCTGATACTTTTTGAGACATTTGTGAGCTCGAGATTCCCCGCCCCCCCAACACACATAGTTTATGTTGTGTTTCGTCGTTTTTGAAAATACATCGTATTACTTGAACAGAGGCTCACGTAAACTGTAACCGTCGATAGTTAACACCTAAGCGACATTGAACCCCAGAGAGAGAACCTTTAGGATTGAGAAGAGGGGGAGGGAGCAAACATCTCATCTATTGAAATTTATCGTATTGGGAAAGATTTCATCAAGGCAGAGCTCTAGAAAACCTAATAGTATTTTTGCAGAAAGGGGGAGAGATTTGTGCCAAGGGGATCACTGGCTCATTTTCACAATCCCAGGGGAAGAGTTAGTCCTAACCAAATCTTTACACATTAATAAAACAGGGAGCTCGTAGGTTTGACTTTTTGTCCCTGGGTTACAGGAAAGTCATCGCAAGGATGCAGGAATCCCCCCGCATCTATGGTTCCGGGGACAGGAAGGGAGATGGCTTGCAAAGGCCAGAGCCAAAGGTGGAAGTGAAGGAGGGCAAAAAGGAATTTTTTCCAAGTCCTGGGTTAGAGAAGAACCTTGGCTTTGGTTGGTTCCTGCATCTTGGTTGGGAGACTCCTAGGAGATGGTGAAAGCAGCAGGAGACTCGGGCATGACATTCTGAAATCATTTCGGCAAGCTCTGACCTTACTCTGCCACTCCGGGACCAAAACTTCTAAGGTTTTGTGCACCAAGATGAAAGTCAACCCTTTGGTCCACTTTAGGTCATTCCCTAGAAGTCTTGGATTTTTTTTTTTTAACCAAAGAAAAGAAATAACAGCTGTCGAAATATTAGAGAGAGCCACAAGGGCATGCTGTGATAAAAACCAAGTTACAGAAGTTGTGTACACAATGTCCAAGGAAAGCCACATTTTCATAGAAATTTTTACTCACTTTGGAAATGTCACAGACTTATTTCAACAAGTAATTGTCCCTAACACCCTTAAGAAGAAGGAGAAAAAAGAAGAAAAAAAACCCAACCCCAGCAGTTGGGAAATTAGCAAGACTACTACAGACGGGGTACAGAAGATGGCTAATAAGCATATTTGATTATTACTCAAAGAAATGCTAATTTAAAATAAAAATAACATATTACAAAATAGTTATATTAAATAATAAATATTAATAATTACTATAATAAAGTATATATTTATAAAAATATGACTATTAAAAAGAAATCATAAATAAATAAATCAATTTGGTCAAGTAACAAAAGCCTTTAAAAAATAAAGCAAGATTTGGGGCGCCTGGCTGGCTCGTGGCTAGAACACACGGCTCTTGATCTTTGGGATTTTTAAGTTCAAGCCCCCCATTGTGTGTAGAGATGACTTAAAAGTAAGATATCTAAAAATATTTTTAAAAAAGCAAGACTACTTTGCAGGTGGGCAAGTACATTGGTAGAGCCTTTCTGGAAAGTTATTTGGCAATACCTATCAAGAGACATAAAAATATTCATAACCTCTGGCCTAATAAGCCTGCTTCTGGGACTTTGTCCTAAGTAAATAATGACTGTTTCAGTCAAAATTACTGTAAAAAGATGTTTATCTCAGAGCAAGATGTGAGAGGAAACATAAACCAAGAAAGGAAGCAACTCCTATTCAATAAAAGGGGGAGAAGTTACATAAATTGTTGTTCTAGTTTAGTGGCTCTGGGCCGTGGATGGTTTTCCCCCGGGGAGACATTTGGCAATCCCTGGAGACAGTGTTAGTTGTCCCATCTGGGGAGGGGTTGTTACTGGTTCCTGGTTACTGGACATCAGGGATGCTGCTGAACATCGTGCCGTAATTCAAAGAACAACCCCCACCACAACGAACAACCATCCAGCCCCAAATGTCGATCATGCTGAGGTTGAGAAACCCTGATCTGTCTGCTGATACGTTATGCAGCCTTGCTGGCAAAGAATTATGTGGGAAAATGCTCGGATATTTTGTTGTCATTTTCAAAAGCAGAATAAAAAGCTACACGTACAATATAATCCTTGTCATGTGCGCATGTCCATATGTATATTTTAGAAGACTGAGAGAAAATGCACTATTAGAGGGGACGGACGCCTGGGTGGCTCAATTGGTTGAGCGACCGATGGGGTTTCAGCTCAGGTCGTGATCTCGCAGGTCATGGGGTTGAGGCCTGTGTCTGGGCTCCAAGGCCAGTGGGGAGTCTGCTTGATGATTCTCTCCCTCTCTCTCTTTTTCTCTCTCTCTCAAAAATAAATAAAATAGGGGCACCTGGGTGGCTCAGTCGGTGAAGCATCTGCCTTCGGCTCAGGTCATGATCCCAGGGTCCTGGGATGGAGCTCGACATCCAGCTCCCTGCTCAGCCGGGAGCCTGCTTCTCCCTCTCCCTCTGCCTGCTGCTCTTCCTACTTGTGCTCTCTGTCAAATAAATAAATGAAACCTTTCTTTAAATTTTTAAAAAATAAATCTTTTTTTAAAGATTTTTTATTCATTTGCGACAGAGACAGAGAGAGTGAGCATGAGCTGGGCAGAGGGGCAAAGGGAGAGGGAGAAGCAGACTCCCCGCTGAGCAGAGAGCCCAGTGTGGGACTCGATCCCAGGACCCCAGGATCATGACCTGAGTCAAAGGCAGATGCGTAACCGACTGACCCACCCAGGCACCCCAATAAGTAAATCTTTTAAAAAAATAAGATAGAAAAGAAAATTCACTAGTAGAGACTATTACTTAATTCACCAAACATATATTGGCTCTCTGCCCACACAGCTGGACTACATTTCCCAGACTTCTTAGCAGTTAGGTGGGGCTAAGTGATTGAGTTCTAGCCAATGAGGTCAGAAGTACTGTCCACCACTTCCAGGCCTTACCCATAAAATCTCCAACATGAATGCTTCTACTTGCTCAGAGGCTCACACCTCCCTGCTCCACTGACAGCAGGGAGCTGACCTGGGCACTCACAGCAGCCAAAAATAAACTGCTGTTATAGTTAAGCCATTATGTGTTTGTGGGCTTATTTGTTATAGCCAAGGTCCTACCCTTATTAATATATCAATATAGTAACACATATCAAAATATGAACAGGGTTTATCTCTGGGATTGGTGGAGTTTTTAGTTTTATTTTTATACCCTTTTGTGTTTTCCCAAACTTCTACAGCGAGCAAGAATTACTTTAAGACTCAGGATGAAATATATAGTTGTACCTTACTCCACAGTAGAGATGGTCTCCTAATTATTTAATTTTAAACTATAAGTGAAATCACATTTCCAACTGATTTTATACAATTTGACTGGTTTTACTGATGCTCAATGCCTCATCGAGGAGTCCAAATTCATTGTAAAATGTAAGGGCATAATTTGTGTGCTCCAGTCTTTTTCAGGTGTTTATCTCCTTATGGGTGGAATCTTGGCATGGTGTTTGATTCTTAAAATCTGTCTGCTTCTTGCTTACTAGAGTTACTTTCCTGACACATCAGGCACAATTTCTAATTTTTTTTTCAAAAGACTTTTATTTTTTGTTTGAGAGAGAGAGAGAGCATAAGTAGGGAGGATCCCAGGACCCTGGGATCACAACCTGAGCCAAAGGCAGATGCTTAACTGACTGAGCCACCCAGGTGCCCCCATCAGGCACAATTTCAACACTGTACAGCCTTCTCTCCTGTTCCTCAGAAAGACGGCTGCTTTCTTGAACCAATAGGAAGTCCATGAATTGGTCTTCAACTTTACAGTCACCTTATGGACAGAACAAAACACCACGGAGCTCTGTTTGCAGAACGAAATGAAAACGTTAGCAAACTCTGACATGTTTGAATATGCCAATGAAAGCACAGACAACACAAAGGGGAACATGAAAGAATATGAATGAAAAAGCAACACCAATAATGCTCCCAGCTGCTCGAGTGAGGGCCGAAAGATACTGTCAAAGTTTGGTGGAAAAAGAAATAGAGCTTTGAGAGGAGGGACGATGTAAGGGACATAAGTCCTCATGTTTCATGGCAAGGAGCCAGTAGATATTATCGAAAGTTGGCGAAGAAAGAATTAAGTGTATTACCAAGATTAGAGCCACTGTTACAACCTTATCGGATCTAATGTCATTTATCAACGAACATTTATGATGCCTCTTTGGCTCCCCACAAATGAAATCCAAATTAAAGAACAGATCAGTATAACTCCTAAGATGCCAGCCGATAGAAGTATGTTGGACTGGGCACTTGAATACCAAGAGTGGTCTTGCCATCAGTGCCGTGATGTTCCAGAATGGTGAACAACTTGGTAAAATTCCAAGCAATACAAAGCGCCATCTTCCCTCAATTTCTACAGTAATTGCATTACTGAAAAAAAAATATTAAAAATCCGCATTGCTCAAAACCACTGCAAAATATCCTGTGTAAATTTATATGTAAGCTGGACTTATTTTTTAGGGGGCAGGCCTTAGAAGCAGATTTTTCATCTACGTAAATGTCCAGAGGACATTACAAAATTGGTCAGGAACTGGGGACATGTCTTCATTGTGCAGAAGGCCCGTCACCCCATCCTGGGCCCGCTAAATGCCACTGGTGTCCCGGTGAAAACCCAAACTGCCCATGCGAACATCCAAAATACCTCCTCTGGATGGTGGGAGTACTTCCAGGGAAACTCCAACAAGAGATAGTTCGAAGAGATTGCCCCCAGTTGGGAGAGGAGGGCTAGGAGACTTTTTCATCAAGCGCTACCATTCTATGTCATTGTTTTCACATGTATGTGCTATAACAGCTGGATGTACTTAAATAAAGCACCCATGCACGTCGGGTGGTTAGCTCTATGCCTTCTGGGCTCCTGAGACCTTATTTCCAGACATATCCCCTCCATAAAATGGGTACAATCACAGTCCCCGCCTCACATAGTTGTTGTAGGAAACTGGGTCTAGAGATGTGTGGTCACGTGACCCGGGTCACACCCTGAGCACATGTCAAAGCCTGATTTAGCTTTGAGCCCAGCGCTATCCAAATCCAAGCTCTGTCCACTCCGCCACGCACCAGCCATAGAAAGTGTTTCCAGATCACACGGTTGCAGATCTGGGCACCAGGAATGAGGGCAAACCCCAGGGGCCAGTCTCCAGGGTCGTCTTCCGGAGTCCACCTCACCTTCCGCTGTAGCTTCAAGAAGGAGAAATGGCCACATCCTGCCCAGGGTGTGTCCCAGAGTGGCAGGCTGCCTGGAAGGAGGGCACAGGTAAGAGAGAATCCGGACCTCCCAGGGGGCCTGGGATTTGCAAGCTGGCTGAAAAGCCCATCCTGCCTTGAAAACACAGCTCGCTCATTTGTTGCTGTATTTTTGTGAGGCAGAGCCATCGGCAAGTGATCTTCCCTTGGTTTGTCCTGAGCATTTCAATCCGTAAGTCTGGGTTCTGTCCACCTCCGATGCTTGTGTCTTTCCCGGGACACTCTACTTTCGGACTATGGCGGAGTTGGCCACATCCGGGAATCCAGACCAGAGTTCACTGCGGGGATTGAGAACTCGCAAGAATACCAAAGAATATAGCTTATCTGACAGTGGGTCTTGGGTTTTGCAGATGAGATTTAAAATGGAACCATGTGAGAAGCTCAAAATTATTTCATTGGCCCTTAATTTTCATTTGCTGACAATGACTTCTCTTACTCTTCCCACATTTCCCACATGCCTGGTAACAGTGAATTTGGTAACCTCTTAGAAAAAAATAGTGTGACTTTGGGCTAGAATTTTTCTCTCACCCCTCCCAAGTGATACTTGAAAATGTTTCACAGAATCTCTGAGTTAAAGGGAATTTTATAATTCAGTCTGACTAATCCTCCACATTCAGGAATCTCTCATGTTCTATCTGTGACTGTCAGCCATTTAGGTATATTTGACTGCCTCTCAGGACAGGAAGCTCACTACTGTAATTTCTCAACAAATGTGATTAAAATGTTTTCCATCCCAAAGCAGAAGACACGAATGGACATTTCTGCAAGGAAGACATAGAAATGGCCAAGAGACACATGAAAAAGTGCTCCACATCACTCAGCATCAGGGAAATTCAAATCAAAACCACAGTGAGACACCACCTCATACCAGTCAGAATGGCTAATAAAATTAACCAGTCAGGAAATGACAGATGTTGGTGAGGATGTGGAGAAAGGGGAACCTTCCTACACTGTTGGTGGGAATGCAAGCTGATGCAACCACTCTAGAAAACAGCGTGGAGGTTCCTCAAAAAGTTGAAAATAAAGCTACCCTACGACCCAGCAATCGCACTACTGGGTATTTACCTTAAAGATACAAACATAGTGATCCGAAGGCGCACGTGCACCCGAATGTTAACAGCAGCAACGTCCACAATAGCTGAACTATGGAAAGATCCCAGATGTCCATCAACAGATGAATGGATAAAGATGTGGTGTGTAGGGCACCTGGGTGGCTCAGTGGATTAAGCCTCTGCCTTTGGCCCAGGTCATGATCTCAGGGTCCTGGGATCGAGCCCCGCATCGGGCTCTCTGCTCAGCGGGGAGTCTGCTTCCCCCTCTCTCTGCCTACTTGTGACCTCTCTCTCTCTCTCTAATAAATAAATAAAATCTTTAAAAAAATTTGATTAAAAAAAAAGATGTGGTGTGTATATATACAATGGAATACTATGCAGCCATCAAAAGAAATGAAATCTTGCCATCTGCAATGACGTGGATGGAACTAGAAGGTATATGCTAAGCGAAATAAGTCAATTAGAGAAAGATAATTATCATATGATCTCTCTGATGTAAGGAATTTGAGAGACAGGACGGGGGTTGTCAGGGGTAGGGGGGAAAAATGAAACAAGACGAAACCAGAGAGAGAGAGACAAACCATAAGAGACTCTTAATCTCAGGAAACAAACAAGGTTGCTGAGGGGTGGGGGAGAGGGATGGGGTGTCTGAGTGATGGACACTGGCGAGGGTATGTGCTATGGTTAGCTCTATGAATTGTGTAAGACTGATGACTCACAGACCTGTACCCTGGGGGAAATAATGCATTATATGTTAATTTCAAAAAAAAAAAAAGTTTTCCATCCCAAACTACTGTGTGCCTCCCAGCCTCCACTGTCCATCCCTGAGGGAGGCTCCTTTTATTCCAAGTTAGGTCAAGCTCCTTTAACTGTTCTTCCCTCAGAAAGCTGTCAAATTCTCGCGACCTCCTGGTTGTTCTATCGTTGACGTTCTGTCATTTTGCGAGGTTCTTCTTCAAGTAGAGGGCTGTGATTAAGATGTAAATCTCCAGCTGGTTAGGTAGGAACTCTTTCTTCCGTTGAGTTGGAAACACTTGAAGTAATAAGTATTCTTTGGTTTGTTTTCATTGAGGTAAAATACATACAACATAAAATTAACCGTTTTAAAGTGTAGAATTCAATGACATTGAGTGCATTGGCGTGTGGGGCAAACATCAACCTTGTTTAGTTCCAAAACATTGTCACCAGCCCAAAGGGAGGCTATCCCGTTCCTCCTCCCCCAGCCCCAGGCAAACACTCAGCTACTTTGTGTCTCTAGGGATTTGCCTATTCTGGATGTTTTCTTATAAATGGAATCATACAACAGATGACCTTTGTGTCTTGGCTTCTTTTGCTCAGCGTAATGTTGTAGTAGGTACCAGCATTTCGTTCCCTTTTCTAAGGCTGAATAACATTCCATTGTGTGGCTAGACTACCATCTGTTTATCCACTCACCCATGGGACATTTGAGTGGTTTCCTCCTTTTGGCTACTGTGAATTATACTGCTACGAACATTGGTGTAAAAGTAATCTGTTCTAGTCCTTGCTTTATATCCTCTTGGGTATATACACCTAGTGGAATTTTCTGGGTCATGAGGCAATTTTTTTAAAAGATTTTATTTATTTATTTGAGAGAGAGATCACAAGTAGGCAGAGAGGCAGGCAGAGAGAGAAGGGGAAGCAGGCTCCCCACTGAGCAGAGAGCCTGATGCGGGGCTCGATCCCAGGACCCTGAGACCATGACCTGAGCCAGAGGCAAAAGCATAACCCACTGAGCCACCCAGGTGCCCCTTATTGTCCGTATTTTAAAATCAGAGTTGTCCTAGTGGGTGTAAGATAATCTTTTTTTTTTTTTTTTAAAGTAGGCTCCATGCCCAGCACAGAGCCCAAGGTAGAACTCGAACCCAAGAACCCGAGATCAGGACCTGAGCTGAGATCAAGAGTCAGACGTTCAACTGACGGAACCACCCAGGTGCCCCTGTAATCTATTTTTTTTAAGGATTTTTTTTACTTATTTGAGAGAGGAAGAGTACAGTGGGGACAAGGACAGAGGGAGTGGGAGAAGCGGACTCCCCATTGAGCATGGATCGCCACGCAGGCTGGGGGGATCATGACCTCAGCTGAAGTCAGACGCTTAACTGACTGAGTCACCCAGGTGTCCCCCGGTTAATCTATTTTTTAAGACCCCTTGACATGGCCTCCAAGGCACTGCCTAGACCCCCCTTAACCTCCCCCTGCCTGCCCCCCTTCTCCATGCTCTTGCCTTGCTCCTCTCATGGGCCCACCTGCCCAGTGCAGGACCTTTGCACATGCCCTTCTTGCTGCCTCTCTGCCCGACTGGAGCCCACACATCATTTGGCCCAAAACCCGAGCATCACTTCCCCAGGGAATCCCTCTTTGGCTTCCCCACTAAGTCAATGCCCCAGCTGACAGTCTCCTGGCACCAACCACCTCCCCTTCCTAGGATCCGCCACAGTTGGAATTTTACTTCGGATTATGTGAATAGGTAATGGAGACTTTTCTCCTCCATTGAACCATAACTATAGTGGGAATAAATTAAAATGCGCTGACGAAGAAGGAGCTGATATTTGAGGAACCTTGTGAGATTCTGAACTTGTGCCTAACTAAAATCTGGATGTCTTTTGAACATAGAGTTTCTAAATTCCTGTCCCATCTCCTCCTTCCAGGACTCTAGTCCTATAAGAATGGACTTCTGTCACTCGGCATCACCATTCTGCTGAAACTGTTCTTCTCAAGGACACAAATGATCACCACGTGGTCGGATGGGGCTCTTGCAGTGGGAGAAACATGTTCTAGAAACGTTCTTATCTCAGCTTCTATGAAGCCACGCATTTCTGGTTTTCCTTTTACTTCACTGGATGCAGCTTCTCGATCTTCTTTGCTAATACTTCAAACGATCTTGTCAATGACTATGTTTATTTCTCCTTGTCAGGTTCACCCCTTCACCCCAGCATCCAATCTCCAGGTGGGCGGGAGGCTTCTTTGTCTTCACTGCTGTAACCTCCAGGCACAGAATGTATCCCATGCTCATGTTACTGTTAAATAAATGAGTATCTTCACTTGAACTTATATAATTTCGAAACCAAGGCTCTGTAAAATTTCTTGTTTGTATAAAAAGTATCATGATGTCTTAGAAGGGTCATTATGAGTTTTGATTCTTCTACCTAAAATACTAGCTACTCCTCCAACTTTTGGTGAACAGGCCTTCTGAATTTCCATCCATCTTGTGGATAAAAATATTGATTTTGACAATCTTTCTTCCTTCTGGTTGACCTCAACGTATTGATCAGCCTTCTTTGAGCATGACTGTTTTCAGCCAGCTCGGTAATCCACGATTGTGTTGACACCCAGCACACATCTCTGTATGTTGTCCACAAGGAAATAACTTGTGTTGTGGAAAAAGACCATCGTCTGTTTAGCACACACAGAGTTCTGGGTGGATTCAGCTGTTCAGCTGGGACAGGCACCTGTTAACAGGGTGATTTCCAAAATGCACTGTGAGCAAGGTCCATTTAAAACTCAGAAAGAGGAACAGAGGCAAGAATTACACAGCCCCTGCCTATTTCCATGCCCAGAGACTGCCTCATGGAGAATGAACCTGTTCTCGTACCGGATTGAAACCAAGGTCAAGGAGCACTAGCGGGGCCCCAGTTTCTGCTGCGCTGATGAGGCCATGTGATATGGTTTCAGGACCCTCCTTCCCTCTGCTTCAACCGTTCTCCCATCTAGAAACTTTATCCAGCAAAGTAATGAAGTTGGGGGTGTATGTGGGGAAGGGGACAGGAGACTGCTATACCGTAACACATGCTGTTCCCTCTGATCATCTCTTTCCTTTAAAAATGCTCGGAGATCCTCCTTGTCATTCTACCATACATCATACACATACATATTTCAGTGGGTTCATGAAACAGAGGTAGGCAGGATTTGCATTATCAAAATTTTGCAGACAAGATCATTCAGACCAGGAGTGGTGGAGAGCCCCAGCGTGGCTGTGAGACTGGGGGATGATTAGAACTAGAACTTGTTGACTGAGGCCACAATGACTCCTTGTCAATTTCCCTTCCCGCCTGCCAATATCAGCGCCCTGTTAGAAGTGTGTTGCTGCCACTAGGCCACCTGATGTTTTCTTTTGGGCAAGTGGCCTAAGCCCTTTGAACTTGTTTCCTCCTGCTTGAGAGGCAGAGAAGAATGCTACTGGCCCATGCTACCTAATGAGATTTTGAGGAGACTCTTAAGAGTATTTGAAAACACGTGGTTTAAGGTAAAGCCCTGCCTTCAGCCTGGCTATTTTTGTTGTTATTGCCAAGACCTGCCAAACCGATGTCTCTTTCTCTCTCCTTCCCTTTATTTAAGATGGAGACTCCTGCTTCAATCCAGTTTCCTGGTGTATCTTGACATGATACGAAGGGTCTGTGATCATACCTGCAAAGCCCGAGCTCAAGTCCAAGGATGGAAACTGACAGGCTTGCAATCCTGGATTGACCTTAAAGGAGGAGTAAGAGGTGTTCATTCCCAGCTTACCTGGAGACGTGCCAAGGACCAGCTGGACTCTCCTCCCTGTGCTCTTCCGGGTCCTTAGTCCCTCACGGATGTTTGTTGAGTGAATGAATGAATGAATGAACGAACGAGTATCAAGAGCAGACAGACCTGGGATCAAACCTCAGCTTGAGCCCTTACTAGCTGAGCCTCAGTTTCCCATGCTACAAACTGAAGACAATACACTTGCAGCGTTGGTAAGAGGATTTAAATAACAGCTACTCAGTGTTTTTCTCTTTCCCCCCAGTCAATTCACCCCCAGTGCCCCTTTCATAATGGTTATCAGCTTTACCTTTGATTCCTTTCAAGGAAGGCTCCTTTTTAAAGGAAGAGGCAGACTAGGAAGTGGATAGTTCTGCCTTCTGTCATCCCACCTGCCCCAAACGTTACTTCTATCCAGTCTTTGTCCCTCTTTTGTCTAGTCATGAATACAAAATGTCCTTTGTACTTTGTGGGTCACAAATAAAAGCACAGCACACACGAGGATAAAATATTGCCAAATCAGCCCACCTACGTAATGTCCTTTTTCTTTCCATAAGGCAATCAAAAACCATAATTCTAATTCTAAGAAATGGCACTTTTCTTTTGATTTCTCAGAATGCAATTGAATTTGAGATAAAGAATCAAAATCCTTTAAGAGAGTTACACTGAAGTCGCCTTCTCTCTCCAAACAGGTCATGTTTTGGGAGCAATCTCCCAATATGTAAAATGAATAATGATTGCTTTAGAATAATCATAATTACATCCTGAAAAGGGAATTTTATCTCCATTAATTTTTTTCTTTGTACTGTTGAATGACTGATTCCGAAGCGATTATTCTCCACCACTGAATAGCACGCCCATTACCCTTCACCAGGGAACCTGCTGCCTGTAGGCATTTGAAAACAGTGTTTTCATGATTTTAACTTAATCAAGCAAAACGCCATTTCGGAAGCTGATCTGCCAGTTGACCTTTGAGTGTGTGTCTTTGTATCACAGCGAAGGTGGGGGGGAACATGTGGGCGTCCAGCGCTGAAGGTACGGTTAATCCTGTCCCGGTTTGGCTTCTACTTTCCTGTGGAGTTATGTGTGGGTGGTGGGACCAGATTGGCCATCATGAAAAGCCAGGCTCCTTTTCTCTGCGGAACAGAGTCTCCCCTCACAGCAGCTGTGCGCGAGGGGAGGGGAGGGGTTCATTTGCGTGCCCTGGGTATGACTTGGCATCTTGGGTCCGTCTTCAGGGCTGGGTCCTCTGGGGCTGTACCTCCCCACCTCCTCCCCACGCCGGTTGCGTTGTGTCTCGCCTCTCCACGGCCCACTTGAGCCTGGCTCCCTCCTTGGAGAACTGTCACATCCTAGTAAGAAGGGCCAGTGGTGATGGGGTGCCAGTGGGGGGCGCTCTGTCTGTCCCAACAAAGCGCACGCCGCCGTGGGGGAGGTGTGACCCAAGGATTCGCTCTAAGCATGGGCTTTGAAGTTAGAGGGGCTGGGCTCACTCGGGCCCTGGCTTCATAGACGCTGTGGGCCCAGAATCTGTTTGAGCAGCCATTCTCCCCTGCAGAATGCGAGAAGAACCACGCCCGTCTTGTGGATTGATTTTTTAAGTCGGCTCCATGCCCAATGTGGGGCCTGAGCTCAGACCCCAAGATCGAGAGTGGTGTGCTCTGCGGCCTGAGCCAGCCAGGCGCCCCTGGAATCACGCCTCTCTTGAAAGAACTGTTCTGAAGACTCCATGAATTAATACACTTAAAGAGCGCGGTGCAAGGCCCACTTTCCGAACGAGCTCGGTCAATGGTTAGCACGCCGGCAGAACGGCCCTGGGAGGACCTGGTGCTTGGCTTCTTCAGAAGGCGTTGTTTAGTGATTCCTTTTAGTGTGTGTGTGTGACCCAGAAACACCTTCCAGCTGGAGGGTGACTTCCAAGTTCCAAGCTTCCACCGCGCAGAGCGGCTTGGTCCCAAGCCCTGCGCTTGTCTCCCTTGTCCCTCTTGCATCTTACTCATGATCACGGACTGTTCTCAATCTGGCTCTTCCTGATTTCCTTCTTCCTAGTCCTCCGCCTCCTCAGTATGGTTTTTGGGGGAGGCTTCCATTTCCTTCTCGGATTCCCAGCAGCCGCGGGCTGACAGCACACATCGTGTAGCAGGTTTGCCCCTCTTAGGCCATTCTCCATGCCCACCCGGCTGCCCAAAGCGCTAGGACAGCCTTCCCAGGCTTTTTCCAGGCCCAGGGCCAGGAGGGAGCATTTCTTTGGGTGCACTCTTCCCAGCCTTTCTGCTGCCTGGGGCTCAATGATGTCGTGTGTCTCTTGGTCCTGAGGAGCAGGGGTCCGTGCTCTCTGCAAATGCCTTGTATGGGTCGCCAGTGGGCAAAGCCCTGGTGGCCAGACCACCTGTTTTGTGGTCGCTGGGGTTGACAGACTCCAGCCCAGCCCTCTGTGTGATGAGCTGATGAATGCCTTGGTGAAAAAGGGCCTCAGTGTCTCTCTGCCGCTGGCCCGCCCAACAAGGAGCTCCCACTCTGGGGGCCTCTCAGGTTGTATGTGTCTCTGAGTGTGACCGGAAGCCATTGGGTGCAATCAGCTGGGGACGGTTGTGCAAAAACCAGCTCTTGATCTCTTGAATCAGAAGGTATCTGTCAGGGAATACAGATTGTAACGAATTTTGGGGGCCACTGCTACTCAGAGAGTGGACCTGTACTTGCAGGATCAGTCTCACTTGGGAGTTTGTTAGAAATGCAAATCCAGGGGCACCTGAGTGGCTCAGTGGGTTAAAGCCTCTGCCTTCGGCTCAGGTCATGATCTCAGGGTTCTGGGATCGAGCCCCGCATTGGGCTCTCTGCTCCGCGGGGAGCCTGCTTCCTCCTCTCTCTCTGCCTGCCTCTCTGCCTAGTTGTGATTTCTCTCTGTCAAATAAATAAAATATTTAAAAAAAAAAAAAAGAAAGAAATGCAAATCGACGGCCTCATCCCGACCTCTTGAATCTGATGCTTCAGAGGACCACCACCAACCCCCGCCCCCGCCCATATCTCCCCCCCCCCCCCCCGCAGGCTCTGGGTGGTTCTGATGCCTGCTCCTGTTGGACTGGGTTAAAGCCATGTGTTCGTTTCTTCTTCTTTTTTTTTTTTTTTTTTTAAAGATTTTACTTATTTATTTGACAGAGAGATCACAAGTAGATAGAGAGGCAGGCAGAGAGAGAGAGAGAGAGAAGGAAGCAGGCTCCCTGCTGAGCAGAGAGCCCGATGCGGGACTCGATCCCAGGACCCTGAGATCATGACCTGAGCCGAAGGCAGCGGCTTAACCCACTGAGCCACCCAGGCGCCCTGTGTTCGTTTCTTCTTGCTGCTGTGACAAATTACCACCAGGTTAGTGGCTTAAGACAACACAACTGTCTTCTCCTACAGTTCTAGAGTCCCAAAGTCTGAAATCAGTTTTGGTGAGATGAAGTCAAGGAGTCGGTAGGGCTATGTTCCTTCTAGAGGCTCCAGGGTAGGATCTGTTTTTTAGCCCATTTCAACTTTTCATGGCTACTTATATATTTCATGGCTCATTTCTCCATCTTCAAAGCGTGTCTCTCCTTCTGACATTGTATCTCCTTCTCTGCCTCTGCCTCTCCTGCCTCCCTCTTAGAAGGATGCTTGTGATGACCCTGAGCCCACCGGGATGATCTCCCCTCTCAAGATCCTTGACCAATCACATCTGCAGAGCCCTTTTTGCCATATAAGGTACCATTCACATGGTACCTGGGATTGGATATGGACATGTTTGGAAGGGAAACATTGTTCAGCCTTCCACGGGCAGTATCCAAGAGGGTCCTCGTCAATATATAACTGTGTTACCCAAAAGCCAGTGGACCAGTGTTTTATCGAGGCTCTGGACTGTGCTCATCCTTTAATGTCTGCAGTTCCAAAGCTAAGTGAGTGGAATTCCTGATATAGTGCCTTGGAATGAGTGCTTGGGTGTTCTAAGCACTTCGCAGAGATTGTCTTGATGATTTCTCAGGACAATCCTGTGAGCAGTAAGGGTGGTTAGATCATCCCCAGACCTGCTGACTCAGAACTCAAATTTTACAAGAACTACTATTTCAGACAACCAGGGAAGACAAACAGTGCTACATTGTCTTGATTCTTTTCTACAAGGAAAAAACACCATCTTAATTCTTATGATGATTAAAATGTGCTAAATTATTCTATCCTAAAAGTAATGACACTCAGGATGCCTGACTGTCTCAGTCAGTTAAGTGTCTGCCTTCAGCTCAGGTCATGATCCCAGGGTCCTGGGATGGAGCCCCGCGTCGGGCTCTCTGCTCAGAGGGGAGCCTGCTTCTCCCTCTGCCTGCTGCTTCCCCTGCTCATAATCTCTCTCTAACAAATAAATAAAATAGTTTTTTTAAAAAGCAATAAAGCTCATTATAGAAAAAACGCTGAAAAGAAAATACCACCTGCTCTCCCAAACCCCTAACGTAAGCACTATTTCTCTATGTGTACACGTATCTGCGTAGTGTATCCACATCACGTGCTTCATTCTGTTAGAAGGCTTTCTCACCGAACCTGGTCGAAACAGAGTCGCGCTGTCATTATGTCAGTGGCTTTGTGATAGTGGAATAGTTTATTTCACCATTCTCCAATTTTGGGCAATTTTCCCCTAATCTAAGCAATTTTGTGATAAACATCTTTGTGCACATAGCAGTTGGTGTACATTGAAGATCATGTCTTTAGAATGGATTTCCAAGAGTGGAATTACTGAGTCCTTGGTAATAAAAACTCAAAAAATCACATTTTAAGGTCTCAGTGATCCACTGTTTGCATGTGTGTGTGTTTAAGTGTGTGTCTTGTTTTGGGAGCACATAAATCTAACCTTTTTCAGCTGGATTCCACGATACAGTGATAATGTCTCACTCCTGCCTCTTGAACAGCTGGGCCTGGGTTCAGTCTGTGACAGTGAGTCTACCTCTAGGAGATGCCTAGTGACATTGCCATGAGGAGGCACCCATTCCCAGCCTGGCATTTTTGTCCTTGCATGGCAGTGACCTTGGTCATTAACATCATCCCTGACAAAATGGGTCATGGTATGTGCTCCACCCCTCTGGGCCTTTATGCCAACAGGGCCGGTTTCTGGAAACAGATGGGTGCTGATTTTAGCTGTTTTGATGGGGCATCGGGCGCCTGGATGGCTCAGTGGGTTAAAGCCTCTGCCTTTGGCTCAGGTCATGGTCCCAGGGTCCTGGGATCGAGCCCCACATCGGGCTTTCTGCTCAGCAGGGAGCCTGCTTCCTCCTCTCTCTCTGCCTGCCTCTCTGCCTACTTGTGATCTCTGTCTGTCAAATAAACAAATAAAATCTTAAAAAAAAAAAGAAATTAACAGTGACTGAGTCACTGTCATTTGACTTCTGTCCCGTCATTTTCCACACCAGTCAGAAAGCAAAAATGGGACAAAGATTTGGGCGGTTTTTCTGGTGCACTTTTTTTTTTTTTTTTAAAGATTTATTTATTTATTTTTAGAGAGAACGAGCGGGAGGGGCACAGGGAGCAAAAGGTTTTGTTTGGTTATTTATTTATCATTTTTCTTTGTTTTTTAAAAGATTATTATCTTTTTAAAAGATTATTATTTATTTATCTGACACAGAGATACAGAGACAGCAAACGTAGACAGAGCAGCAAACAGAGGGAGAGGGAGAAGCAGGTTCTCTGCTGAGCTGGGAGCCCCATGCAGGGCTTAATCTCAGGATCCTCAGATAACGACCTGAGCTGAAACCAAGAGTCAGAAGCTGAACCAGCTATACCACCAAGGCACACATTTTTGGGGTAAATTTTATTTATTTTAGTAATCTTTACTCCCAAGGTGGGACTCGAACTCATGACCCCAAGATCAAGAGTCACAGGCCCTAGGGGCACCTGGGTGGCTCACTCGGTTGGGCATTGGATTCTTGGTTTTGGCTCAGTTTGAGGTGGAGGCATCAAGCCCCGAGTTGGGCACCATGCCGAGCACGGAGTCTGCTTGAGGATTCTCTCCCTCCCCCTCTGCTCTCTCCCCTCGCTTCTGCCCGTGTGTGCACACACTCACTCTCTAATGAAATAATTAAATCTTAAAAACAAAAAAGAAAGAAAGAAAAAGAGCTGCACTGTCTTCCAACGGAGGCAGCCAGGCCCCCCGGTGCACTTTTTCCTAAGTGTACAATTTTAGTAGTTTTAAACAGCAACAATCACCGCCATCGATTTTATAACATGTTCATCACCTTAAAAAAAAAACCCTCGACCAAATAGCAGTCACTTCCAACTGTCCATAAGCTTCTCCCTCCCCCCAGCCACCCAGATAACCACTAATCTAGAGATGAGTCTCCAGAGATTGGCCCATCCTGGACATTTTATAGAAATGGAATCATTCAGTATGGGACCTGTTGTGACCTGGCCTCCCACTCAGCATCGTGTCTTCAAGGCTCATTCGTGCTGCAGCGTGTCCGTATTTCATTCTTTTGTGGCAGAACAGTATTCCGTTGTGTGGACGAATGGCTAGACCACCTTTTGCTTACTCATTCATCTGTTGATGGACATGTGGGGTGTTTCCAGTTTTTGGCTATGACGAATAATTCCTGCTACGAACATTCGTGTGCAAGTTCATGTGTGAGATGTTGCATTTCTCAAGTACCTAGGAATATAGTTGCTGGGTGGTATGGGAGTCTGCTTTTCATTTTTTTTTTTTTTAAAGATTTTATTTATTTGACAGACAGAGATCACAAGCAGGCAGAGAGGCAGGCAGAGAGAGAGGAGGAAGCAGGCTCCCTGCGGAACAGAGAGCCCGATGCGGGGCTGGATCCCAGGACCCTGGGATCATGACCTGAGCCGAAGGCAGCAGTTTAACCCACTGAGCCACCCAGGTGCCCCTGCTTTTCATTTTTTGAGAAACTGCCAGACTGTTTGCCAAAGACGCTGCCCCATTTTACATCCCCACCTGCAGTGTATGAAGATTCCATTTTTTTCCACCTCTTCACCAACACTTGTCTGTCCTCCTTACTCTGCCCATCCTAGTGGGTGTGGGGTGATGTCTCACTGTCGTTTTGATTTGCATTTCCCTCACTGTTACGGGTGTTGAACATCTTTCATTGTTTATTGGCCATCTGTGTATCTTCTTTGAAGAAATGTCTTAACTCAAATCCTTTGCCCACTTTTTTAATTGGTCTATTCGTCCCCTTATTAGTGAGTTGTAAGAATTCTTTGCATATCCTGGTTGTAAGTCTCTTACCGGGTAAATGATTTATAAATATTTCCTCCCAGTTTGTGGGTTGTCTTCACCGGTACCTCTTTTTCAGTCTCCACATAAAAGAAGCTGTAGCGTTTGGAAATTTACTTTTGCTCTTTTTCCAGCCCTAGTGTTCTGATGTGCGCGTGCATGTGGGCGCAGGTATGTATGCATTAAACCCAATCATTCAGCAGCATTATTTATTTATTTATTTGAGAGAGAGAGAGAGACCGAGTGACGAGTGAGCATGAGTAAAGGGGAGAGGCAGAGGGAAAGAGAGATGCAGACTCCCCACTGAGCAGGGAGCCTGATGTAGGGCTCCATCCAGGACCCTGAGATCATGACCTGAGGCCAAGTCAGCCGGTGAACCGACTGAGCTACCCAGGTGTCCTTCAGCAGCATTTCACTTTATTTTTAAAAATTTTTTTAAGAAAAGAAATCCCAATAACAAAAATGGAGAGCCAGAGCCAAAGCAGACCATTTGTTTGCCGATCTGATTCTCACAGCGAGTGAAACTGAACCAACACCAAAAATGACAGTTTCTTTTCTCTCTCCTGTGCCCCCAGTCTTCCTACCTAAACAGAGATCTCCAGAGATGGAGGGATGCAAAGAAGAAGCAATGAATCATCTACATTTTGGTAGGCTCGTCTCACAAATACGAATGCAATCCCTCAGCTGGGAGGGTGAGTCTATCAGTTGAACCTGTGAAATCCACTGCAGAAATGTCTTAATGGAAGAAAATGATAGACATTTTCAGGAAATTAGCTCCACGTTGACAGGAAAGAGGACTATTCCATGTGTTGGGCAAATGGTCCTTTCTGAAGAAAAGTGCTGCTTCTTTCACTAATGACACTTACACGCAAGTTGACTTTACGCCCTGTCTGTCTTCCAGAGGCCCCCGCCATGTCACGGAGGAGTATCAGGAGAAAGATGGATCTCGAAGATGGATCCCTTTTCTTTCCTGGCTGCACACATGTCTACCACCCAACCCTCAAGTTCAAGCAAGTCTCACTTCTCTCCAGCAGCCCACGCAGGTCACCTTGTTCTCTGACTGCCCCTGGGGCCTTCTGTCCGCCACAAACCTCCCCCCAACTTTGCACTTGCTTCTCTACTCCCTGAGACTGTTTTCTTTGTGAACATCTTATCTCCCCCATCTTCCCTCAAGTTTCTAAGGTCGGAGGCTCTTGTTCCTTATATACGAAGAAGGGATTCTATAAATGTCTGTTGAAGCGCGGGGTGCTGTGACCTATAAGGGTGGGAAACATTGCTGGACAGGCTCCCACTGTCTCATATGGCTGTGCTTCCCCGCGGTTCCCAGGGTTCCTGGCAGAAGAGGGGAACAGCAGGCCTGGGGGCCGCTGCTTCTGTCGAGGCACTATTTGGCTCTTCCTCTTTGCGTCTTCCCTTCCTGTGTCTCTGCTATTTGTGCCCTTTAAGTTTTTTTTTTTTTATTTTTTATTTTTTTGGAATTTTTGTCCTTCCCACTAAATGACAAGAAGAAAAATGACGGTCACGGAACAGAAAGGAGAGCTACAAGGAGGGAAGCCTGGAGGGATTTGTTTGGTTGGTTCTCATCTTTCTTTTTTTCTTCTCTTGTTTGCACTTTGTCCAGGGTGGCCACATGAGAATTGTGGATGGTGGAAGAAACTCGGGAGAGGTCATGCGGCTGGATAGATACCTTTGCGATGAAGAAATGGAAGTTCAGAGAAGTGCCCCAAATAGCACAGCTAGTGAGTGGCAGGGTCTAGGTTAGCATCTGGGTCTCCGGACTCCTTGTCCAGCGCTTTTGCCCCTGTCCCTGGGGTGGGATTTTTATGCATATGATGCCTGGTTCATAAGGAAAAGATGTTTGATAAATATCATTATCATTACCATAGTCAGCAATATCTTCAAACCTACATAGGTCTCCGTTGGATTTGGGCTGATTCAGAGGTCTAAAAATCTCGGAGTCAAATTCAGCAACAGGCAGAAAGAAAATAATGCATCGCTCTGCCAGTTTTCCTAAAACTCATCAAGGCAGTTTCCTAAAACCCTACGGCCTCCCAGCCTGTAAAAGCGTTGGCTTATTCTGGCAGATGATTAAACCCCAAATCCAAGGCAGAACCAGAACTTAGGAGCGCCTGGAGGTCAAGAGGTTTCTCCTAGCCTCAGCCTCTCCACGGCTCAGCCTTCCCACAAGCAGGTTTGAGTCAGGCTGTCCAGGGCAACTGAGTCATGTTATCCGTCGGGAGAGTTCCAGATTTAGCAAGAAATGATGCTGTAGAAAAAGGCTCCATGAAATGGACCCATGTCATGGGATTACATGAAATGTATCTGTGTGAGAATCAGCTGATTTTATGGAGGCGAAGAAGGGGAACATCGTGGTCCTGGGAAATTCTCATCATCTTGCTTTGAGAACCTTCCAATGAAAACAGACACAGATAGGGCCGCCTTCCAGCAGAAGCCCTAGGATTAGCTCCTTCCACTCTCATAGACAGTGGAAGCAGCATTCTCTGGGAACCCTTCCTTTTAGTATAAAAATCCTGCTTACAGGATGCAGCCATGCTGGAAGAAATAACAGGAGAAGAAAAATGGAACCAGACATGGAGAGAAAAGGCAGAGCACACCGTTGCGGTTTGATGTGTTCTGAGAAGTACCGTGATCTGACTAGATAATTACTTCTGTCGTCCTCATGATGGCCGAGGCCGTGACCGCAGCAAAGTCGGCTGGAGTGCCAACTGAAGCCGCTCCCAGGACAGTGGAACCCAGAGCTGGAGAAGGAATGTTGTTCGGAATCATGTGACATGCTGGGTGTTGGGGAGGTGGCCAGTGTGTGGACCCTGGGGGCCTGCAGCCCAAAGTCTTCTGGAACCTCCTAGCTCATCAGTACACTCTGCGGGGGGGTGGGGGGGAGGCACAGCCCGTCCCCAGAATGATACGACACCCATTCAATCCTGTCTCCTGCGGTTCCTATCTTACAGCCCGGAGAGGGCCCATGGTGGAAACCTCAGGGCTTGTGTGTCTCTAGGTTAACCTTTTCTTCTTCTTCTTCTTTTTTTTAATTTTATTTACTTGACACAGAGAGAGACCACAAGTAGGCAGAGAGGCAGGCAGAGAGAGAGGGGGAAGCAGGGTCCCCGCTGAGCAGAGAGCCCGATGCGGGGCTTGATCCCAGGACCCTGAGATCGTGATCTGAGCCGAAGGCAGAGGCTTTAACCCACTGAGCCACCCAGGCGCCCCATAGGTTAACCTTTTCTGATGCTGCAAAGAAGGAAATCACGGAGCTCCACAGGCTCAGTGAGATACTGAGGAGCTGGAGGCCATTTGTTCCCTAAATTCTCATGGAGCATCTGTTGGACGACCGGCTCTGTGTGAGAGGCTGCTGGGGGGACAGACGACGGGACCCCAGCCCTCCAGGAAGTTCCTGCCTGCCACTGGGAGTGAGAGTTTACAAGGGTTGACAAATGTCAGTAGGTCCGTGTTCGCTCTGGGCTTCTCTGGTCCCCTCCCATTAATAGGGCCACCCACAGAACACAAGCTGAGGTAGGAGAGGCAACCCGATGGCTTTGTTTCGTCCATGGTTTGTACCATGGAAAGATCCTGGCTCGCCTCAGGTTGAACCGTGGGGATCTGTCTTCTTACCCGACTGGCCGGAAAGCATCGAATGCACAGAGGAAGGAGAGAGAGAGCAAGGGAACGAGGGAGCGAGAGCGGGCGCGAGAGCATTGACACAGATGTCCAGACCGTCCAGTGTGCTCGGCCTTGAGGTTTAATTAGGGAGATCTGTCATCTCACCCCCAGACAGGCTGGAGCGGCCGTGTCAGCCCGGCTGCCCACGAGAAGCCTCGGGCAGCTCCTCAGACGTGCAGATGCCCAAGTCCCAGCACAGAGGAATTAAATCTGAATCTTTGGGCGTGGTTCGCAGACATCAGGATTTATTAGCATTTCCCCTGCTGCACAGTCATCAGACCACTGAGGATTTCTGGCAGAGGATTCAGGAGGACCAGATTTGATTTGATTTGATTTTTTAAAGAAGATTTAACGGACAGGGGAGCCAGGGGCGGAGGGCTGGAGAGCACAGCGACATCCCACGAGGCGATGTTGTATTGGGACGTCTGGGACAAGAGGATGGCTTTAGGGAAAGAGCGAGAAGAGATGACTTTCCTGAGATGTGACGGATGACCGGTCGCTTGCCTGGCAGCTCAAGGTGGGGATGGAACAGCAGGACGGGGGTAGGGTAGGCTCAGAGGCAGGAAAGAAAGAAATTGCTACGTGCGCCTCCATCTTGCCCTCATCCATCGTGCACCATTAAGAAACAAGACAAAACAGGGGGTTATAGGCCTGTTTCCTATTTCCTCCCCAGGCGGGGTTGGGGGCGGGTTTGGGACACTTCTTCCCACAGGTGAATAAGGTAGAAGCCCGGTCTTTCAGGAGATTTCGGTCTCAGCGCGGGCTCAGAATGGCGCTGTGTTAGCACCATGTTTTCCTTTTCGAAGGGCTTTTTCCTGAAGCAGATGGTTGAATCTTCGATAACCCGACACAAGCCGAGCCCAGAGAGAGGAATGAAAGCATCTCACTCCACGTCAGTAGCCAGAGCCGCGCGCCTGAGGCTTCGAGCTGGCAAGAACACCCGACGGCTGCAGATCATTTTGCCATTTATTAGCGTCGTTGGTCTTCATAAAAGCTTTGTGAGGTGGACGAGAGAAGACAGGCAATATGATTCCCACTTTACTCGACTCCAAGGATCAAGTGATTGACCTGCAGTGAGGAGGTAATGAATTGCTCTAGAACCCACATGTTCCTACTCCTTATTTCATCTTTCTACATCTTTCTTTCCTTCTGGCTGAACGCCACCTTGTCACAAATGTCTCCAGCCATACCATTTAGAGAACACTAGAGAAAGCGAGTCCTGGAATAACTCAGTTTGAGGAGAATGTCTTGGGCCCCGGTTTAGTCTCTTAGCAACCACATATATTTAGTAGTGACTACTTCTCTGCCCACAGAGCATAGCCAACATGGGCTTGGTTTCATATGTATCCCTTGAGCTGGATCATAATTTAACTGCAGCTTTGGTTTCAAAACTCTAACGACCCCTTCATACTCAGAATCTTCTTTTTCACCCTCCGTCCTCTACCTATGACGGATGAAATCCTGACACTTTCTCATTTTAAAGAGAGATTTTCCTTAAGAAGATGATGCCGATGAAAGATATTGTTTCCCCTTGAAGGTGGTTTATGACTTCAGTAAACTTAAGGGAATTTATCTAGGTGCAACCTTTTGGGGGAACAGTCTGCCAGGGAGACTCAAAAACCTAAAACAGGGGCGCCTGGGTGGCTCAGTGGATTAAGCCGTTGCCTTCGGCTCAGGTCATGATCTCAGGGTTCTGGGATCGAGTCCCGCAGCGGGCTCTCTGCTCTGCGGGGAGCCTGCTTCCTCCTCTCTCTCTGCCTGCCTCTCTGCCTACTTGTGATCTCTCTCTCTGTCAAATAAATAAATAAAATCTAAAAAAAAAAAACAAAAAAAAAAAAACCTAAAACACCTCCTCTGACTTGTCAGTTCCACCTCTGGACTCTGTCCTATGGGAAGAAACTAAAAAATGATTTTCAAAAATTGATGCGTACACATCGGCATCAATGCATTATTAACGTACGGGTTGAGTTCAATTTTACACAGTCATAAAATAGAATATTATGCTTTCATTAGAATCAATCATTCTTTTCATGGTGGATTGTTAATTATATTAGTTAAGAAAGCAAGCAGAATACGTACATGCAGATTATGAACCCAGCCACGTGAAACCACGTGGAGGAGAGAGAAATGCACCAAAGTGTCAACAATGGTTGTATCTGGGAGGCACCATATTGGTAAATTTTCTCTCTTGTGCATATTTTTCTGTTTCTCTCAGGTTTTCAGCAGCGAGTGTGTGCTGCTCTGATGATCAGTGGGTAAATGAGCTTTGAAAGGCTCTGTTTCTCTGTCACTGGAGGGTCTTTGCACGCGTCTGCTTTGGAGAGCTCTGAGAATGTACTCCAGGGAATGAAGTGGGAATAGCCGAATCCTTCTGGCACTGGCCTCCCTGCTTCTCTCCTTGATTCCCTACAGCTCGTTCTCCGCACAGCAGCCAGAAGGATGCTCTTAAACTGTAAGAACAAATTTCACTCCTTCAGTCAATATTCTCTAGTGGTTTTCCATCTCATGAAGGCGGTGTCTGTAACAGAGCTGACAAAGGCCCGTGGGATCCGCTGCCTCCTCCCCACCACCCGTGCTCCCCACCTCCACCTCCTCCGGCCACACTGCCTTCGTTGCTGTCTGTCCCTTCAAGAGGCCAGGAAAACTTCTGGAATGTTCCCTCTGCCTGCAAGGCTCTTCTCTCAAACCCCAGCATAGCCGCCCCCCCCCACCCCCATCTGCACACCTTCCCTAAATGTCAGCTTCTCAGTGAGCCTTCCCAACCACCCAATTCAGATCCTAGATAGCCGTCCTACACTCCCGATCCCCCTTACCGCATTCATTTTTCTTTTGTCTGGAGGACACATCATCTTTTAACATACTACGCAGCTCACTTAGTCATCACAGTCTTTAAGCTGTAATTGGCAAGGCGAGAGATAGAGCTCTCCCAGCTCACTTGCACTGTGATAATGTGCAAATCACCTTTGATGCCTTTCTTTTCCTCTCCGAGAAATGAGCACCCTATTTAGTCTCCCATTTGTCTATTTGTGTACTACAACTGGACATGTAACGGTACATCACATAGGCCATTGTATATGATTTAGGTCTCTTTGAGTCATTGTCAAGTACATTTCCAAAATGGCCCTAATATAAGGGTATACTTAATTTCATTGAAATTTAGGGGTGCCCGGGTGGCTCGGTCGCTAAGCATCGGCTTTCAGCTCAGGTCATGGTTCCAGGGTCCTGGGATCGAGCCCCGTGTTGGGATACTGCTTGGTGGTAAGCCTGCTTCTCCCTCTCCCGCTCTCCCTGCTTATGTTCCCTCTCTCACTGTCTCTCTCTCTATTAAATAAATAAATATATAGAATCTTAAAAAAAATGAGGTGTGTATGTATTTGGTTTTTTGAAGGAGTAGTACACATATCTGGCTCAATCATCCAAAGATGGGAAAAGGTAGATGGTGAAAAATTTCATTTATATCCCTGTCTCCTAGTTCTTCAGTGCCCCTCGCTAGTGATAATTATTGTTAGCAGTTTCTTGTGTATCCTTATAGAGATATTTTATCCCTACCAGAGTAAATTCATACCTAATATATAGCTCCCTTTACTGCCCGATAGCAGCCTACTGTATACACCATTCTCTACCTTGCTTTTATGCCTACTGTATCTAGATCTTTCTGCAGTACATAAAGATCCTCCTTATTCTTTTGTAGTGGCCTGTTAGTCCACTGTGTGTAAGCACCAAAACATTTTGTAAAGAACTTATTTTTAAAGATTTTATTTTTAGGGGCACCTGGCTGGCTCAGTGGGTTAAAGCCTCTGCCTTCAGCTCAGGTCATGATCTCAGGGTCCTGGGATCGAGCCCCGCATCGGGCTTGCCACTCAGCGGGGAACCTGCTTCTCCCTTTCTCTCTGCCTCTCTGCCTACTTGTGATCTCTGTCTGTCAAATAAATAAATAAAATATTTTAATCTCTGTCTGTCAAATAAATAAATAAAATCTTTAAAAAAAATAAACGAAGATTTTCTTTTTCAATCCTCTCTATACTCAACCTGGGTCTCCAACTTACAACGCCGAGATCGAGAGTCCCTTGCTAAGCCAACCAGGCACCCCTGCATGTGTCCAAATTCACTTAAGCGTCCCGTGCCGGGAGATGTCTGGACGCCTACATGGTACTTGCACACAAGTCAGTTTGCACATACGCCACTTCATCTGTATCCAGGGGTAGATCAGTTTGTCGCTCTGTGCTTTTATAGAACTACTGCGTATCTTATTAGATGTAGATATGAGGACACAGGCTTAACAAGGCATCGTTCTCTGGGGCACCTGGCTGGCTTAGTTAGTACAGCGTGTGGCTCTTGATCTTGGGGTTGTGAGTTCGAGCTCCACACTGGGGGTGGAGATTACTTAAAAAAAAAAAAAAAAGGTGCCATCTTCCATAAAGTAATGTGAGATTTCAATGTCCTTCGAATCAAAATACCTATAGAATCAGGTCCCGGAACTGTCAGTCAGCTTATGACACACCTTGCTCAGAGAAACAGCCCAAATCTCACTTTGCCCACAAGGCCCTCTGTGATTCCTCCTGTTACTACTCTGACCTCATTTCATCCTCTCTCTCTCTCTCTCTCTCTCATTCGCTTTGTTCTAGGCACCCTGGCCTCCTACCTCAGGGCCTCATGAGCTGATCCCGCTTGTCGGTGTAGTTTGTTTTCTCGCCTCACCCGCCATGTTCTCAGTGAGGCCTGTCTTGCTCACCTGGTTTAGGACTCTCCCACCTCCTATCTTCCTTCCCTGTTTTGTCCTCCTCCATCGCACGTGCATGCATTTGACTGATCTGGACGGTGTGCATTTGACTGGTTTGCTTTGCTTTGCTTTTTCATGGAGCTAGAACTTAAGTACCAGGTGAGCAGAGGTTTTCCCTGGTCTGCCCCTGGCTGTCTCCCTAGGGCCTAGACCAGTAGTTGGCCAGTCAACATTTACTGATTTAAATAAGCATGTGAGGATAGTGAGAACTCTTGGGGGGAAACAATTAATGGGCTGGGGTAGTTATTAGCTTTACTAAATAGTAAAATTTGTTATAAAGCAAAAAATGATTAAAACAGTTTGGTTCCTGGACCAAGAATAAATTGAACAGAGGAACAGAAGAGAGTCAAAAATAGACCAAAATCCATATGCAAATCAGAAATTTGAAGAAAGCCACATATGAAATCAAAACAAGAAAAGATGGATTGTTCAATAAATGGGTTTGGAATGCCTCTCTAGTCACTTGGAGAAAATAGGATGAAAATTCTATGTCTCCTTTCACACCAGAGGATCGAAGATATACACGGAAAAAACAAATCCCCCCAAAATCCAACACTAAAATTGGGGGAATTAATTTGTAATCACAGGACCACCTTTCTTTCTTTCTTTTTTTTTTAAGATTTTATTTATTTATTTGACACAAGGAGATCACAAGTAGGCAGAGCGGCAGGCAGAGAGAGGGGAAGGGAAGCAGGTTCCCTGCTGAGCAGAGAGCCCGATATGGGGCTCGATCCCGGAACCCTGGGATCATGACCTGAGCCGAAGGCAGAGGCTTTAACCCACTGAGCCACCCAGGCGCCCCCAGGACCACCTTTTTGCACAGGACACAGCATGAAGACGAGATGTAGGGAAAGATTGATAAATTTCCCAAAGTCCGAAAAGCTCCGGCAGGGAAAGTTACCATAAGCAGTGTCAAAAGACAACACATACTAGTGAAGGCTTTTCAAGCTATCTGACTGATGGCTAATTGCCTAAAGTGGCAAAAAGCTCTTATAAACCAAATGAGAGAAAGATAAAGAACCTGACAGAAAAATGGGAAAGGACATGAATAAGCAGTTCTCAGAACAAGAAATCCCAGCAGTCAATAAATAGTGACAAAGGGCTGACTTTCATTTATACCTTTACAAAGGCAGATTAAAATATCAAGAAGATACATTTCCCCCCCACATCGGATTGGCAATGATTCAACAATTTGTTAATAGCTCTACTGGCAAAGAAGAGAAATAGGCGTTCTCACCTACCGCTGGGGGCGGGCGGTTTCCGGTCCTCTCTTGGCAGAGCGCTTTGGCAGGATCTCGCAAAATGAAAGCTGGGCAGCGCTCTCCGAACCAGCAAGTCCACATCTAGGAACCTGTACTACAGAAACAAGGAGAAAAGATCAAGAATGTACACTGTGACATTGTTTGCATGAAAAAGTAACACCTGGGGGGCGTCAGGGGGTGCTCAGTCAGTTGAGCTTCCAACTCTTTTGAGTTTAGCTCAAGTCATGATCTCAGGGTTGTGAGATCAAGCCCTGCGTTGGGTTCCGGGCTGGGTATGAACCCTGCTTAGGGTTCTCTCTCTCTCTCTCTCTCTCTCTCTCTCCCTTTCCCCCTGCTGCCCCCCCTGCACTGCATGTGCACTCTCTCTGTAAAAAATAAAATAAAACAATTCAAAAATAAAAACACGATTATCCAATAATAAGGAAACACCAGTTAAATACAGAAATGTTTTATTTTCGAGAGAGAGTGGGCATGCGCACAGGCAGAAGGCGGGCGGGGCAGAGGGAGACAGAGAGAATCTTAAGGGGCTGGATCTGATGACCCTGAGATCATGACCTCAGCAGCAATGGAATTAGGGGCTTAACTGACTGAGCTGCTCAGGGGCCCCTGAAACACCAGTTAAATAAACTGTTCCGCATCCATACAGTGGAACACTCTATAGCCATTTAATAAATGACTTGGGATCTTACATGTGATTGTGTGATACAAGATACAGTAAATGCAAACCACACATGTAGTGTATTTCTATTTATGACAGAATGGCTATCCATGCATATTATATCTGTATAAAAAGCGTTCTGAATAGATCCATAATGTAGCGGGTGGCGGGACTCAGGTCTGTGTTGGGGGAGAGAAAATTTTGCCTCTCATTTTGTAGCCCCTTTCCGGTCCTCATTTCTTGCAATGTGCATGCGTTACATGTATTATAACAGTAAAAAAATATATAGAAAAGTTAAAATTTTACTCTAAAAATTGTCCTCATTCTAAAGACTGAGGTTCTTGGGGTGTCTGGGTGGCTCAGTGGGTTAAAGCCTCTGCCTTCGGCTCAGGTCATGATCCTGGGGTCCTGGGATGGAGCCCCGCATCGGGCTCTCTGCTCAGCGGGGAGCCTGCTTCCCCTCTCTCTCTGCCTGCCTCTCTGCCTACTTGTGATCTCTCTGTGTCAAATAAATAAATAAAATCTTTTAAAAAATAAAATAAAATAAAGACTGAGGTTCAGCTATAGGTTGAACTATGGGTTGAAGGCAGCTTACTCCTCATCCCTGTTATCTTTGTTATAGCCGTGGCAAGAGGAGCTTTGGCGAGGCTGGAGGCTAAAATTAGAGGAGAATCTGTGGAATCAAGACGTGACTAGGTTTGCGCTCCCTACCTAGGACTACAAGGTGACCCAGGAAGACGTCGTGAATCCCTCTGCCTCAGTTACTAAGTGGTGTATAAAGCAAATCCCAAACAACACTGGCTTAGAAGAGACAGGGCTGTCTGTTCTCTCCGACAAAAAGTAACTCGAGTTGTGCGCTCCGTGGAAACCGTGAGATAATAAATTTGTGTTTAAGCTGCTAAATCAGTTTGTGGCAGCTGGTTAGTTTCACAGCTCTCGGGAGCCAGTACAGAGGATGGTAGAGCTTGATTCTTCTAGATCAGGGCTCAGCCAACTATGGCCAGGCCGGCAAGCCAATTCCAGCCCACGGCCGCATTTTGTAAGTGAAAGGTTTTACTGGCACATAGCCACGCCGATCGCTTTCCGTAGCATCTTTGTGCCTCTGTCTGCTTTTGTGCGGGAGAGCTGGAGTTGAGTAGTTGCTGTACTTAAATATTCAGTCTGGTTCTTTATGGAAAACGTGTGTGGACACCCTCCCATCCACCCACCCCTCCCCGCAAGGAGATCTTGAGATAACCACCTGAGAACCAGTGGTTTACTTGGGTGGTGACCTCTGGGAAGCACCAGGAAGTGGGGGAGGTGAGACCGTGCAAGAAGGCGGACACTACAGGTCGTGTTCTCCAGCCGGCTGTCATTGTGGGTGACCGAGGCTTCATCCCACCACACGGCTCTGGGAAGAGACGCAGAGCTCCCGACGTGGTTATCCATGTGACAGGCAAGGGAGCTAGAGTGTTTACCAAGTCCCATCCCTCATTGGTTACTGGCTGCCCCTCCTGTAGCTTGGGAGAAAACCCTTGGGCAAGGAGTTGTGAATACAGGCAGTTGGAAGTCAGCCTTAGTGGTTAAGTCCCAGCAGGTGGAGAAAGGGCAGGAACAGGGTCTGCTGCAAGAGGGAAAAGGACTTGTGTAAGAGTCCAGCTTCTCTCCACGCCCTACCCCACTAATCCCCTCTCCCCGCAGAGGGAGGAGACAGGGAGGAAAGACACATGTCGTTGGTGAACTTGGAAGAAGGAGGTACTAAGCATGCTCCGCACAGGCTTTCTTGAGTTGTTTCTTTTCCAGATTTTTTTTTTAAGATTTTTTTCTTTCTTTTTTTTTTTTTAAGATTTTATTTATTTATTTATTTGACAGAGAGAGACCACAAGTAGACAGAGAGAGAGAGAGAGGGAAGCAGGCTTGCCACTGAGCAGAGAGCCCGATGTGGGACTCGATCCCAGGACCCTGAGATCATGACCTGAGCCGAAGGCAGCGGCTTAACCCACTGAGCCACCCAGGCACCCCAAAAGATTTTTTATTTCTTTATTTGACAGATGGAGATCACAAGTAGACAGAGAAGCAGGCAGAGAGTGAGAGGAGGAAGCAGGCTCTCTGCTGAGCAGAGAGCCCGATGTAGGGCTCGATCCCAGGACCCTGGGATCATGACCTGAGCCGAAGGCAGAGGCTTTAACCCACTGAGCCACCCAGGCGCCCCTCTTTTCCAGATTTGTCTGCCCACGGAGGGTCCATTCTGGTTTGCTCTCCACCATGAGAGAAGTTTATGGGGTGGGCACTGCCCTGGAAGTAGCAGAGCCCACAGTTAAGTTCAAGTCGGCAACAGAGTACGGAAAAGTCCATCGTCCCCTGGATTTAAGGGTATAGTCTTTAATCATCTCATCAGTAACAAAGTTGAATGTTTCTACCTCCATTTGTGGGACTCGTGAATTTATTTCTCAGATGATCTTAAACTTGGGTGGAAGGAGGGTTGCAATTTGTTTTCAAAGATTTTATTGTTTTTAAGTAATTTCTGCACCCAACCTGGGACTTGAACCAACAACCCTGAGATCAAGAGGCCCACACTCCTCTGAATGAGCCAGGCAGGTTCCCCGGGGGGAAGGTTGCAGTGCCCAATTTGTGGAATGGGTGTCTTGTGGTTATATTTACTCAGTGGGTTGGTTTCCTTATATGAAACAGGTCTAAGAACAGAGGATAGAATGATGTATCAGAAATCTGGTTTCTGAACTAATACACAAAACTGTTTTGCTGGGAAGATGACAGAAAATTGCTATGCACTGGAAAATGCTCTTGATAGCTTCACACTCCTTTCCTCATAACTTGGGCGACAATGCACTTTTGTGACCCGAACAGACACATTATATTCTACAACAGAAATAACAAATGTGCTTGTCCACCACGGAGAGAGACTTGCCCAGGGACTGCCATTTACCCTAGAGAGAGTGGAAGGGGCCACAGACAAGACAATAGTAATGCCTTTTATGGGTTCTTTTTAGAAACTTGATTCTTCTTTGGTTATAATGAGATTCTCTGCTCTTTGTGTTGTATCTGTGTGTAATAACTTCTATATCCAGTATACATTTTTTTTTAAAGGTAGAAACAGGGGCGCCTGGGTGGCTCAGAGGGTTAAGCCTCTGCCTTCAGCTCAGGTCTCAGGGTCCTGGGATGGAGCCCTGCATCGGGCTCTCTGCTCAGTGGGGAGCCTGCTTCCCCCTGTCTCTGCCTACTGTTCTGCTTACTTGTGATTTCTCCCTCTGTCAGATAAATAAATAAAATCTTTAAAAAAATAAAATAAAATAAAATAAAAAGGTAGAAACATCTCAAGAAATGGGGCCCTGACAGGAAATAGAAAGAAAAATGATACATGCAGGGAAAGAGAAAAGGCAGACAAAGTGAGGTATTATAAATGTGATTGACGGTGGGCAGAGGATGTGAGTCAATAATGGGAGGGAGTCGCCATGGCTGTCCTCCATCTCGAATAGCCCAGATCCTGACTGTCCTTTCATGGGGCTTTCTCACAGTATGGCGGCTGGCGACATGGATCAAAGAGGATTAGGTACAGCTGTAGGTAAAGAAGACTCTAAATCACAGTCGTTCAAGAAGATAGAAATTTTCTTCTCTCATGTAAAAGGCAGGATAGGGTGGTCTGGAGTGGGTATAGCTGTTTTGTGCTTAATGAAGTCCTCAACGATTCAGGCTCCTCTCGTCTCACTGCCCCCCAGTCCCCAGGGTGTAATCTTCAATCTACGTATGAGATGAAGATCAGGACTCTAGCCACCACGTGAAAATTCTGGGCAGCAGGAGACGAAAGACACGAAGAAACCTTCACCTTGGTATGTGCCAGCTGTCTTTTATTTATTTTTTTTTTTTAAAGATTTTATTTATTTATTTGACAGACACAGATCACAAGTAGGCAGAGAGGCAGGCAGAGAGAGAGAGGGAAGCAGGCTCCCTGCTGAGCAGAGAGCCAGATGTGGGACTCGATCCCACGACCCCGAGATCATGACCTGAGCCGAAGGCAGCGGCTTAACCCACTGAGCCACCCAGGCGCCCCTGCCAGCTGTCTTTTAAAGGAGGTGACCGTCAGCAGCCACGGAACTCTTTTGTTCATACCTCATTAGCCAGAATGTAGACACACCGCACCTAACTGCAAAGGAGACTGGGAAATGTAGTCTTTCTATGTGTCCAGCTAAAAATCAGGGTTTCTACTACTATGGAAGAAGGGACTTTGGATATTGGGGAACAGTGGACAGTCTCTGCCACAGTGAGCTAGAAACCAATCACTGGGATGTGTCCTCCATGTGCTGGTGCTGGTCCCGAAGACCAGTGGCAACCTCCAAAAAAGTACTCACTGGGTTCTGTTGAAATGTAAACAAATCCGTGCAATGTGGTTGATTTCTTATTAGTTATTGTTTAAGGGACTGTCCACGGGAATGTCTGTGGAGCTCCCTAAGACCCTGTCCACTTCTGCCACCCTAGGACGCAGAGGGAACATTCTTTTATGCCCACGTCTGGCTGCCTGAGACCCCTCTGCCTCAGACCATGGGGCCGTATTTTTTCTAGAGTCTTGCTCCTGCCATGGGATTCCATCCAGGAGGTGAGCCAGTCTCCTCTAGGATCCTTGGGTGGGGTATGCATTAATTAGAAAGCTTTTGGCTGCAAGGCAAACGGCCTAAAAGTATGGATTGAATCATCTCATATGACAAGAAGGTTGGACTTAGAGAGGCTACTTCCTGGCCATTTCCTGGCTTCCCACCCTTAGTCAAAAAATACTTGCCATGGTGCTAAGAATTACATTCTCTCATGACCCCCTCCAAAGCAGGAAGGAGTTTACTTTGTCTCAAGGAGGAAAAAATCTTTCCAGAACTCTCCTCCTCAGCAGCAACCTAGGGAGAACCGGGTCACGTGGCACCTCCTCGCCCACCCGTTGGCAAAGGGCAAGAAAACTGTGGCTGGTTTAGAACAATCATGATTCATTCCCTGGAGCTCAGCATGTTGTCATCCGATGACTGAACAGCGTCAGGGTTCAGGACAACCTGTGGTGTCTGCCACGGCTTCTTTCTGTCCCCTCTTGCTTCAGGCTCTTCTGGAGGAGGGCTTATGAAACCTGGAAATGTATCTGCGTGGGGAACCGCCCGTCTGACCACTGCTCCTCCCAGGGAATCATCACCTGGTGGGGAGGAATGGCCGAGAGAGGGGGACAACGCACCGCTGAAACTGACCTCCTGTTCTCCAGTATCGACGCCATTTGCGTCTCTGAGTTCCACTTAGCTCCCTTGAGTGTGAGGCGTCGTGGAACTCCGAAGTCCAAAGGGGACTCTTATTTTCCCTGTTTCTGGATCTCATCTCTTCCCAGAGCTAACGAAAGACCGGCCAGAGTTAATGCATGACTGTTACGGGGGAGGATACTTTCTGGTCCCGTTCACCTGTAACCCCGGTAGGCAGCAGCTCCTGGAGGCCAGAAGCTTGCTTTGGTACCCCAGCACCTGCCAGCACCTGCCAGCACCTGCCAGCGAGTGCTCAAGCGGTCCTGAGGGAAAGGAGAAAAGACGTCTCCTATGAGCAGGAAAGGAAGCTGTCAAGTAAGTCGGCAGGTTTGAATACGCACAAGTCAAGAGAGATGACATTTCAGCTCACCAAAGAAGATTATCTGAGTCACTACAGGGTTGATCGGTCATGTCTACTTCACAGAAAGGGCGTGGCAAGAGGCTGTAATGGTGGAAAGTGTTCAAGATGGGAGGGATTGATGCCACCAGATACACGGGAGAACTTGGTTCCAGAATCCTCTGATTTCATGCAAATTGGTCTGCTCTGAGGAAGAGCAGCTTGAGAGTTAAAGCTCACCTACGAAGAGCTTTCTTAACACAGGGGATTAGGAAGCTATTGTCTACATTCGGTAGAAACTTAGAAACACATTACATTATTGCAAGTGTACGACATAGTGATTTGATGACTCTATGTTACCCCGTGCTCACCACAAGTGTCCCTACCATCTGTCACCAGGCAACGTTATTACAGTATCGTTGACTACATTCTCTATGCTGTACCTTTCATTCCCGTGACTGATTCATTCTGTAACTTGGAGCCTGTGTCTCCCTCTCCCCTTCATCTGTTTTGTTCCTCCCCTTACCCCACGCCCCTCTGGCAGCCAGTTCATTCTCTGTATTTATGGGTCTGATTCTGCTTTTTTGTTTGTTTATACATTTTTTAAAAGATTTTATTTATTTAGCAGAGAGAGAGAGAGAGATACACAGAGAGAGAGCGTGAGCGCAAGTGGGAAGGGCAGAGGGGGAAGCAGGCTCCTTGCTGAGCAGGAAGCCTGATGCCGGACTCAATCCCAGGACCCTGGGATCGTGACCTGTGCCAAAGGCAGAGGCTTAACCCACTGAGCCACCCAGGCGCTATGATAACAGCTTTATTGAGATATATTCCACATACTGAACAATTTACCCACTGAAAATGTACAATTTAATGACTTTCCGTATATTCACAGGGTTGCACCATCATCACCATGATCAATTTTTGAACATTTTCTTCACCCTGAAAAAAATCCCCTCCTCATTAACATTCCCTTTTCCTCAATCTCCTCAGCCCCTGGCAACCCCCAATCTACTTTCTGTCTCTATGGATTTGCCTATTCTGGACATTTCATACAGATGGAATTATCCGATATTCAGAGACTGTCATAAGCAGTATTGCCACAGTGAAACAGACCGAAGAAACCCATATTGATCACGAAATGGGCATAATCACATAAGCAGGCCATTGTCTGGTCATATACAAAAAAGATGTGGAATGATCACTAATTCCCTTAAAATACCTGTGCTATTTGGAAATGAAGACAAAAATGGTAAGGCTATATTTTTGGCTTAGAGTGTTATGAGTGTCGTTTTCACAAAAAATGTTGTTCCTGTTTTTTTTTTTTAATATTTATTTATTTGACACAGAGAGAGAAGCAGGCAGAGGGAGAAGCAGACTCCCCACTGAGCAGGGAGCCCGATGTGGGACTTGATCCCAGGACCCTGGGACCATGACCTGAGCTGAAGGCAGATGCTTAATGACTAAGCCACCCAGGCACCCCTGTTCCTGGTATTTCTTTCAACCTTTGGCTCTCCTGCAAACTTACAAGTTGGGGCCCTTCCATTCTCTGTGTGCTCACTTCCAAGGGAAGAGTTGAAAGGCAGAAAGCAGAGCAACGAAGAACCCTCTTCCTGACTTCTACATTTCAAAAGCCCAGCCCCTGGGCCAGGTCTGTGCAGAGCTGTTAGGTGGGCCGCGTTCCGTGGCACTGTTGAGGCCCAGGGTGCGTGGACAAGGGGCTGTGTCCCCCACCCCGGGGAGGGAGGGGTGCTTTGGTCTTAACGTGCGCCGAGATGGGCTGGCTGGCAGCAGCCTTCTCCTAAGCTGAGAACAGAAAACGTCCAGATTTGGCCACAGATGGAGGAGAACCCCAAGTCAGAATCAGGCTTCACACACAGACCCCGCACACTGATGTCAGAGGGACTCGCAGAGATGAGATCATATCCTTCCCCCTTTTAAAAACATCTGCTTGGTTCTTGATGCTTCTGGTACAAATCTGTACTCATTTCCTCCAATGGTCACGGCAAACCAAGACCGGCCAGGAGAACTGGGTGTGACGATGGGAATTTCCGTGCAGTAGCCACTGTGCTGGACAGTGCAGATACTGAACATCTCCTTCACTGAAGACGTTCCTGTTAGAGAACATTGTTCTTCAGAGACCAGCCCTGAGACAGGGTTTGGAATTTATTGGGAAGGGGCAGGGAGGGGGAAGATGAGGCAGGGAGGGCAGGCAGCCAGAAGAGAACATGTCTGAACCGGGAGCGCCTAGACCCCTGGGATGCAGGGAGCGCGGACGGTCAGTGGAGAGCACACGGTGTTGATCTCAGAATCATCCGGGATAATTGATCGATGTCTTTCCCCATGAGTCCCCATCAATCATCGATTGAGAGGGGTTCTCGGGGGGGCCTTCATTCTCGACCACTTCCACCTGTCCAGAGCACGGTCGGAGAAGGCTCTGGGGCCAGAGGGAGACTTCAGGCCAAGTCACGGTGGGCAGCGGCTGGGTTGGCAGCTGGAACTGAGAACTTGGGGCATTAGCAGTGTGCCCTGCCCCCTTCCCTCCCCCAGGTAGGATCACAATGTTTTCTGCATATCCTTAGAGACAGCTTTGCATATACAAATAGGAATATACAGGATACCTCTAAATCTGTATGTATTTCGTAGTTTTCCATTCATACAAATGGAATGGAGTCGTCCTATACTTACTCTCCCGCACTTCGCTTTTTTTGCATGGAACAGTATATCCTGGAGCTCTTTCCTAGGAGCTGTTGCTTTAATTTCTGGTGCTTGGCTGTCTTTATCACGAAAGAGTTCAGACTTAAAGAGAAAAAGAACTGCAGTGGCTTGGCTGAAAGAATGCAAAGAGGTTTGTGTTCAGCTTATGGATTTAAAAGGCAAGCTTTGTTGAGACTGCAGAGTTTGGTTCAAGGCATTTCAGGATGGTGTGATTTTCCTGTTAAAAACAAACGGGAATTTGCTCGGTGCTAAACTCCAGAGGCCTGTGGGCTGAGTAGACAATAGAGCTTGCAATCAATAGATGAACCTTCTAGGTTGCTGCCGGGAGCCTAAAGCAGCTGTCTGCAGGGGTATTGTGAGGCCCTGTTCGGTCCCCAGCCCTCCTGGTGACCTGCTGTGTCACTGTGGAGGCTTCTTGACCTCCAAGGGCCTCTGTTTTCTTGTCCATTCGGTGAGAACAGTAGCACGCACCTTCCTCTCTCTGGATGGCTTTGGGGCATGGACTGGGGGGCGGATTGCAAACCCAAATGCCTTCGGGGCTCACCAGCCCGCTGGGAAGTCCCTGAGGTTGCTGCAGGTCAGAGGAAGGAGTGGGGATAACGGCTAAAAGGGGCCGAAATCCTACACAGCCCATCTCCCGGGTTGAATGAAATCTTTAAAGGAATCTAGATCTTGGCCCAACCGAGCCTAGGCGTGGGCTACTTGCCGCCCTTCGGCAAGAGTGTGTCCCCTGTACATGGGAGCTGTGGTCTCTGCCTGGAGAAGGTGGCACAAGTGTGACCTCCTCTCCCACGGCAGGGGTCCCTCGCCACGCCGGTCAGGGCAAGCGAGGTCGGGCCATGGGAATGACTCTAAAATGGGAGCGGCTTTAAACAGGGAAGGTTTACCTCTTGGTCACCCTAAGTGTCCCTGGCGGCACGAAGCCAGCATGCCCATGGCGGGAGGCTCACCCCCAACATCCTCCCCTTGCAGGCCCACGGGGCTGACCCGCCAGGGGCTGCGCTGGAGCCACACGCCGGCGGGCCGGGCCGGGCAAAGGAACGGCAACTTGTGCATGGGGCTCGTGAAGGCCCCATTATGATTATTATAATTATTATTATATTATATTATTATTATTATTATTATCAGACGAGTCCTGCAGCGCAGGCACCCTCCAGGGCAGTCTTCTGCTGTCTGGAAGAACTGGAAACATCTGGGCACAAGCCTGATGAGGCACAAGTCCCTTCGGACAGCCCCCCGAATGTGTGCGTTCTTCTGTTTCTACAGTTTATTGGAGAAGGCTACTCCTCCTCTGGCTCCGTTCTTTATTCCCGGTTTTGGAAACATCCAGAGTGACATTCATTGTGTCTCCGGGACGGTTCTTCTTCCTCGTTGCCATGGCACTCGATGCCTGAGCTCGTGCCAGCCGGAGCTGCGCCAGAGTGGCGACACTGTCCCCACTCCAGCTCCTGCTAGAACTGGGGGTCCTTCCTTTGGGGTCCATTCTCTGGCAGGTTTTTCTCCCGACTTGATTTTGGTAGAGTCGTTTTCGGTTAACATGAAAATGCAGAGAAAGTTACAGATTTCCCAGATTCTGCCACCCCACAGGCACAGCACACCCCTCCCCCCACGCTCCACGCCCCTCGCTCCGGCCACACCTATGTTTTAGAGGATGAGCGATCACGGACACCCCATCGTCGCCCAGAGTCCACAGTTTACCTTAGGGCTCACTCTCTGTGGTGTACATTCCGTGGCTTGGGACCCATGGATAATGCCACAAAACCATCATTATCGCGCCATGTGGAGTGTTTTCACTGCCCTTACAATCCGCTCTCCTCTACCAATTCCTCTCCCCCAACCCCAATCGGCCACCACTTATCTTGCCGTGGTCTCCACGGTTTTGTCTTTTCCAAAGTGTCAGTTGGAATCGCACAGGATGTACCTTTGCAGATTGGCTTCTTTCACTTAGTAATACGCGTTTAAGGTTCCTCTGTGTCATTTCACGGCTTTTTTTCTTCAGCACTGAGTAACAGTCCATTGTCCAGATGGACCACGGTTTATCCGCTTGCCTACTGAAGGACACCCTGGTTGCTTCCAAGTTTTGACAATTATGAATAAAGCTCCTATAAACATCCACGTATGGATTTTTGTGTGGACATAAGTTTTCAACTCCTTTGGGTAAATACCAAGAAGCATGATTATTGTATTCTATGGTAAGCGTATGTTTAGTTTAGTGAGAACCTGCCAAACTGTGTTTCAGAGTGAGTTCCCTGTGGCTCCATGTCCTTGCCAGCGTTGGGTTGTTGGTCTGGGTTTTGGCCATTGTCTAATAGACGCGTAGTGCTCACTCATTATTGTCTTAATTTGCATTTCCCTAACGGTATGTGATGTGGTGCATCTTTTCATATGCTTATTTGCCATTTGTATATCTTCTTAGTTGAGAATTTTTGCATCTATGTTCATGCGACATGTTGGTCGGTAGTTTTCTTGTACTGTCTTTGTCTCGTTTTGGTATTAGAGTAATGCTGGCCTCACAGGATGAGTTATGAAATATTCCCACTGCTCCTGTCTTTTGAAAGAGATTGTAAACACTTGGTATGGTTTCTTCCTTAAATATTTGATAGAATACACCAATGAACCCATCTGGGCCTGCTGCTTTCTGTTTTGGAAGATTATAATTATCGATTCAATTTCTCGAATTGATATAGGCCTATTCAGATAATCTATTTCTTCTTGGGTGAGTTTTGGAAGATTGTGTCTTTCAGGGAATCGATCCACTGCATCTAGGTTATCAAAGTTGTAGGCACATAGTTCTTCAAAGTATTCCTTTATTATCTTAATTTCCATGGGATCTGTAGTGAATATCATTTCTGGTATTAGTAATTTGTGCTGCATTTTTCCTTTGTTGCATTTTAATCTACTCATTTTCTGCCTTTTGTAGTTTTTTTTTCTCTTAAGATTTATTTATCTCTTTGCCAGAGAGAGAGACAGAGATCACAAGTAGGCAGAGAGGCAGGCAGAGGCAGAGAAAGAAGCAGGCTCCCGCTGAGAAAGGAGCCCAATGCGGGACTCAATCCCAGGACCCCAGAATCATGACCCGAGCCAAAGGCAGCTGCTCAACCGACTGAGCCACCCAGGCGTCCCTCTGCCTTTTGTAGTTTTAACCAAGCATTTTATATAAGTCTATTCCCTCCCCTTTCTTAGAATATCAGTTATACATTTTTTTAACTTTTTTTTGATTGTCCTAGAGTTTGCAATTATATATTGACAATGAATCCAAGTCCACTTTCAAATAGTGTTCAAATAACACTATACCACTTCACATGTAGTGTACTTTAAAATAACAAAATAATCCTAATTCCTCCCTTTCATCTCTTCAATACTGTCATTCATTTCACTTACACATAAGCATACATAGGCATGTACACTCCTAAGATATATACACGGTATACATAATTGAATACATTGTTGTTATTATTTTGAGCAAAATGTTATCTGTTAGATGAAGAATAAGAAATGAAAGTAAAAAATAAAAAAGTAAAAGAATCTGACACCATACATAAAAATCAACTGAAAGTGTATTAAAGGCTTGGATGTAAGACTTAAAACCACAAAACTCCTAGAAGAAAACATAACACGTAAGCTCCTCGATACGAGTCTTGGCATTGACTTTTTTGGAGTTGACACCAAAAGCAAAGGTAACAAGAGTAAAAACCAACAAACGTGACTACATGAAACTAAATAGCTTCTTACAGCAAAGGAAACTATCAATAAAATGAAAAGACAACCTATGGGAGAAGAGAAAATATTTACAAGTCATATATCTAATAAAGGATTAACATCCAAAATACATATATAATTCATACAGCTCAAGAGAAAAAAACCTAATCTGTTTAAAAATGGACAGAAGATGTGAATAGACGTTCTTCCAAAGAAGGCGTACAGTTGGCCAACAGGTATGTGAAAAAGTGTTCAACATCACTCATCATCAGGGAAGTACAAATCAAAGCCACAATGAGATATCTTTGTGAGATGTCATCTCACATCTCTTAGAATGGCTAGTATCAAAAATAAACAAACAAATAAACAACCGGCGTTGGTAAGGATGTGGAGAAAAGGGAACCCTAGTGCACTCTTGGGGTGGGAATGTAAATCGGCCATCCGCTATGGAAAACCTCAAACCATTAAAAATGGAACTACTCTATAATCCAGCCATCCCACTTCTGGGGATATATCCAAAGGGAATGAAATTACTGTCTTGAAGAGAGATCTGCACGCTCATGTTCCCTGCAGCACTATTCATGAAAGCCAGAACACAGAAACGCCCTATGTGTCCATTGACGTATAAATATACAACGGAATATTATTCAGCCAAAAAAAGAAGGAAATCCTGCCATTTGCAACAACATGGATAAACGTTGAAGGCATTATGCTAAGTGACATAAGTCAGACAGAGAAAGACAAATACCACATGATCTCACTTATATTGGACTTAAAAAAAGCAAACAAACCCCAAATCCCTATAAACTCATAGATATGGAGAACAGATTGGTGATTGCAAGAAGCAGGGAGTGGGTGAAATGGGTGAAGAGGGTCAAGGGGACAAACTTCCAGTTATAAGATAAATGGGTCTCGAGGATCTTATGTTAACAATATGTATGAAAGTGGCCAAGAGGGTAAATCTTAAAAGTTCTCATCCTAAGAAAAAAACTCTATGTGGGCCGATGGATGTTAGAGTAAACTTACGGTGATCATTTTACTACATATACATACCAAATTATTATGTTGTACACCTAAAACTAATACAGTATTATATGTCAACTATGGGGCACCTGGGTGGCTCAGTGGGTTAAAGCCTCTGCCTTCGGCTCAGGTCATGATCCCAGGGTCTTGGGATCGAGCCCTGCATCGAGCTCTCTGCTCAGCAGGGAGCCTGCTTCCTCCTCTCTCTCTCTGTCTGCCTCTCTCCCTACTTGTGATCTCTGTCTGTCAAATAAATAAATAAAATCTTTTAAAAAAATGTCAACTATATCCTTTTTTAATTAAAAAAAAAGTAAAATGAAAAAGAAAAAGAAAGAGTGAGACCCTTGTTAGAATGTAGATTCCAAAAGAGGTAGCTGGATAGGTTAACTTTCATATACATACTGCTGAATCACTATATTGTATACTTGGAACTAATATAGCACTGCGTGTTTACTGGAATAAACTTAAAAGATAACTGCTAAATGATGGATTTTGTTTTCAAACGATCACATTTCAGAACGGTTTCTTAGCCCATGTCTCACACGTGACTCGTTAGCACACACCCACGGCCATTTTGGTGGGCTGGACTGCAGCATTTCCCAAAGAACCTGACTTTTAACTTGGCAGAATGAACGTACTCAGACATTCTGAATTTTTCCTTGGGGCAGACCAACATTCCAAGTCCCTGTTGGACTAATCTATCACAAATATTTTAAAGCAAGAGGGGGAATGTAAAGCATAACCTAATTCTCTTTCCTAGAGAGATTCTATTTTACTTAAACTCTATTCTTACACTGGTTAGAATCCTGGTCTTTGGCCAAGCACTTGTCTTGCACGTCTGCCCTTGCAGAGACTGGAGTGGATCGCAGCATGCTAATTAAGGGAACTAGAAGTAGTTGGCAAAGCTTGCTCGCTCCTCATTTTCCCATGATCGCCTCCATCAAGCAGCCCTACCACCAGCTGAGGGAACAGAGATTTTCAATTCAGCTGGGATAAATGTTCTGAAAGGCTGTGCCCAGAGGAATGAGCAAATAGGCAATGTTTCCCAACTACTTGAGTGTTTTTTTAAAAAAGAAATGTTCCAGAATAAAACAATCTTACCAAGATATGCAGAGAAAATATTTAAAAACAACAACAAACACATTGCTGGTCATGTCGGAATTTGACGAAATCATGTTAAGATAGAAGCTGTTAGTGTTTTGTTCAGGAGGGAAATGAACCACTTCACATATCCGCACTATCTTGAACAATGAAATTGCATTAAAACAACTGAACTTTACTTTAAAAAATTAAATAGGTAGATAGGTAGGTAGTTTGGGGTGCCCGGCTGGTTCGGTTGGTAGATCACGTGGCTCTTGACCTTGGGGTTGAGTTTGAGCCCCACAGTGGGAGTAGAGATTACTAAAAAATAATAATAAATAAGCGGACTTTGAAATAAAAAAAAATACAAAAAATGTTTTTATTTTACCTTGACCAATTGCTTCTTTGATGTTCTTCCTTTCCCTGTGTGGATCCTAGTTTCCGACTGTACCATGTTCTTTCTTTCCGAACTTCTCCTAGCATTTCCCTCGAGGCAGCAAATTTCAATTTTTGTTTGAGCAAGTCTTTATTTCTCCTCCACGTTTGAAGTCCAATTTCACCAGGTACAGAATTCTCAGTTGGTGGGATTTTTCTCTCAACACTTTAAATATTTCAGTCTACTCTCGTCTTGCTGGCAAGCTTTCCAAGAAGTTGGATGTAACTCTCTAGGTAAAGTGTTTTTTCCCTCTGACTTCTGGAGTTTTTCCTTTATCTTTGGTTTTCTGTAATTTGGAAATCATATGCCAAGGTGCAGTTTGGTTTTGCTTTTGGCATTCATCCTGCTTGGTGTTCTCTGAGCTTTCTGAGTCTGAGGTTTGGTGTCTGCCATTACTTTGGGGGAAATTCTCAGTCATTACTGTTTCGAGTGTTTCTTCTGTTCCTTCTCCTTCTGGAATTCCCATCGTGTGTACCTAACACCTTTCGTAGTTGTTCCACAGTCCTTGGATATTATGTTCCGGTCCCTGCCCTCACCCCCACACCCCGGCCCAGTCTTTGGTCTCTGCCCAGTCTTTGGTCTCTGCGTTTTGCTAGAGGATGGTCGATAGCTCAGAGATGGTTTTCCTCAGCTGTGTCCGGCCTACCAATAAGCCCATTAAAGGCATTCTTCGCTTGTTCCAGTGTTGTTGAGCTCTAGCATTTCTTTTTGGTTCTTTGCAGGATTTCCATCTGTCTGCTGTTCTTCCGCGCTGTCTACTTTACCCCTGAGGGCCCTTAGCATATGAGTCAGAGCTGGTTTTTAAGTTCCTGTTCTGATAATTCCCACATTCCTGCTCTGTCCGGCTTGGGTGGTTGCTCTGTGTCTTCGAATTGTGTCTTTGTCCTTTGTGGTGCCTTGTAAGTTTTTCTGGCTAGCTGGACCTCAGGCACCAGCTGAAAGGAGCTGCTCTAATAGGCCTTTGGGCCTGTGGCGGCGAGGAGAGTGTGGAGGGGAGCCGGCGACAGTCCTGCGATTAGGTCCCTGTCTGGCAGTGGGCCTGGGCCTCTGGGACGCGAACACGTGCTTCTCAGTGTTTGCTCTCCCCACGGAGGCCGGGTGGGACGGCTGGAGTGTGATTATTTTCCATCCCCAGGTCGGTTAGGTTTTGGTAATACCCCAGCGGGTTAGGCTGTGGGGAATTAGCTTCCTCCGAGGGCATGCCCTCTTAAGAGACCCACAGTGCTCTCCGGCTTATTTCGAAATGATTCCTGTTCCTTGTCCCCTCCTGGAAACCTGGGGGGGTTTTCCTCCAGTATTTATTTTTGCAATCTGGTCAAGCTCACAAAACTGTGGTGCCCCCCTCCCCCACCACCCCCAGGAGTTGTCCACACGAGGCGTCGTCGGCGTCGGGCAATTTGTCAACTAGACTTCCTGTTTTCCCACCCCCAACCCTGGGGCCCAGACCCTTCCTCGGGCGCCCCAGTCGCTGCTGTGCTAAGCCACACCTCGCACGCGCCAGTCTCCCTCCAGTCTCCCTCTCCGGCCGGCGGTTCGCACGCCTTCCCCTCTCTTCCGGATCCCAGGAGAGTCGCTGGGGTTTTCAGTCTGTTCGGCTTTGGACTTGTTATTAGGATAGAGCTCCTGGGCGTGAGGAACCAGCCTCTGCCGTTTTTCAATCTCCACAAACAAGTGCAGGAAAGGGATACATGCAAGTCATTTCAAAGTCAAATACTCCTGCAGCCCTGACCCAGAAAAGCAGCAGTCCCGAAGCCCCTCACTCCACACCTGATTCCACTCCCTGGAGACCACCGTTGTCTGGTGGTTTTCAGTGCTAAGGAGGAGATAAAGGCCCGTGTGTGTGTGTGTGTGTGTGTGTGTGTGTGTCTGTCAGTCAGTCAGTCAAGGAGTGCCTTCCTGGTGGAGGGGCTGCTGTTTTCGAGGGGACATTCAGAAGGTGACACGGGCATGAAGGAGGGAGGGAGGGAGGGATTTATGTGGGTACTCGGAGGGTAAGCTGTTTGGCAAGGGGAATGAATACAAAATCCTGGGGTAGGAGTGTGCCGGGCTGTTCTGGATCACTGCTTCCCACGACGATGTGTGGTGGCGTACTGCGGGGGGCGGGGGGGGCGGGTGTTACAATGCAGATTCCGGTTCCGTAGGTCTGGGGTGGAACCCGAGATGCGGCATTTCTAATGAAACAAGCAGGTGCTCGCTTTGCCGGTCCAGGAAGCACACTCGGAGTAGCAGCATCCTGGAAAGAGGACGTCAGAGCAAACAGAGAGGGGCTGGTAGGCGGAACCGATGTCACCGAGCCCATAGGGGACCAGATCTTGGGATGCTTTAAAGGCCACCGTAGGAAGCTGGGCTATTGTTGTGAATGAGATGGGAGCAAAGAGATGTAATCTGGCTCCTTCTTTAGAAGCATGTCCGCAGGGGCTGTGCTGAGAAACGATGGCAGGAGGGCAAAGGCGGGTGGACGAACCCAGAAGAGCGAGGGTGGCTCTTCTGACCTGGAGGCAGCCGTGGGAATGGGGGAGGCGGCGGCACCGGGCGGGCGCTCGCGTGGTGGACCGGCTGCACGAGTGGGAGAGTTGCTTGAACAGAGTGGCCATTTCTGCCCCATCCCTCACATCCATCTCTCTCCAGTTCCACTGCCGCCCCTCTAGTCGGGCAGTATCTAAGTATCTAACTGCCGTTGCTTACAGAGTCCACGGCCTAGCAGGAAGAGCCTGCGGGAACTTGCCCCTTCCCACACTTCTGGGTCATCACGACCTTTTGTGACCCCGTTACCGTAGCCCAGGGCTTCAGGACCCTCTCCCCAGCACACGCTGTGGAGGAGAGCGAGCTGTGGGGTATTTGCAAATCCTGAAGGGGCTGCCCTAACACCGCCCCGTCACCTCCCATTCCCACACTTTCATCCACTTGTGCTTTCCCCTGTTCCTTGACCGTTGTGTCACATTGCTTCTCTCCGTGCTACTCAGTACGGAGTCCAGGCACCGGCAGCGTCAACCGGGAGCTTGATAGGGATGCAAGTTCATGGCCTCACGCCAGACTACTGATTTGGAATCAGACAGCAGAGCCCGGGAGCTCCCCTGGGAATTCTCACACATGCTCGAGCTTGAGAACTAGTGATTACCCCCATACTTCAAGCTGAACATCAGAAGGTCCTTACACCATATTTGCAAAAGCTGATCTAGACCACTGGGCTCACCCCCGGCTGCACATCTGGTTCATCGGGGCGGCGGGGTTGGGGGGGGGCGTGTCCACGCGATTCCAATGTGCGGCCGGGTCTGAGACTCTTGGGAGTTTGGCAAATGGGCCTACCTTGTTTCCCATACACAGCTACCTTTCCTGCCTCTCGCTGGGCGCTCTACCTGGAGCGCGTGTCCGTGCCACTTGCGTATTGCCATGACTATCTGTTCTAGGGAGGGATGGAACCCAGATAGTTTCTCCTCCAACTGGTCTCTGATCCTCTTCTTTGAATTTCCTGAAGCCCGGTGGGTGGCTTCTATGGCACTTGTTGCCAAGTAAGACTCCTACATTGTTCTTTGTTAAAATGTAGCCTCATCCAACGTACTAGTGTTCCTCAAACTGTGTCCTATGGAGTATTCATGTTCTGTCATATACAAATGCCCATTTTGTGGAATAACTGTTCTTTGCTCAAAACATAAAAACTGAGGGGTGCCTGGGGGGTGTGGCTGTCGGTTAAGCGGCCAACTCTTGACGTCAGCTCAGGTCTTGATCTCAGGGTTGTGAGTTCAAGCCCTATGTTGGGCTCCAGTACTTAAAAAAATAAAAATAAAAATTGAGAAATACCGCACACCACTTGATTTCTGTACATCACGCTTTGGGTTTTTCTCCCATCCCTAGACAATCATTTCTTCTTGCTTTGTTACTATATCTTCATGGAGCTGGAACTCATAGACCACGAGAACAGCCATTTTGAAGTGAACAAGTTCCACGGCATTTAGTAAATTCACAGTGTTGTGCCGCCATCTTGATCTATCCAGTTCCAGCACGAGATTTTCATCACCTAGAAAGGCAACCCCGCACCCGCTCACAGGCACTCCCCATTTCTACCCCACCTCTAGTCATTAGGCATGTTCTTTCTTTTTTACTTTAACTCTATTTGCTCACCAGAAAACTGGGGATCAGACTTCATCGGGTTGTTAGAAGAAACGAGGCAGGTAATTTGTGTACCAGGATCCAATCCAGGATCCCACGTGGTAATTAGTCGTCATGTCTCCTTAGTTTCCTCTGTTGATGATTTCTGTCCTTGTTTTTCATAACTCTGAGGGTTTTGAGAAGAGCTAGGTAGGCATTTTGTAGAATGTCCCTCAATTTGGGTTTGTCTGCCGTGTTTCTCACGACGAGACTGGGCTTATGGGTTTTGAGACCTACTACAGAGGTGAAGTGCCCTTCTCGTCACATCAAATCACATCAGGTAGCACGAGGTGTCCGCCGAACTTATTACCGGTGATGTTAACCTGGAGCGCGAGGTGGTGGTGGCTGTCAGGTTTGTCCACCGAAAGTTGTCCTTTTCCCCTTTCTATCCTCCGTTCTTTGGAAGCCACTCACCAGTGCAGCCCTGACTCGGTAGAGGAGGGAGAGTAAGGTCTGCCTACTAGAAGGGGCAGCGTCCACAGATATTTGAAATTCTTCTGTAAGGGAGACTTGTTTCTTCTCATTTATTATTCAATCATTTGTGTATTTCTTTTCTGCTTTGGGTTACAATCCAGCACTACGTCATATATTTGTTGTTCAAATTGTTCCAGTTTGCCCTCTGGGAGGGAGCTCTTTCAGACTGGCCCCGGTATCCCCTTGACACACCGCAGTCCTTCCCTGCCCCCTCCCCAGGATGTTTGTTAGCTTTGGATGTAAAATTTGGTTTTCTTCCCCACCTGTGCACTGAAATTGCTTTAAGGTCCTTTAGATTACAATGGCTTCTAGATTGTCAGGCCAACGTCTGATTTTCTTTTCCTAGTTTACCAGACCTTTCTGTGACAATACAATTCATCTCTTTCTTTCAAATTGCATTTCATTTTCTACAAACTTATTATGGCATTTTCAAACACAGAAGCAAGCTGCATAAAGAGCATAATGAATCTCCAGCTTCAACACTTCTTAGCATTTTGCTCATCATGTTTCACTGGTCACTTCTCACATGCTCTGTCACCAGAATGCTTTATTTTTATTTTTATTAGACAGGGGGGAGGGGGAAGAGGAAGAGAGTCTTAAGCAGGCTCCACAGGCTCCACGCCCACTGTGGAGCCTGACACTTGGCTCAATCTCATGACCGTGAGCCATGTGGCCAAAATCAAGAGTTGGACACTTAACCGACTGAGCCACCCAGGTGCTCTGCCACTAGAATACTCTGAAGGAAATCCTACGCAGGGGTACCTGGGTGCCTTAGTTGGAGGAGTGCGTGACTCTTGATCTTGGGGTCATGAGTTCAAGCCCCATGTTGGGTGTAGAGATTAAATAAAACTTAAAAAAGGGGGGGGGGGGCGACTGAGTGGCTCAGTTGGATAAGTGACTGCCTTCAGCTCAGGTTATGATCCCAGGGTCTTGAGATGGAGTCCCGCATTGGGCTCCTTGCTTAGTAGGGGGAATCTGCTTCTCCCCTTCCCGTGGTCATGCTCTTTCACTCACTCTCTTTCAAATAAATAAACTCTTAACAAAAGAATGAAGGAAATCCCAGAATCCCAGACATTCTATGAATTCAGCTGTAAAGAGTAGTACCTTTAACATGTAAGAACTTTAAACAAAACAAACCAGAACCACCAAAAAACTATTACACCTAACAAAATTAATAATTCTTTGATATCCTCTAACACTCCATATTCAAATTTCCCCTGATTTTAATAATTAATTTGCTCAAATTAGGATTCCCTACAAAGTGCACACGTTATGTCTTATAACAGTCTCCCCCTCTTGCCACCACCCCTTCTGCAACAAACTTTTAAAAAACCCAGGTGTTGAAGAAACTAGGTTTTTTGTCCTATCAAATTTCATGTACTCTGGAATTGTTTCATAATGATTGTATCTTTGTATCTTCATAGTGTCTTTTAACATGTTAGTCTGAACTTCCTGCAAATTGGTACTTAGTCTTGGATTCTGTACGTGTACATGTATGTGTTTGCAATATACTTGAGATTCCTCTGTATCTGTGTATCTGTGTCTTTGCAAAAAATACTTCATTAGCGGTGAAGTCCACTTCCCAATGCATCACAGTAAAAGCCATATTGTCTGGTTGTCCCACTTGTTATTTTCCCTTTCGAGATCCCCCAGCTCCCGGCTTTCCTCCTCCTCATCGTTGCCATTTCTTCTCCGTTCCCTTCACAGACTTTTATGTTTCCAAGTCATTGTTCTTCAGGGCCCCGCTGCCACTGGCCTATATATATGGTCTCTATATGGTCCCCTTTTCCATATTCCTAAGGCTGAGGACTCAAATGTCTGTGTTTTTCTTACGGACCCTCTCCATTGAATTCCAAAGGCCAATACCCAGTGACTGGCAGGATGTCCCTGGATGTCGTGAGTTCTTCAAACCCTGTCCTGTACGGAATTCATCCCAAACCTCTTTCTCATTGTCTTCTTTACCTCAATGACTAGATCCACCATCCAAGAAAGAAACCTGAGCCATCCTAGCCTTTTCCTCACCTGCCCAAATCGCCGAGCCACAGAACATCTAGATCCTCGATATCTCACGTGTCCCTTTTCTTCTAGCTGCTCTAGTCTCATTTCTACAGTTCAGACACAACGCAAGTGTGCTACCCAGGGTCACACATTCTCAAGCAGAGCTAGGACTCGTACGTAACCCCATGCTCCAACACGGAATACACTGGAATCTTGCTGAGGGCTGTCATCGGCTCGATTCTTTGCTATGCTTTGGGTATATTGTGCTATATACATCTTGTGAATATGCAATATGCTTGTAGAAGTCGACTTCAGCGGGGGAAGCAGTCCACAGTGGGGAGTTTAGGAGTCAGAATATCTGGGTTTCACACCCACTTCCACCACCCAAAGTGCACTCGGTTAAGTTGGTTAATTTCTCTGTACTGTTTCCTCATCTGCAAAACAGGGATCACACCCCCTCACTTTTCTGAAATCCCCAAAGCTCTGGAAACCGGAGGGGGTGTGTGTGTGTGTTTAATTTGTTTGGCAGCTAGACCTGGCTTGATGGTAAGGATTGATGACAAAACCTGGCCTGAATGAAACGGAGGATATTTATGGTTTTTACTTATCCCAGTTAGAATATCCTTCCATTCTACTGCACAACTGTCTTTGATGACAGGCTGCCCGCCCAGCCTGCTGGGACAAGTTCTAGAACATGCTGTTGTACTTCTGAAAAGCACAACAATGTCTGTATTCCACAACACATCTGACCTCAGGGTTTTGGGAAACAGGTTGTATATCTGAAATAGCTGCTTTACAGGTTTGTCACGCGGGGTGGTTGCTAAAGCAGTTAGTATTCGTAGAGCAATTAGAGAAGTGTGTGGCCGTAGTAAGCCCCACAGAAGCATTTAACGTTTCAGGTACCAGTTAACCCTATGAATGCAGTGAAAGATAAACTGTACCAGAATAGAGTTTGAGGGGCACCTGGGTGGCTCAGTGGGTTAAGCCTCTGCCTTCGGCTCGGGTCATGATCTCAGGGTCCTGGGATCGAGCCCCGCATCGGGCTCTCTGCTCAGCGGGGAGCCTGCTTCTCCCTCTCTCTCTGCCTACTTATGATCTCTCTCTCTCACCCTTTCTGTTAAATAAATAAATACAATCTATAAAAAAAAGAGTTTGATGAATTTGGGGGCTTCCATCAAAGTGGGGTTCCTACCATAGCTTTTCTGTAGAAAGAGATGAAAATCAGAGAGACGGGAAAAGCCCTTCTGAATGGCACTCCGACCCTCTCCCTGCTCAGAAGCAAACACTCTTCTGAAACTGTATGCATCTTCTCCATGCAGGGTTCTTGATTTTCAGACATGTATACACATCCATAGTACGTATTTTTGTTTAGAACAAAGAACGACCCAGCCCCGAAAGGCAGCCCGTGGGAGGCCGAGGAGCCCCGCCCTTCCCATTCTCGCTCCCGTGGCTCCAGCGGGCACGCAGGCGGCACTGCACACCCGCCGGCCTCGCCTCCGAGCAGGCCCGTTCCCCGCGGGAAGGCACTAGGGCTTACTAGCTAAGTGGAACAGAGAGGACTCAAAAACTCGCTGAGGCAATCCACGAACAAATCAATCACGGGTCCCTCCCGGACCCCAAAAAGCCAAAGGCATCATCTGAAGAGCGGACAGGGAAACAGTTCTCGTTATTTCAAAGAAGTTTCATGCCCAGGGCTGCCGCTGGCACTCTGGCAATCTGTAAAGGCAGGGACTACACGGCAGGGTTTCCTTAGTCTTGCCCACGGGGCCAGCACTGTGTGTTTGAAAGGCGCGAATCCCCATGCGGTCTTCACGAGGACCCCACGCGGGAGAGGAAGGCCCAGCGGCTCGCCCGCCCGCACCTGCGCCGACAAAGCCGGCAGGCCTCGGGCCCACAGCCTGGTCTTTTGTGGGAGGGAGTGTGAGTCCTTTGTCAAGAGGATGGTTCACTCTCCAATAGCTAAGAATCTGCTGCAATTACAGGCTTTGGTTCGTATTTGTGCCCGAGCCACACTTATTTTCTACTTTGGTGTAGGAGTTTCACAGAGAAAAGGTGAGAGCTACTAAGGCTTTGAAATTTTAGTCATGTGTCACCTCAGGGGAAGTTAATTCTGATTTTTGCCGGCAATACCCAAGCACAATACCAAATCACAGCCCCAGGAATACAATGAGAGCTTGGGAAAATAAGCACCTGGGGCTGGCGAAAGCAATGCATTTGTCTCAGAGCAGGGGCTGAAATGTGACGCGCCAAGCGTTCTTTGGGAGAAACATGTCAATACTCAATCTTCCCCCAACCTTTGATGGATGTGCTCATCTTCTCGGGTCAACATGGGCTCACCCTGGCAACGTACAGTAATAACTTATTTAAAAGGCAGCTGGCTTTTACAAATGGACTGTTCCATCAATTTTTAGATTTTTATCCTCAGAAATGTATTCTCTTCTCAAAGCAACATCCGCTATACATAGTAAAAGCTCAATTATACTTTCTCTACGACAGAGGATGCTGCAGAGGTGAGCAGGTTTGGGAATTACTGTTCTTTGCTTTCAATTCCGGGCGACATTCAAGCTCTGTAGAGATAATGAGATAACGGGAAAAATGTCAAGACCGTTATTCTCATTCCATTAGAGCAGCCGTTTGCAAACTACTGCCCACAGGCCAAATCTGGCCCGAGGACTGTTTTGAGAGATAAAGTTTTGTCCGAGCACACCCACACCCATTTGATTACTTCCCATCCACAGCTGCTTTCCGGCTGCGAGGGCAGAACAGAGTGGTTGCGACAAAGGCTGCGTGGCCTGCAAAGCCAGAAATACTCACTCTTTGCTCCTTTACAGGACACGCACGCTGACCTCTGCAGCGGAGAGAAGTGGCGTCTGTCCCACGGGGTCACTTTCAGTGGGGACTAAAGGAGTTCGAGCGGGAGAGGACATCTGACCCATTTAAGGCATGTGCGCTGAAGTTCAGGTGGGTTAAAGACAGGACAGAAGAAAATAGAAAAAGGCAAAAAAAACCCACAAAAAACTAGGCGGTGTCTCTAAGTGAGGACTTTAATGAACTGGCGAGTATCAGGGATATACATGAAAGCATGACATACATGAAATTATCACTTTGGATCAACAGAAAAGCTTTCACGTTGCCAACAGTACACATCTTGCTGACTTCAAGTGGCCAACGTGTTACATCCAGCCCTGAGACGGGCCCCCTGGGGCTTTGAAAGTGACATGCTTATTTCTCAGTATAAGAGAAATTTCCCTGAGAAGATGCACAGAAGGACAGATTCAGTGAATCCAAAAGGAAGGGGCTGATGGCTGGGTACGCGGCGCCCCGGGCTCAGAACTTGAGCGGGATGACTGGCCAGTACTTGGGCTGCTTCCTGTCACAGTGCTTGTCGAAGCTCAGCTGCACGGCGGCCTCCATGGCCTGGATCTTCGCGGCACTGTCCCCATACAAGCGCTTCATCTCGGCCTGGCGCCGCTCGCCGGGCCTCTCGGAGGGGGGGTGCACCGAGCGGTGGGTGCTGTAGTACAGGTCGTGGTCGGCGTTCACGTAGTCGTCCAGGCGCTGGGCGTCCAGCTGCTGCTGCCGCCCTGAGAACGAACCGACACGGCAGTGAGCCCGGGGAGCGGCTGCGGGCTGCGTGGCCAGGTTGGGCCGGCCGCGCCCGCCCAGATACCTGCACACCACTGCCCGCATGCCTAGGAAATGCACCGTTTGCTCATCTGGGAGACGACCCTGCTAGAAACCAGTTCCCAGCACCGTCGAACCTACGCACCGAGCCCCGAATACAGCTCTCCCTCTTCCATCTGCGCGGCTTGGCCGCCCACAAGCCGCGCCTCTGGAAGGGCTGGCGGAGCGCGCCTCGACTCACACACTGTGCCAGGCCAGCAGGGAAACGAAACGCTTCCTGCAAAGTCCAGGGTTGCAAGAAGTAGTAGTTCAGCCCACAAATAAGGTGCTGGGAGAAAAAGTCAGCCCCGCGTTCGAGGTACTGATTTTAGGTGATCCGGAACAGAGCAAGCGCTGGTACTAGGGGATTGCAGCGACGATCCCCGATCCTTCTACACGGAGGCACGGAGCACGCGAGGAAATGGAGTCACATAACATAACACTTGCCCAAGGAGACAGGGCCGGGCCAGGCTAATTCTGCCCATGGAAGGAAGAGCTTCACAGCTCAGCTTGGGCTAAATTTCAAGAGACAGAGCCACGTGATTCTAATCCCACGGATGTAAATGGATTCTTGTAAAGCAAGAAATCCGGTGTATTTTCCCCTGTATAGGTTTTCCTGAAACAGGTCCCAGTATCAGAACTTCTGTTCTTATGTATACAGAAGCAAAGTATCCCTGCATCAGGTAAAATTTAGCCAGCTGACAGATTTGTGTAGGCCACTCTGTGGGGAACAGAGAGACGGAGGGAGAGTAGAACGCACACTCCAAGGAAGGAGTGAAGATGGTTATAGGGGATAAAACAATGACATAAACCACGCCTAAAGTGAGCAGCAAGGAATGCCTGTGGCCAGGCAGTCACGCTCCTAAGTCTGTCATTCGCACGTATCCCCTTGGAGTTGGAGGGAAGGAGCTTTGGACACCCGGGAACACGACAAACGTGGGCGGCCACTTGTGAGTCAGCACATCCGCAGCTTCTCTGTGACTGCAGGAGGTCACCTACAGATAGGCCAAACGCCTGCCAAGCAGGTACGCGCAATGTAACCGCTCCCTTACCCGCAAACGGGAGACGTGGCTGACTTGCTGTGAAACGCAGAACTGAACCAAAACACTGGCGTAATGTGCAAACGAATGGGAGGTCAGTGAACCACTTGTTTCTCGGTTTTGGTCTTCTTGCCCGTCTGACACCTTAGGATGTAAACTGTTCAGTTCCCACGGGTGCTTACGTCTTATATCCCCACCCTCCAAAGACCACTCCTCTGAAAGCGGGACATTTCCACATTAGCCAGGGACAGCTGTTCCCTCTGCCACCTATGGGAGCCCTGGGCTGCTACCGGCCCTTGGACCCGTTTCCTCCTGGGCCCGGAGGAAACAATCCCGTGGTGGGGGGTGGGGAGAGGCCTGCGGGGGGCCCAGGGCCTGTGCATCTAGAGGACAGAGGTTCCCAGACTGCAGTCCTTTTACTTTCCCATTTGTCCCAAGACTATAATCAGCCTCGCCGACAGATCTGGTGACACAGCAGATGTTCAACTTCCTGTGTGAGTCTGAGGCTGCACATTTCCAAGTCCGAATAAACACCGGATCCACACTATCTTACCAAGTGTTGCTCTCTGCCGCCAGGATACGTGAATGTAACCTTCTTCCTTTAGCATCTTACTTTTTTCTTTTCCTGATAATTTACCATGGTTCTGCTACTCTTGTGACCAAAACTACCTTACAGGTAGGAACTCAGTGTAACCATTCTCCATCGAGATGCTTTCTTACGGCTGACATCTGTCGATGAAGCACTGTTAAAAGGAGCCAGGTGCAGCCGCCAGTCCACGTAGCCAGTGCAGCTTTCCAAGTTCACACCTGGCACGTGCTCATGGGGTGCCCTCACAGGGTTTCGGCTTATGAAGCTCATTCCGTGTAAGAATGACAGGATAAGAGACACAACCCTCTGTTCTCAATTCTTTTCTTGTATCTCCTTCCTATTCGGGTCTCCTTATGAAAATTTAAGACTCAACCCTTGTCCTCTCCCGGCCTTGAAAAGAGGCTTGGGGCTTTCCTGGTTTCCAGTATGGCGGGTAGGTGCCCTAAAACACAGACCTAAAGGGCGGGAAGGAAGCCTGTCCCCTGTGCTGACCGGCTCTTGCTAAAACCCGCCTGTGGAAGTCATGCATGGGGAGAGGGCACTGTCACCTTCGCCAGCCGCCGCCATCCCCGGGCCCCGGAGGACACAATGCCTGACACTAAGCAGGTGCTCAGGAAATGGCTGTTGAGAGAAAGTCTGGACAGAGGCCATACATTACTTTTTGTAAACGGCTGTTTCTTCCAGATGCTGTTAAAGAAGAATGATGACAGCTCAGGGAGAGAGAAACAGATGGTCAAATCTGAAAAGGTGCCGGGCAGAGCTCCCCTCCAGTGGGTTCCTCAGAGCCTCCACGGCAGAGAGGCTGAGGGAGAAGGGGTCTCATCTTGTTGCTTTCCTTCTGAGTCACCGTGCCTCTACTTACTCGAACAATTATAAAAAAAGTCCTACGGCTGGACTGCAAATTTGAAAAGCATCAACCTAAAACCAATGCGCTCAGACGGGCTGGACGTGGGGAGCTGCCGCTAGCATCTGGAAGTACTTCAGCTTTTTGTTTTTTAAAGATCTTATTCATTTATTTGACAGAGACAGAGATCACAAGTAGGCAGAGAGGCAGGCAGAGAGGGGAGCGGGACGCAGGCTCCCCGCTGAGCAGAGAGCCCGATGCGGGGCTCGATCCCAGGACCCCGAGATTGTGACCTGAGCCGAAGGCAGAGGCTTAACCCACTGAGCCACCCAGGGGCCCCAGTACTTCAGCTTATACCGACTTAGGGGACCAAGCAAACTTCACAACAGAATATACTCGTTTGAAGGCATCCCTTATTCTGTTTTCTATTTACTGTTCCTTCCTCCCGATGAAGGAAAGGCTTCTCCATCACTAGCAGTCTTTCTTCCTGTCAAAACAAGGTGAGGGCTCAACCAGATGGGAATCACCTGACTGAAGCAGAGAAGAACATCCCACTTCAGACGGAACAGGTGCCGTGTCACGGAGCAGCTGATCGTTCTTTACTGAAAACAGCTGTGGGACTCAACGTTCCCCACTGCCTTTTCTTCTATAGGCTATTCTAATAAAAATCGGAGTATAGGGGCGCCTGGGTGGCTGAGTGGGTTGGGCCTCTGCCTTTGGCTCGGGTCATGATCTCGGGGTTCTGGGATTGAGCCCCGCATCGGGTTCCCTGCTCAGTGGTGAGCCTGCTTCTCCCTCTCTGCCTACTTGTGATCTCTGTCAAATAAATAAATAAAATCTTAAAAAAAATCAGAATATATTTTTAGATTTCAGGTTTAATGCAGGGCTGGAGTGGGTTGAATAGTGTCCCCCCCCACATTCACATCTACATGGAACCTCAGAATAGACCTTTTTTTTTTTTTTTTTGAAACAAGGTCTTTGCAGATGTAATTGAAGATCAAGATGGGATCATATGGGATGAGTGTGGACCCCAAACCCAATGAGCGTGTCCTTATGAGAGACAGAGAAAGAGACACGGTGGGGGAGGGGACCAGGTAACCGAGGAGGCAGGACTGGAACTCTGTCCCCACAGACCAGTGAACACCAGGAGCCACCAGAGGCTGGGAGGAGGCAAAGTCCCAGAACCTTTGGAGGGAGTGGGTCCAGCTGACACCTTGATTTCAGACTTCTGGCTTCCAGAACTGAGAATCAATTTCTATTGTTTTGAGCCCATTTATGGTCATTTGATACTGCAGCCCTAGGAAACTAATATAAAGGTTAATATGCATATAGGGTTAAAACAAGAAAACAGTAACATCCTATTAAGGACAAACGCTACTGGATCCCGTCTGGGTTCAGGATACATAACCTTGCTATCTTCCCCCTCAATCTATCAATTTACATGATGCTACCACCAATGTGGACCTACAGTTAACAAAGGCAAAAAAAATCACGAGGAGTGACTTAGATTTTAGAGGACCTGACCCAGCGGGAAAAACATTCATTCAGTATTCCACAGATAATTAGCCCAAAGGCAGAACATTCTGGAAGACAAAGCACTAAGACAAGTGAGTTTCAATGTTATTTTTCCTCATTTTTCTAGGATCAGCATGTCCTTCTGACTGTATTCTCTGCTACGCTGCCAGAATTAATGATTTTAGCACAACCGAGCACAAGTACAGGCTTGATTTATGTCACAAGTGACTCGCTTCTGGCTTGTCACTTCTGGCTTGTCGCGACACACTCGGAACACAGGTGCTTGCCAGCAGACCTGGAGCCGTTTCTGCTGGGCTGTCGTCCTCACCTCCCATCCCTCTCCCTCCAATGAAGGAAGTCAGTGGGTGATTACTGTTTTCGGTTTTAGAATAAGAGCGCACTTCCATCCTGCCCTTCTACTTTTCTTCAGCCTTTTATATGCATCCTCCTCCCTCCGATTGGTTTTCGGTACCTCGAGCATCGGACTGGATGGGACACGTGCGCAGTGGAACCGTGTTCGGTCAGGAGGACGGCACAGTGGCTCAATACGGCGCCGTTCACTATATCCTCGAGGTTTTCCCCAGGGGGTGGACTGAGGGCGAACTGGCTGGGGTTCCAGTGGACTGACGGAAGGTCTGGTAATGAAAACTGGTCTAAACCTTCCAGCTAATGTCTAAATGTCTAAAAGCTAATATCCAGCTAATGTCTAAAAGCACTGCTGGGTCCTGTGGTAAGAACAGCACGTTGAGTGCTAAGTGGGGAGTGGACTTACCCCCTTTCTTTATCTCTTGATGCCAAGGGACCCCATCCCTCAAGCCTAGAGCATACTCCATTTTCCACCACTACCCCGTGAAATTTCTCTCATGGCTGAGTTCATGGACTCTGCTTGTCACTGCAAAGGTACCCACGGACCAGGCCACAGATGGCTCTTCTAGCTATCAGGTTTTTTTTGTTTGTTTGTTTTAAGATTTTGTTTATTTGACAGAGAGACAGAGAGAGCACAAGCGGGGGGAATAGCAGAGGGAGAGGGAGAAGCAGGCTTCCCGCCAAGCAGGGAGCCCGATGTAGGGCTCAATCCCCGGACCCTGGGATCATGACCTGAGCCGAAGGAAGATGCTTAACCATCTGAGCCACCCTGGCGCCCCTAGGTATCAGTTTTTAACTTGATTTTGTCTCCTCTTCCCAACTGGGTTTGAGCTCTTTGTGAATATGTCTCTGTTTTGACCCAAAGGTTACCCCCAAAACACAGAGGATAATATCTGATTGGCTCAAGCCTGAGACAACAGTGGTGGTGTTTGTTCCAGAGGCTTTCTGCACTGGGAATGATAACTTTCACTCATCTCCCTTCTAAGTATTAGGACCATATCCTTGCAGTCTCTACTGATGGTTATTTATGACTAAAACATGGTACTTTTCTTAACAATAAACATTTTTCCTAAGAGATAATTGAAAACATAGCTGACCTTTAAAACTCCACAACTGTCTACTTTCCCATAAGTAATGTTACCAGTGAAGTTTTGAATAACGGAAGTATCTCATTAGGAAATGACATATAACATAATCAAAAGCATGTCTGTTCCCACCACACAGAAGGAGTTCTTTATTTTCCTACTTAGTTTTTTTTTTAATCACTAAAATATGTTAGAGATTATCTGGAAGAGCAGTAATCATAAACAAGAACATGCTGTCCAGTATGAAGGATTTTATTCTAAGAAAATATTAAATAAGACTCCGATGATGATGAATTATGTAACATATAGACTCCTGTGGAAGTAATACCGAAAAATAGAATTAAATTTAGCTATATTTTTCCCTGCTAGTGATAAATTTCATAAAATTCTGTATTCTCTAGATGATCTCTATTCAAAGCCGAATTTGCCTTTATTGAATAAGTAGCTTCTAGTGGTTCAAAGAGCAAAACAAAACAACTTTTAACTAAGTATTCACACTACTCAGGTCCCTAATCGCTCCTAAAACATATCCCAACTGTGTATGTAGCGAAACTTCCACGAACACTTCTAGTGAAGATAATGGGCCGGAAAGCACCTCGGACATTCACAGCGCTTACATCTGAGTTCCATCCCTCAGCATTGCTCGAAGCAACAGTACGGGGCAATATTCATCCTCCATGCCACCGAAAGCGCTGGTGAAAAAAATAATGCCCGCTGTTTTTGGTGGTCCAGGGTCAGGCCCCGGCAGCTTCTAAGTCTTTACCAGTCAGATCAGACTCTGACCCCACAGCATGTTTGCGCCCTTGCCAGACCATCTCCTTTTCTCCCAAAGACCTGGTAATATTTCCAGGGCAGACCGCAGGGCACAAAAGCATCGCGGAGACCCTAAGACAAGCAGTTTTTGATTATGCTACAACTACACGTTTACAAAGCACGAAGCAGCAGAAACTCGATGTGTTGAGTGCTGTTATTAGTGATATGGAAGTGGGTTCATTTTCCCATGCATTTCCCTATATTGTTACATCAGGCAAGAATGTCCTTGAAATGGACTAAATGTTGTGTTAATGACTGATGAAACTACGTTCATGACTAAATAGGATCGATACCAAAACTTTAATTCTTTTCCTTTTTAAAGACTCTAAGTCAATTTAAGAATTTAGAAAGTGCAAAGCAGAAAAGACTTTGTTTGGAAGCCACAGAACATCTTTACTGAAAATATGCAGACTCTCAGTCAAGCGCTAACACAGCATCGGAGTAAAATCTGGTTAATGACACGCACTAAAGGATGAGTTATCAGCAACTAACCCTTACAACTAACATTTCTTGGGCACAGACTTCGTGCCAAGCCTGGTTCTCTCACTTATCGTTTATTATCTCACTGAATCTTCAGAATTACCACTCCACTGATTAGGATCCCCTTTCACAGGTCAGGTGACTGAGGCACAGTCTGACCAGGATAGGTGACCCACAAGCTAAGTGCCTCTGGCTGATGAGTGGTGGGGGCGGGCGGGACTCTAACGTGAGCGCTTCTGGCACGGTTCGCTCAGTATAATATTATTAATAGTAACGTATACACGGAAGAATGAGGTTGACGATGAAGGCTGTATGGGATTTCACAAAATTCCCTTTTTTATTGGTTTACTGTCTACATCATGGTAAGACAAGTATGTAACAGTTTTTCCAAAGGGATGGGAAGACCCGTGTAGTTCACTTCATGTCTCACTCGCAGATGGCACGTTGGGACAAAGAAAATTCCCACAGGGGGATTGCATTAGTTTCCTAGGGCTGCTGTAACAAAGCACCACAAACTGGGTGGCTTAGCATAACAGAAGTTTCTCATCTCACAGGTGTGGAGGCCAGAAGTCTGAGATCAGGGCACGGGCAGCAGGGCCATGCCCCTTCTGAAGGCGCTAGGGAAGATCCGGTCCAGGCCTCTCTGCTAGCTTCCAGCGGCAGAACTCCAGTCTTCCCGTGGCCTTCTCCCTGGCTGCATGTCTACCTCTGCGTGCACATGGTTCCTTTTCGAAGGGCCCTAGTCGTACTGGATCAGGGCCCACCCTAAAGATCTCATGTTAACTTGGTTACCTCCATAGAGACTCTATGTCCACATGAGGTCACACCCTGAGGCCGGAGCGGGGGAAGGATAGGACTCCAACAGATCTTTTTTTTTTAGGGAAGGAAATTCAACCCACCACGGTGATGACAACAGTGCAATCTGGAGCCCTGAGGTCAACTCGGCGGATATGGGAATAACACAAAACCAAATATGAAGTTCACCGAAGCCTAACTCACTTTGTAAAATGTCCCGCACAAGCACAGCAAGCTTAGCACTTTATGGGATACTTGAAAACCCTGATTTAAGGCTCATAATTATTACCAAAATCATTCACTCATTCAAAAACGGTATTAAGTGTTAGGCACAACTTAGTCGGTAATTTTTATGACCTTTTTTTTTTTAAACTCACCTAGAATTCTACCTGACCAAGGCAAGAGGAGGAACGGTTCTTAGCCACATCTGTAACTGAACAGCTGACGTCGGAAAGACACATTTCCTTACTTTAGTTTCATTATCACCACATCTATTTTTATTTGAATAACTATGTATATCAAGTTTATTTTAAATGAGCAGATAATTCAAAATGGCCTTTTGGATGGTTGGGGTTTGCTTCCGTCCCTAATTAGAACTGCTATCATATACATATTAATCTGTGGAGGGAAACACGTTATTTTACCCTGTAGTAAGGACAAAAGAAAGAAACCCCACATGCATCGTATTTTTTCCAAAGCTATTAAAAAACGGCATTCCAGCCGAACGTGGACATGCTGGAACACCTCCTCTCCTTCATCACTGTATACGTTTCAGACACTAAAAGGCACGATACCTTATACAAAGCTCACCGCTCAGTTCCTGGCACCCTGCGGGGATCGATCAGCCCATCACCAGGAAGACACAGATCAACCAAAGATGGAACCCCATCTTGGCCATCCCCAGACTTCCATGTTTCTGTTTATCTTGTTTCTTTTGATTTATTAAAAACATTCTAAGTAGGGGCACCTGGGTGGCTCAGTGGGTTAAAGCTGCTGCCTTCGGCTCAGGTCATGATCCTGGGGTCCTGGGATCGAGTCCCGCATCGGGCTCTCTGCTCAGCAGGGAGCCTGCTTTCTCCTCTCTCTCTCTGCCTGCTGCTCTGCCTGCTTATGATCTCTGTCTGTCAAATAAATAAATAAAATCTTTAAAAAAAAAAACATTCTAAGTAAAGTATCATATAATTAGAACTCAATAAAAACAATACTGAGACTAGATACTGGTTATAAGGAGAAAAGCATTTGTGTATCTGTTTGAGACACTTCAAATGGAAACAGTCTGGTGAATTCTCATAGTTCTAGTTCTTTGTAGGAACTCGGTAAGAAATTATAAAACATTTAAAAAAAAGGAAATTCCTGCTTTGCCATGGAAGAGGGAAAAGCATTATCATGTTTCTATAACCTTAAGAGCAGACCGCTTCGGCGCGGGGTCAGACCAGAAAGGTTTGAGTCCCCATTTTGTGGCTGTTCGGGTTCACACTGACCTCTGCTCCGATGCTGCTTAAAAACTAAGGCCTGGCAGCTCGCTAGCGAGGAAGCCTCAGAGCCGTGTAGCGATGAGCTGACGGCAGTATTTGAAAAAAAAAAACAACAAAAAACCCAGCAGTCTCAGGGACAAAACCTAATCCCTAAGTTTGTGCCAGAGGAAGCAGCCCAGGAACTGGGAGTCAGACAGACTGGATTTGAACCCCAACAGCTCGTTACTAGCTGTGTGCCATGCAGTAAGTCAATGGACCTTCTGAAAGGTCACCTGCCTCATTTGTGAAGTGGGGGGCACGGCCCTGAGGGGCTGGGGGCAGATCAGAGAACACAGGCACACCCCCGCGCACACCCCCCCATCTGCGGTCTGCTACTCAGTAGACGGCAGAGGTACCACCGGGACAAGCCTTGCTCCAGAGCTACAAAAAAGTGCTGTCTGAAAATAGCTCTGGAAGCTGACAGAGCTGAGGTGGGACAGGATGTGGTTCGGTAGGAAGTTACAAAATAACCCGAGGGAAGAAGGCAACGCGAAAGGCAGGACAAGGAAAGGAGCGCACAGGGCGGGCGCACACTTACGTCGCTCTTCCCGGTGCCTCTCGGTCTGGGCGAAGTACTGGCGCAGTTCCTCTGTGATCTCCATGTTGCTCAGGTCGCACTCCACTCCCCCATCGGACTCGGACTCCGCCGCCTCCTCCTCGGCAGGCCAAGCTCGGTGTTCTCTGGGGCGGGCGGCTGGATGCTGCCCGGACCTTCTAGAATGTGAAGAAACGCAGTGCGAGTCCGTGGAGGCCGGGAGATGGTCACGAGAGGGCTGAGGCTTGGCCTTGTTCGTGTGAGGGCTCTGAGGAAGAGCCACAGGAGGGAAGGCCCACGGGGAACCGAAGTAAGATTCCACCGCCTTCCTGTAGGCACTGTGGTGGCTGCGCATCCAGGCCATCGCCTGATGATAATGGCGCCAGTATCTTGCATAGACTGGATGAAAAGACCAAGGCTCAGCGGCTTTCCAGGATGCCACCTAGAGAATAAAGGGAGGTGGAAGCCAGATGCCACACAGCTCTTCCTCAAGAGAACCCGCAAGTACTAAACTGGCTGAACAACACGTTATCTACCGAGTATCCAGGAAATACCAACTCTACGTCAGGACGCTACCACCGGGCCAAAGAGGACACAGGACAGGTCCATGCCCACAACGGACACGACGTGCGTGTGCATGAGGTACGCACAGGACTCAGTTTAACGTGATGGCCGCAAAAAAGTGGGGACAGAGGCTAATGATGATCATTTTTAGGTAAGATGCACGGAGAGATACGGACATCGACCACTTTGGGCCTCTCTACCCACTGGAACCTAGCGCCTAGTTCCAAGAACCGCATGGACTAATGTCCTCTGGTCCCTCCCTCACTGGCCCCCTAAACAGCCGCTGGTCGGGGCCACTCTCGGTAGCTGGACAAAGGCTGTCTAGCAACCTGCCCACTGGTGCCTTTACTTTTCCCTTCTGGATGTATTTCTTTCTTTGGTCTTCTCCGTCATGGGATGAGAATACCAAGACCCTAATGGCTAAAATTTACCCTTTGCTCATGAGTTAAAAAAAAAAAAAATCTTACCTTTGCTGTCATCTCTGGTTGTGGAGGTCCAAATGGGCGCTGCAACTGGGAAAGGACAAGCACAGAGCAAACATCTGGTCAGTGCACGTGGGGGACACTTGTGGCTACTTCAGGGCTTACAGAGCATCCCCTCAGAGGCTGGCTCTTCTGAGCACCACGCCTGGCCTTCACACAACAGACACTACAGGGCCCTGGCACGTGGGAGGGGTCCCCTTACGTATGATTAAGTGGCTCAAAGGACACTGCATTTTTCAAACATTTGTTTACCTATTGAAAGTAAAGACTGGAAAGAACCATACAGTTAGTGGCTAGCACCTGTATTAAAAATATTAATACAGAACAGGAACTAATAATATACGACTCTCCCTGCCTAAGCACTCTGCATCACTGCAGGAGAAACTGTTCCCCGGAGACTCTCCACCAATCGCCTGCACAGAACGCCTTTGCTCAGCAGCCTTGCTCAGCCAAGATTTACTCCTTTCGCCCCTGCCTACCTGCTAGTGATGTACTGGCGTGGCAGAGGGTACCGAAAGGCAAAGTTTAATCTGCAGCGATATCTGCTGTGAGCCAGTTAAAACAATTTTATTTTTTCTCCTTCCTGCTCCGGAGTTCAGAGCTACTAAAATGCCACAGTATGTCAGGATATACTTAAAAAAAGAAAGTTAAACAAAACATCCTGGGGCATCTGGCCGACTCATTCTGTAGAGCATATGCAACTCTTGATCTCAGGGTCATGCATTCAGACTCCACACTGAGTGCAGGGATAACTTAAAAAAGTTAAAATTAAAAAAAAAAAAAGCAATATCCTAAAATGCACGAGAACTGAAGCATCCGTGAGATGAAACCACTAACACAATGTGGTGCTGAGCCAACAGCTACTTGGATTTTGAAACTCTGGGAAATCAGATACAGAAGGAGACCTGTTTTTTCCTCCTTCACTTCATGAGAGGGCAGCATTTAAAAATCTCTTAACCTTAAGAAATAAACTTGACTTATTTTGTAATCTCTATCAGATGTTCTGCTATGGTTAATGTGGAAAACTGAGCTGTCAAATTGACCACATCTTTTAAGATTTAGCCTGAAGAGAACCATTCACTTTCTTTTTAAATACAACAGGCTTTCCAACAGGCTATCTCTAAGAGGGCTGACCTGATCTTGTATAAATAGATCTTAAACACAGCCCACACTTCTTATTCCCTGTTCTAAATTCAAGAATATGCACACATGCAGTGAGTGTAAACTGGAAAAAATCTAATCCACGCAGTGAAAATATAAGTGTAAATTACGTTCGCAATACTTATAAAACTACAATTTAAAGGTTTAAAACGTGAGCAATTATCTGAAAACCTGGCTAACTGCCTACGTGCTTTACAAGCTACTGAAGAAAAACAAAAGTCAATACAATTAAGGGGTTAACCACCCGGAGGAGTAACACTACACAAATGAAATTATGGTAGACATCAGTACATACTTGAGCGCTAAACTGTGAGGTGCGGCCAATAAGTGGCTAATTCATTCCAGATCGGTTTCATATTTGTATCACTGAAATCTGAGCATTTTCCTAAGAGCCTGCAGCACATAATGCCATTAAAGTGAACTTTAATGTGTGTCTTAATCAAATTTGTTTTAGAGATTAACAAGTAGCACAGGAATTGAATTTGAAAAGTCAACAGGGCATCTGTGTGTCTTCTGGAAATTAAGAGTTTTGAATCCAGACTTCAGTGCCTTGTAAAATGTACTTAGAACCAGGTCAATGTAAATATTAATTATCCCGAACTGGGAAGGTCTGGCTTCAGCCTCAAAGATGCCATAAACTTTATCGTCACTGAACAGTACTTCAGACCTTGGGAAATCCTGCTTTTATTTATAACTGGGAAAATCCAGCCTGGCTTTAAAAGTCTTTGTACCAGTATTCTGAAAATGTACAAGATGGCTTAGGAGAGGCTGCACTTTGCAGAGCTGGAAGTGTAGGCACGCGCCATCAAGTAGGCGACTGTTTAAGAGGCTCCGGTGTAATTCAGCACGTTCACCAGGCTGCTCGAATGTCAATGGCTGTGATTAAAAGGGGGCACGGAGAGCTAATTTGAGGAGAGCCTACTTATTTATGCCTTTGATTTGACAAATAACTTGCTAGAAGGGCTGCCATGTTACACGGTCTCAGAGATCACACGAGGCATGCCCTGACTGCTTCTGCGAGAAGGAAGCCCGGACAGCGGGCTGAAGAAAGCCGGTTGCAGGTTTTGGAGCACAAGCAGCTGGGATTCAACCTGGTGTGCCAGTGCCCTACGAAGCAGACCAACTAGTCAGCTAAGGCACTGGACGCTTTCAAGACCCAGGCTGTTAAAGAAAGCTGAGTTTATCTTAATGATGGAATACAGGCATCTTTGACATCGATTTTATTCTGATAGTGCTTCCTCTTTTGGCCGCTGGGACACGTCTGAGCAAATCCGCCACCATCCTCCGGCAAGTTAAGAGCCCGGAGCTTTGTGTCGCATATGCTCATTTACCCCTGGCTCTATTATTCTCCCTCCCCAAATTCCAAAACCTATCATAGACTTTTACATTGTTAAGTATTTTAAGACTCCTAAAATCCTACAGATATTCAACTGAAAGCAGTTCCTGAGAATGAATGACAAATTAAGTAAATTTCTCAGAAAGGAAATGAAAGAAGGTCTAGAAAAATATGTCTAAAGGAGTAGCCGTTTGCATGCAGCTTTGTAATTACTGTTTTGTTTTTTCCAGCATTACTCTTGGTATTTTACATCAGCAAAAATTTTTTTTTTAGAGAGAGAATCTTTTTTATTTTTTTAAAAATATTTTATTTATTTCTTTGACAGAGAGAGAGGTCACAAGTAGGCAGAGAGGCAGGCAGAGAGAGGGAGAAACAGGCTCCTCACTGAGCAGAGAGCCTGATGCGGGGCTCGATCCCAGGACTCTGAGATCATGACCTAGCTGAAGGCAGAGGCTTAAACCACTGAGCCACCCAGACGCCCCTACCAGCAAAATTTTTGTGTAAAGGGCCAAAGAGTAAGTATTTTGGGCTTGTAGGCCACATACAGTCTTTGTCACACACTCTTCATATTCTTCTTCTTCCTTTTTTTTTTTTTAAATTTAAAAACAACCCAGGATGCCTGGGTGGCCCAGTCGGTTAAGTGTCTGCCTTTGGCTCATGTCATGATCTCGGGGACCTGGGATCGAGCCCTGCATTGGGCTCCCTGCTCAGTGGGGAGTCTGTTTCTCCCTCACTGTCTGCCCGTCACGCCCCCAGTTCATGCTCTTTCTCTCTTAAATAGATAAAATCTTGACAAATAAATAGATTTAAATTTAAATAAGTAAATTCAAAAACAACCCTTTGACAATGTAAGCACCATTCTTAGCTCCCAGGTAGGGACGAAAACAAGCTGTGGGCCATCCTTTGCCAGCCCCAGCTTCACGCGGATACACCATTCGGCCGCACAGACCCCGCGGTCAGGATGCAGGGTACTCTCATCCTTGCTCATTCCCCACATGGCCATCCGTGGAGGAACACTGTGATTCTCTCTCGCCTCGTAAATGATTAGGCTTGGAGTAAGCCTAGTGGAAGCTAGACAACGGTGATGATGACCACCAGGAATCCTGGTGACCAGTTCCTAGTATCTGGGACAAAAGAATCGTCTTAATAACTAAATAAGGAAACTGGACCATTTCTTCAACATCTACAGAGATAGTTAAAGACTTAATTAAAAAAAAAACCACACCAAACTCCTGAAATCAATTGGGCTTATAATGCACGTGTAGTGCCATGATTTCTGATGGAGACCCTACGAGTTGCCATGGGCAGCAACCCCAGAAGGGTGGGAAGCAGGAGAGAGCTCTCAGACTCTCTTCCCTGGAAGAAAGAATACGTATCCCTTCCTGCTAGGTGCATCAGTTAGCTCCTAAGGAAAGGCGATAACCTCCTCTAAGAATGGGTCCTGTTAACTTTTTCAAACCGGCTACTCTTTCTACATAGAGAATTTAAGGACCTTTAAAAAAAAAAAAAAGCCTGGGTTTCTGAAAAGCCAACATGAAACTAATCGTAGAGATTAAAGCAACGCTTTCAGCCACCAGTTCAAAGGGAAGCGAGCTTATGGTCACAGCCGATTTAGATGCCTTTCAAAGGTCTTTAAGTTTATCTTTCATTTGCCACCTCTTTGGGAGTGTCTCCTACTCCTGCTGCACACGTCTTCGCGGACTGAACAGCAGCTTTCCTCCTCATGGGATGGTGGGGCTGAAAGAAAAGAGAATGGCAATGTCAGGGCAGGCCGGGATCCACAGTGCCACCAAACCGGCAGCCCTCCCCAGCGAGCACAATGGCATAATAGTCACTACCCAGCTGAGCCCGGGAGAGCACAGAGACCAAATTCATTGTCTGTCCTCAACCACCAGAGGAGGAAGGAAAAAAACAGCGCTGAGGTCATTCATGAAACACTGCCGAGGCCCGGGGCCCACTGGGAAGACAGTGCCCTGGGTCTTAAACCGTGTATTTTCCCATACAGCCTTTTTAAAAAAAACACATGCATTCGTCAATGAATCTGCTTATATTAGAGATGTATTTTTAAATGCATACATATACATGAGGCATAACAGACAAGAGCTTTGTTGTTTTTAATGGAAAAAATCCAACCATTTCCATCAAGTTATTAAAAAATTCCACAAGTAAGTCATGCGGCTTTGTTGAAAGATAGTGACAGTGTACGTATTCTTTTTACTGTGTGTTTCTATTCCGACAAATATAGGATCTAGGATGTGTCATTGCAACCAATAAGTAAAATAAAAACAGAAATTCCCCTCAAATAATAATGTGTACTCTGCAACTGGATTTTCCTCTCTATCCTCCTTTTCCAGTAGAATTCTGAAAATTAAATACGTGAAAACTCACCTGCTTTGATTTTTTGCATAGGAAGTCAGTCATTAAGCTATGCTGGCTCAAGTCCCTAAGGTCAAACCTTTCCAGTAAGGGTCCCAGTGGTTTGGTTCTCTGAACCAAACATGTAATTTAGAGGATCTAATATAGGCCTTCAGTGTATGTTTCAGGGTAGAAGGGGGTCTGCTGGAAATTGCTCAAAATAAATGAAGGTACAATGAGAAATGGAAATTACACGAAGTGAGTCATTTCTGTATTTGTAGTAATAACCCGATCAGAGAAGACGTCTTCCAAGAAGGCATACACCAGTAGTAACTTCCTGAACTAAGATTATAAAAAGGTTTTCTGACAGCATTGCTTCCTGCCCGCCACCCCCAGTGGCCTGATGGCAGTTTCAACTGGCCTGATGCCCTCAGGGACTCCCTCCTGCGGCTTAGAATGGTCCCTGCCGGGTAATGTGGACCACAAAGATAGCTCAAGACTGAATGTCTTCCCACCCTCAGGAGTCCAGGTTCTGTCTTGCAGCCAGACACGAGCCTCCCACAAGGGCACATAATATCCAGTTCAGAGAGCCTGCACCTCTCTGTCTATAACAACCACTGTTAAAACTGATGCGCGAGGGAGCCAAAAAAGTTTTATTTCCTTTTCACTCCTTCAACCCCAAACCCCAATTTACTCTCTTCCAGATGTTGCAGTTAGAAGTAATGTCACAAAGGAAGGCCCAGCATGGGGAAGGAGAAAGACCGAAAGGATGTAGTTAAGTGTTCTTTTTAAAAAAAAATACAAATAACCTTCCGCCCACAGAATGTTGTTGTTTAATTTGTCAGTAGGGTGATGGATTTGTGAGCAGATCTATTTGCAAGTTCACCAAATCCCCAGGTGGCTAATGTCAAGATCTTTTTTTTTTTTTAAAGATTTTATTTATTTGACAGATAAGAGACCACAAGTAGGCAGAGAGGCAGGCAGAGAGAGAGAGAGGAGGAAACAGCTTCCCGCTGAGCAGAGAGCCCGATGCAGGGTTCCATCCCAGGACCCTGGGATCATGACCCGAGCCGAAGGCAGGGGCTTTAACCCACTGAGCCACCCAGGCGCCCCTAATGTCAAGATCTTAAGTGAAATATGAGGCCACTCAAAGACAAAGTGACCCTCTGATCATGAACACAACAGGCAATGGAAGAGGTGAAGACTGGGATAACCAAGGGCATACTAGCAATACAACTCAAAAGAGGAAACAGGTAAGTTCACTTCACTCCAAGTGTATCCCTCACAAAGCAAAAGCTGGTGTGACTGTAAAGGACTAAGGGTTGAGCAGGCAGCTCAGGCAAGTTCAGAGCCTATCAGCAAAAGCCATGACTAGTTTAAAGTGGTTAAGCCCACCAGCAGATTTCAGAGGTTTTATTTCAAGTTTACTTCTATAAACACATAGATGGTAATTCCATTTGATCGCTGTGTTTCCTGAATTGAGATAGCACTAGGTCCCACTCATTTAATCAATTACTTGTAGGCATGGATTCTGTAATCTATTTCTTTTAAATTTCCTATTTTCCTTCCAGCATAAAAATCACAACTGTATTTTCTTGCCTTCGGATGCTGCTGAGATTGCTGTTTCCTGATAATAGTCTCTCCTCCTTCTACCCTCCCTAAGTAAACTAAGTAGCTAGTCACTCAAGTAACCCGTAAAGCCACAAATCTTTCCAGGAAGCAGACGTTTAAATACATTAGTATGTTTTCAAAACTATTTTCAACTCATCTGATCTTTGATCAATCACAGTTATGCTCTTTTTTTTTTGACGTGTCCAACTGTTCTAAGGGGGGATTTCCCATTGGGGAGAAGGGGTCCAAATGTTCTCCACCGAATTTGTAATCTCTCCAGCCTCCACTCTGGCCTTAATTGTTCAATTTCTCCCATCCTTCTCTTCTCACCCCATCTTTAAATGCTGGATCCTAAAAACCAAAATAATCCTTTACCATCTGTAAAACAGTTTTAGAATGAAAATTTCTCTCTGGCCTTTGGTTTATATACTTTCCCAGCAATGAACACAGAAGAGATCTGTACTCCTTCTGTGAACCTGTCTTCAGTTACACCTATCCCAAGTCACTAACCAAGGATCTTTAAAAATATAGGGCAGCTCTTGGCATTGCCATCCCAGAGGGGTCCGTTACAAACTGTATTTATAAGTTGTATTTGTAAATGTTATCTCCACCCCACAATTCATGGAAACTCTGAGAGCAAACAACCCCAGAAGTGTTATTAATCTTTAGCCTAGACTTTCTAGTAATGTCCTGACTTCTGGTACAAAACAGCCCAATACAGAACCTACCTAGCTTATGAAACAGCTTTAAAAATCATTCCTGATAAAGATAAAATTGTTCAGAACCATCTGATCTGTACTAATTAACTCCCAGGATTTCACAGCTAAAAGGTACTTCGTTGGTCCCTAGTTCAACTCCACTTAATGACGGAGGAAGAAAAGTGGGCAAAGACCTTCTCCACCTCCACAGGTAAGGCGCATAAAAGACCACAGTGGCCAAACGTTCCCTAGGTAACTTCCACCAAAATTCTGACCTCCCACAGAGGTCGAAGTGTGAGGGGGGGAAAAAAAACAAACCCTAAGTTTTGAGCAGACGGGCCGATATTCCAGACATCCCTCCAAGGATGAGGCTACCCTGGGCGATGTTCTGTTCAAACACCGGGCTGTATGGCCAAAGCCCGAATTCACTTTACAGACTTAGCTTAACACAGTGTTACTCAGCACCTCAGAATCACGTGGGGGAGTTTCATCAAAATACCGATGCCTGGGTCCCACTTCTACAGACTCGAATTTAATTGGTCAGGGATGGGTCCCCGAGCATCAAAAGCCATCCACCGATTCCGAAGCTCGGCGGAGTTTCCAGAGAGTCTCTGGAACCAGTCGCCTGTCACAATTAACCAGCAATAATTCAGGAATCTCACGGGCCCCGCGAGACGAGGCTAATTACGACCACGTGACAGGCAAGTTCTCGGCTCTCCCGGCATCTAAGGAAGCCAGGCTTCGGTGCCTCCATGCTCCTCCCTCACTCCCCAAAGGAAACCCAACCGTCCCCGGAGTCACCTCGTGGGTCCGTAGCTCGCGGATCTCGGGCGGTGGGCGAGCAGGGGACCTACTTCCTGTGAGGAGAAAGAAGGGGCACGAGAGGGAGGGGCTGTTGCCCGGGAGACCAGAAATGCACTTCCGGCGCGAATCACGTGACGTCCGCGCCGGAAGTCCGCGCACGGCGCCGCTGACGCCACGTCCGCTTCGCGTTCTGCGCCGCGTGGGAGACAATCTTGAGATGAGGCTCCGCCTTCTGGGGCGGAGCGTAGGGAAGGGCTGGAGGGAGGTGGTGGGCGGAGGGAGTGGGCGCAGCTCCGGTGTCGCGGCGCGGGTGTAGCACCTGTATCTCCGCTGACGCGTGTGGCGCGGCGGGAAGACGACGGTTTTGTCCCTGGGCAAGTTCCTTGACTGTCGCTCAGTTCCCTTATCTTCCCCCTCTTGCCTTTAGTTAGCCTTGTCTCTCTCTCTCTCTCTTTTTTTTTTAAACTAGCAAGTCTTGAGGTCCTGGCCCAGGAGGACACGCCCCGGCTTTGGAAGTAGCGTTTAGTTTATTAACCTCGGGAGCCTCGGATTCTCGCCCAAAAGATGGGAATAATCCCTAGGGCACAGTGCCTGGGGCGATAGAGCAGACCGGAGTTAGTACCTATTAACGTTATTTGTATCACAGGCATTGGTTAGCATCACAGAAGATTCGTTAATAACCAAGCGAAATCCACCGAAGTCTAAGGGCCATATCTCCTCTGGGGTAATTGGGCAAACCGTGGCAAGAGCCCTAAAAAGGGCATACTTTTGTCTGACAATTTTCACTTCTGGGAACTTATTCCAAGGAAAAACAGATGTTAAACCGGATGTGCACTGCAGAATTATTTTTAAAAGTGAAAACGAGGGCGCCTGGGTGGCTCAGTGGTTAAAGCCTCTGCCTTCGGCTCAGGTCATGATCTCGGGGTTCTGGGATCGAGTCCCGCATCGGGCTCTCTGCTTGGCGGGGAGCCTGCCTCTGCCTACTTGTGATCTCTGTCAAATAAATAAATAAAATCTTTAAAAAAAAAAGTGAAAACGAAAACACTTAAGTGCCCAATAAGAGCAAATGGCTAAGTCAGTTAGGCTCTACGCATGGCGCGAATATTACCACGTATTCCTATATTACGGAAGAATCAAACAGTATAGAAGATTAACAAATCGTACTTTGTGCGATGCGACAAAGAATGTAAAATACCTCGTTTTACTAGTGATGATACGTTAGGGAAGGACTGTTTACGTTAAATAAAATGAGGTTAAAATTACTTTCACCTTTCTCTTTTTACTTTCTTAATGTGATTGCTAGAACATTTGAAATGACGTATGTCCCACGAATCATTGTGTATTTCTATTGGACACTGGTATACTATTTACCAGATACACAGTGGTGAACAAGACAGTTTTTGTCCTCATAAAAGCAACACTTTTTTGAGTACAGCATGGACAATGACCAGGTAGATAATGTCATTGTATATCTTGGTTATATGTAGAACATAAAGCAAGGTAAGGGCCAGAAAAGGTGTATGGCTTGAGGGCAGTTATTTTAAATATTTTTATTTATTTATTTGACAGAGAGAGACACACCGAGAGAGGGAACACAAGCAGGGGGAGGAGGAAAGGGAGAAGCTGGCTTCCCGCCGAGCAGGGAGCCCAGTGCGATGCGGGGTTTCATCCTAGGACCCAGGGATCATGACCTCAGTCAAAGGCAGACGCTTAACAACCGAGCCACCAAGGCGCTGTGAGGGCCGTTATTTTAGATGACATCCTTCCTCTCCTTTTCAGAAAATAGATGTGGGAAGAATGAGATAGAATGGGAAGGGGATGGTAGGAGCGTGGGGTCTTCCTTGCAAAGTCAGCTATGGAGGGAGACTGATAAATCATTTGTACCTCTTGGAATCTCTACCTTATGGAAGAAACCACACCCGGAGAGGAAGGCAAGAGAGAAGAGCGGTAAGATACCAGGGTGAACGAGCTCGAGGGGTCGCTTGGAAACACAGAACAAAGCAGGCTTGCTAGGGGTACGTTTCAGGTAGAGAGGTTACTGGAGTAATACCAGTATGTATGCTGTAGTACCGTAGGTGGCTGTAAATATAAATAATGAGTATACTCTGGTATTTAATAGCATATTACTTTGCTTGCTGTCAAAGAGACGCAGAATGTTGGATTTTTCTCTTGTGTTGGAGCGCCATCTGGTGGAAATTCACAAATCCTACCGTTCTTCCCCCTCTTCTGTGCTGTAGCGCCGCCTGGTGGAAACTTGTAAATCCTACCGTTCTTCACCAGCTTGCTCGGAATGGGCTTTCCCTCTTGTCGGGTGTAAACCTCAAATTATAAATAATTCTTAAGTGGATTTTGGCCAAACTTTAAGGGTCCTCCTCTTTAAGACGAGGAACTCTTTATTTAAAGTAGGGTTTTTCAGCTCCAGCACTACTGACGTTCGGGGCCAGATAATTCTTCACTGTGGGCGCCGTCCTGTTCACCAGAGGATGTCGAGGCCAGCAGTATCCCCCCCCCCCCCCCCCCCCGCCATCTCTCCCCTCTCCGCTGGTGACAACCCCGAATTACCAAATCTCCCCTGGGGGCCACATCGTTCCCCGCTGAGGTCTGTTCCTTTTTTACAGAGTATGTAAGAGTCCACAGTCTATTAAGGCCACCGGCCCCGGCACTGGGCGGGGCACGTCCGGGAGAAACAGGAAGGCAGTACCGGGGGAAATCTGCTCCTGCTCGTCCCAGCTTCTGGGGATGAGACTGACCGAGGGCTGCCCGAAGGCCCGGGAAGCGGATGTGAGATTTTTTTAAATCCCCCAGGGCAAGGGAATCTATAGAGGTCATTGCCTAAAGCATTAAGGTGCAAGGAATAGGCTCAGACTGTGGTACTGGGGGGGCCCAAAGTCCTGCTCAGGGGTGAACAGGTGTGGATGATCGCGCTAGGTATGGGAAGCCACAGTTCATCTCTTGGGGGCTTTCTGGCTCTCCCCACGCCTGGTCCCTCTCTGCGGCCTGAGAAGCTGGTTAGGAGCCAGTCCCCTTGCCTGGGTCAAGGGATTGGAGCTAAAGGAGCAAAGGTCAAAGAAAGAATTTTTGGCCAAAGGAAAAAAAAAAAAGGTGGTTTTATTAAAGTCCAGGGGCAGGACCCGTGGGCAGAAAGCTGCCGGGAGACTGTGCGGAGTGACTGATGAGACACTCTGAAGCTGGGAGGGGGTTAGGGATAGCGGAAGTCTGTAAGGAATTTGGGGGCAAGGTTTTCAGGACCTGGAGGGGGCTAGGCTGCTGTTAAGATTAAGGTCATTAAGGTCATTTAGGACTGTCTAGTAAGACCTTAGTCACGAGACCCTTCAGATGCGTATCAGCCGGCCACCGGTTTGGAGGCTGATCGCTAACACATATCTTGGGCTGCCGGCCTGGGTGGAGATAAAGGAAGTTTCCAAAGGGATTTTTACAGCCTGGAGGTCGGGCTAATGTCAAGCTAAGGTTGCCTTTCGCCTCTAGCAAGGAATCCACAGGAGGCAGTTGAGTTCCTGCAGGAAGTTCACTCTGCCTGTCTCAAGTACTTGTCAGTGGGCTGCAAGTTGGAAGGACATTTAATTTTTTCTACATTTCTTTTGCCTTTGTTCTGCACATCAAGTTTCCCAGGAGGGTTGCCTAGTGGCAGCTTCTGCCCCTCCCCCAGGGCCTCTCCTACACTTTCCGCCGGCTCTCATCTTCTTGTCAGCTTTGCCCCACCTTCCTGTCCCTCTGTGCCACAGAGGACCTAGCTCCTGACAAAAATGAAACTGCCGTGGGATTTGATGCTCTTGGCCATATCCTCTTTATTATTATTTTTTTTGCCATCACCACCTTCTCCCTCCCCAAACTGGAGACATAATATGTGCTCAGTGCATAGAACGAAACACAAGAAGAAAACCACCAACCTTGGAAGACACATGTACCTAAGCACGAAGGAAAACAAGAATCCCTCCCAGCACCATGACTTTAAACGAACCATTCTTTATAATTAGTGTACATCCTCCCACTTTTGTTTTATGCTAATAATTTCAAACACACACACACTACTTTTTTTTTTTTTAATACCTGCACGCATAAAGCCAAATGGCTTCCTGCGGTAGGTCCCTATTGGGCAACTCTTCCCCAGGAAGCTCGCTCTGCGACAGAGCTTCGGGTGGGCTTGTGAAGAAATGATTATCAGTTCACGGCTTAGCCTTCTCCACCCAATGACAAACCTCCTGAGAACCGGGGCCATGTCTTATTGGGTCCTGTGCCGCCCAGATAGCGTGGCAATCGACACTGGTTAAATAATGAAATGAAGTGGGACAGTAATTGTGGTTATGTGGATCTTTGCAAACTGCAAAACGATGATGAAAGGATTCATTATGCATTTGCTTGAGACATGGGAAACTCTAGAAAGATTAACCTATATTTACTTTATGATATTTAATTAGGCATCCTTTTTTGGGAAAAATAACAAGAGTCAGTATCAGCGGACAATATTCATAGTTCAGTCTTTAACAGTGTTTTGAATCTTCGGTAGATGAGATTCTTTAATTGTAATTTATAAAGAGGATTAGGGGACTGGTGTGGGATAGAACCAACTATTTGTGAAATATTACTCAGAATTCAAGTGCTGAAATTTTGGCTTAAAGAGATAGGATTATAAAGCACTATGTTTAGGTAGAACTCCTCAAAGCAGTACCCTCTTCATCCCGCAGAGGGCGCAGGCATAGAGCGTTAGCGACGGAGAAATTAAAAAGTAACCGGGAAGGGCGTTCACAGCCGTACACACTCCAGGGACACATGCCATCCCATGTAAACCTAAAGTTCAACATGTACGTCTAAAGTTCAACGATGTGTTGTTTGTATACTGCATTCCCAACTCCATTCTTTCACATTTTGAAAAAAGTTATATCATCCACCAGCTCAGGATTAGTCATTTCAACTGGCTAAAAGCATTTGAGCCCAACAACGTGTAAGGGTTTTTTTTTTTTTTTTTTTTTTTTAAGAGCATAATATCACGTATGGCATGTTTTCTCTTCTCACCAGGTACTTTAGGGGTCATGACACAGAAGTAAAAGACACCTACCTACACTGTGCACTATTCTCTCTATAGATTCCGGGGGCGGGGGCTGGGGGGAGGGCAATGTCAGGTTCATTGCTCTCCACCCTCCGGTGTTTTCCGATTTTGCTTGGCGTGGATACTAGACACCATGAGTTCACGTGGTGAAATGGACAGAAGTGCTCTAGGGGATGAAAGATCTGGCTTTGTCTCTTCCTGGTTGTGCGGCCTGTGTCAGGTGACGACTTCTCAGAGCCTATCTTCATCTGTCACTAGAGGAACAAGAATGCCCGCTGGGCCCTCTTCACAGATGGACGCTGTGTGCTCACAGTGTCGGAGCCGAGGACAGGCGCGCTCGGCGCATGCAGGGGGTCCTCTGTCCCGTAATACACGAGTAACTGACAGGAGCCGCTGTCCGCAAATGTCCACCAGATGGCGGCAAAAGGTTCTAGCTTTCTCTCTGCGAAGCTCTTGACCAAATCTCAGGGTGCTCCGGCCATTTAGAGCAGGATCTAAGCGGGGCAGCGGGGGTGGGGGGAGTGTGTGTGGGGAGGGGGTGTTAGGTTGAAGCTAATCGGGGAAGGAAGGTTTTAATTAGTGTTAGGATAATGCTTCAGATACCTCATCGCTTTACATGGCTCGTTCCATTTGGGGGGCATTTATCCTTTGTTGGTAATGGAAAACTGTAAGAGAACATAGTAGCTATATATCTACACCTATATGGGTATAAATGTTTATTACACTATTGTGTTGAAAAACAAAACTCAACTGAGTAAATTTAAAGATCCTGGGGCGCCTAGTTGGCTCAGTCAGTAAAGAGTGCCACTGTTGATCTTGATTTGTGAGTTCAAGCCCCGTCTTGGGCACAGAGTTTACATTTAAAAAAAAAAAAAGATCTAATTGGCTTTCTTACGTGATTTGCGAAAAGGAGCGGTACCCCAGCTAACAAGTACTTGTACACAGATACGGGAGGAGTGGGAGTGGAAGGTTTTTACAGGAAGGAGAGTGGAGCATAAAATTATTAGCAAAAGAAAAGAAAGGATTTTTACTTCCTGTTTTGGGGCAAACGGAATATGAGTGCTTTGATCAGCAGATGACCTCACTGGTGCTAATCAGGACATTTTAGACAGACTGTTATGTTAAAAGATCTCATTCCTGGGAGAGGTTAAAACTAAGTCTGCATTTGCTTTTGGTGGGGGGGGGTGGTAAATGACCCCCCCTTTTTCTTTAAAAGATATTTATTTATTTATTTATTTATTTATTTATTTATTTATTTATTTATTTATTTGACAGAGATCACAAGTAGGCAGAGAGGCAGGCAGAGAGAAAGAGGAGGAAGCAGGCTCCCCGCTGAGCAGAGAGCCCAATGCTGCTCAATCCCAGGACCCTGAGATTAGGACCTGAGCCGAAGGCAAAGGCTTTAACCCATTGAGCCACCCAGGCACTCCATGACTCCCTTTTTAAAAAAAATATTTTTCTTATTTATTAGAGAGAAAGACAGCATGAGAGGACAGAGGTCATCAGGAGAAGCAGACTCCCTGCCGGGCCAGAAGCCCAATGTGGGATTCCACCCAGGGACTCCAGGATCATGACCTGAGCTGAAGGCAGTCACTTAACCAACTGAGCCATCCAGGAGCCCAAATGACTTCCTTTTGAGCTTCTTGTTTGTTTGTTTGTTTCTACCTCCCTCCCTCTCTCCCCTCCTTCCTTCCTTCCTTTCTTTTTTTTAACATTTCTTTATGGATAATTAGTAAGAATGGAAGCAACTTAGGAACATGGAATGTTAGGCAGCCATCAAAGTGAAAATTAGGAATATTATCTAGGTGCATGGAAGTAAGTCTGATGAATAAATAAAAGCAGGATGAATTATGTGTCATGTTAATAACTATGGCGACACTGAGAACATATGTGCCTGGGAAACAAAAGGCAAGAAAGACATAATAACCCCGACATGTCAGGGTTACTAGTCTTGCTCTTTCTGTCTCTGTGTATCTCTCTCCCCTTTGGGAATCACATAATGGCTGTTATAGTGATATTTGCAGAACACGACACTTCTAAAGGGATTTTCATGCTTTGTTTGAAATACAGTAATGCCTAATGTATCCAGCATATTCTGAAAGAAGCGGCATATTTAAATGACTTTCTGAATCTGATTTCTTTTTTTCTGTTACAAGTTTCTTTTTTTTAAAACTGATTAAAAGGTAAAAGATCTTTTTTGGGTGGGGGGAGGAGGGTGCCTGAGTCCCTCAGTTAAGCAGCTGGCTCTTGATTTTGGCTCAGGTCATGATCTCAGGGTCCTGGGAGGGAGCCCCAGCTTCTGAGCTCAGCGTGGAGTCTTCTCGAGGCTTCTCTCTCTCTCTCCCTCTGCTCCTCGCTCCGCCTTCTACCTCCCAGGCTCTCTCCCCCTTTTTAAAATAAATAAATAAATCTTTAAAAAAAAGTCTCCCCCTCCCCCCGATGTTTACTCATTTATTTTATTTTTTAAAAGATTTTTATTTATTTATCTCATGGAGGGGGTGAGAGGGAGAAGCAGACTCCCTGCCGTGCAGGGAGCCGGATGTGGGGCTCGATCCCAGGACCCTGGGAACATAACCTGAGCAGAAGGCAGACACTTAATGACTGAGCCACCCAGGCGCCCCCTCCTTGATTCTTGTTTTTCCAGGTTCTCTTTTTTTGTTCTTTGGTCTTTTTTTCTCTTAAAGTCCATCAGGTGTCATTTCCATGGTTGCCAGGGTCCCAGCCTTTGGCAACCTTCCCTTCCTAACCTCTACACAAACTTGCTGACTTTAATGTGCTTTGCTAGAAAAATCACACAGTAGAGTTTACTGGGAACTCTGTGCAGAGAGCTCCAAAGGGCTTTCCTGTTTATGAAGTGTTTGGACAGTGGACACATGGTCATATCTTTTTTGGTTGCTCAAAGGTGTTTGGGCTTATTTCTTGACTCTTGGCTGTTTCCTGGCTATGCTGAGGTCTCTAGGAAATGACCTGCGCACCAGGGAGAGGCTGCTGCAGGGAAAAGAAAATACTGGCTCTCCGAAACAAAGCATAGCAGGAGTAGGTCCAGTCAACACCAACGAATCGATGGAAACTGAAAGCAGAGCCAAGCAATCAATAGCCATCTCAGGGGCGCCTGGGTGGCTCAGTGGTTAAGCGTCTGCCTTCAGCTCAGGTCATGATCCCAGGGTCCTGGGATCAAGCCCTGCATGGGCCTCCCTGCTCAGTAGAAAGCCTGCTTCTCCCTCTCTCACTCCCCCTGCTTCTGTTCCCTCTCTCACTGTGTCTCTCTCTGTCAAATAAATGAAGAAAATCTTAAAAAACAAAGTAGTCAGCATGAACCCTGCACTTGCATCTGTCCCATACTTCTCCCATGTCTCTTCATCCTTCCGTTCACAGCTTTCTCCCTGGGCCACATTCACCTCCATTTTAGAAAGGAGCAATAGAATGAGAAAAAGCAGAAGTTAGACAGAATAACAATTTATGTGATTCAAGGATCTTTTTCCTAGCCAACCAATAAAGAGCATGCATTTTGAACATAAAAGGCATATTTTTAAAAAAGATTATAGTTATTTATTTCAGAGACAGAGAGAGAGAGAACATAAGCAGGGGGAGGGGTAGAAGGAGAGGGAGAAGCAAGCTCCCTGCTGAGTAGGGAGCCCAATATGGGGCTTGATCCTGGGACCCTGGGATCATGACCTGAGCTGAAGGCAGATGCCCAGCCAACTGAGCCAGTTGCCCCATAAAAGGCATATTTTTAACACATAAAGCAGGTTACCAGATGCCATGAAGTCTAAAGAAAAAAAAAGTAGGCATTTATGCTCCCTGTGCTTTGTTGGTTGGAAAAGAGTTAACCGTAGGAGTCGATCATTTGTGAGATTAAAATGGAATTAAATGCCATTCAAATGACACATAACTCTCTGGGGAATATATGTATTATATGATCTCACATATTTCTGCTTTCCAGGGTCAATGTTATTTTCTTTTGGTTCTGGAATCTAAAGACTCCAATTCAATGTTAGCCACAACGGATGTGTAGACACTCTCTCTTTTTTTTTTTTAAGATTTTATTCATTTATTTGACAGACACAGATCACAAGCAGGCAGAGAGGCAGGCAGAGAGAGAGAGAGGGGGAAGCAGGCTCCCCGCCAAGTGGTGAGCCCGATGCAAGATTCGATCCCAGGACCCTGGGATCATGACCCGAGCCGAAGGTAGAGGCTTTAACCCACTGAGCCACCCAGGTGCCCCTAGACACTCTTGAAGAGAGTTTTGACCACAATTTATTCAACTCCACCCTGTTCTTGAAAGTATTTATGTACTTCTAGAGCCTGGAAAAACTCATGGCACTCCCAGGCCTTCTCTTTATTTCATTTAATTCCATTATTTATTTATTTTTATACCCAACAAAATTGGCAATATCCACAAAGCAAAATAAGCAAACACATTCCCTGATCTTCAGAGTAGTCACTGAAAGATAACTTGTAACTGGACATAATTTTTGGTTTCTTTTGCTTAATTCTGATGAAGCTTATGGATTCCATGGATCAGTGTGGTAAGGAGCGACCTACACTTAGATCCATGTATGAGAAGTGACCATCTTCTAAGAATCAGTGCAAATTGCTGGATATATTTTTGTTCGGTATGATTAGAAATGATAATCAATACTAGAGAAATGATTAGAAGGTGTAGACTGTCCAGGGAGTGAAAGGGAGGATGCTTGGAGTGAATAGAGTGTTGTATCTCCACTAGACAAGATTTGCTGGTCATTGTGTCAGAAAGCAGGTTGAAAAAATGGCCATCTTTTCCGCAGTTTGAAGGTTATGTTATAAAAACCTACCATATCCTGTTGTGACCTGATTAAATCCCATATTAGAAATGCATTTGTTGGGGTGCCTGGGTGGCTCAGTGGGTTAAGGCCTCTGCCTTCAGTTCAGGTCATGGTCTCAGGATCCTGGGATGGAGCCCTACATTGGGCTCTCCGCTCAGCGGGGAGCTGGCTTCCTCCTCTCTTCCTGCCTGCCTCATTGACTACTTGTAATCTCTGTCTATAAGAAAAAGAAAAAAAAAAAGAAATGCATTTGTTGCATTTGATGCATCTATTGAATTCTGGATTGTTCTTGGTGGTAGGGACAAGGTGAACTTGTAGAAAAATCATCTAATCAGAAATATTGGAATAATCCAAAAGAAAGTGTTTAGAGCCATGAAACCATCCCAAACCACATTTTACCCAATAATTTAAAAAATTTCTTCCATAATAATTTTACAGTGTTTTGAACAACTATGAAAATAACTAATATTGTTTCCACCTTTTTTGTTCATTTTCTACTAGAAATGATGATGGGAAACAAGAGGGCCAAAAATCTAGGAAGTAGAGAATACTTTCCCTTCCAGCTAGGGAACTCTATAAATGTCCACAATTTTGATGATCACTGAAAGTTGATAATAATATATGTACTCAATTTATTAGGTTACTGTTTGGTTTTCTATTAAGCTAAACAAATGCAATCAGTTTAATATACATAATTGATAAGACCCATAGAAATAAAGTACAAGTTGAATAATTTATAGCAATGGTTCTTAGCTTTGAATTCATTCTAGCAGCACTTGGAGAGCTTTTAAAAACCCTAAACCCAGGCCACATCGCAGACCAATTAAATTAGAATCTCTTGGGGCTGGAACTCAGACATCAGTATTTTTTAAGCTCACTAGGTGATTCTAATATGTAGTTTGGGAAACACTGGTTTATAGAATATCTGTTTACTCCCAGGTAAGCTTACGCACATTAGGGACTCTTTCTTTACCAATCTTTACCAGTCTTTTATTAGCCTTTAGGGAATGTTTCTGTTTCTTTTGCCTTAAAGAAAGGCAAATCAGTCCAAAAGAAGAAGTGTATTTGTTTTCCTTTCTTCCTACTTTCTTTTCCTCTGCTCTTGGTTTTTGTGCCGAACTGATCAACAGAGCAAAATAGCATATGGTGTCAGGTCATCGTAGGTTTGAATACAGGTTGGGCTGTTTACTAGTTACCATACTGGCGATCTATTTAATCTCTAAACTAGTCCCTGCCCCCTTCCCCCCTACCATCTGTGGAAGTTGTTCTCAATGGGGAGTAATTTTAACCCCCCAGGAGACATTTTGCAACGTTGGAGACATTTTTGATTGTCACCACTAGGGGGATGCTTTTGGTATCTAGTGGGTAGAGGCCAGCAATGTTGTTGAACATTCTACAGTGTGCACGACAGCCTTTGCGACACAGTTTTATTTGGCTCCAAATGTCACTAGTGCTGCGGTGAAGGAACCCTCATCTGCTGAATGAGGCTCTGGTGTCCGACTGCCTGTATTCAAATTCTTTTTTTTTTTTTTTTAAGGTTTTATTTATTTGTTTGACACACAGAGAGAGAGAGAGAGAGAGAGAGAGAGAGATCACAAGTAGGCAAAGAAGCAGGCAGAGAGAGAGGAGGAAGCAGGCTCCCCGCTGAGCAGAGAGCCTGATGCGGGACTCGATCCCAGGATCCTGGGATCATAACCTGAGCCGAAGGCAGAGGCTTTAACCCACTGAGCCACCCAGGTGCCCCCTGTATTCACATTCTTGTTCCTCCACTTCCTTGTTGTGAAACCCTTAGTACCTTATTATTCCTGCCCGAATCTGTCTGAAAATGTGTAAATATCATCAGCACTCACCTTGGAGCTGACATGAGGTTTCAATGGGCTGATGCAGGTAGAGCATTACCACGGTGCCCAATAGCTATTATTTCTGAAATATGTCTCTTTCTATGTTGGGGCTTTCATGCTTTCTTGTCAGGGTCCTTGAAATCATTTGCTTGACCCTACTCCTGACAACCTCAGCATTAATATTTTGTACTTTGGTGGTAGGAAGGGAAAAGGGGTTGCAGTGCAGAGTCGCTTCGAACAGGAACCTGCTTTGGACTCCAAGTGGATATTCAGAGGCGACAAGCCCCAGAGAACTGTTACATCCCTTCTCCCCCTGCCACCTTTCACATTCCTCTGCCACCTTACCACTAGCTTGACACTTGTGTTGGGGTGGGATGTCCCGATAAACAAGCTTGTATTGGGTAAAAAACAAAAAACAAAAACCAAAAACCAAACCAATGTCAAATGTATTGTTGCAAGTGCCGATTCTAAGAGAAGAGGGTTAATGCCAATGAACACAGTTCAGTAATAAATTTTATAGTTATTATTAAGAGGCAGATAGCTAGCTATAGGAGTCAAACTCAGCAAAGAGCGCCACAAAGAGTGCAGTAAATAGACTGGAGAATCATTACTACAGAAGGGGTCAAGGTTATAGGTCATAATGAAACTATGAGGGACGGTATAGGGAGGAGAGAGAAGGGGCTCAGGATATAACCCAGGAAATATCTGCTCGACTAATATTTCTTGTGGACCTACTGTGTATCTACCAGTTGCCTTTCTTTTCTTTTTTTAAAAAGATTTTCGTAAATGAGCTATTTCATCTTTATTTTTCTTTTTTAAAGATTTTATCTATTTATTTGTCAGAGAGCACAAGCAGGGGAGAGGCAGGCAGGGAAAAGAAGAATTCGCCACTGAGCAGAGAGCCCAGTGCAGGGCTCGATCCCAGGATCCTGGGATCATGACCTGAGGTGAAGGCAGATGCTTAACCAACTAAACCACTCAGGCGCCCATTTTTAAAAAGATTTCATTTATTTATTTGAGAGAGTGAGAGAGAATATGAGTGGGGGAAGCAGGAGAGGGAGAGGGAGAAGCAGACTCCCTACTGAGCAGGGAGAGCCAGATGTAGGCTCCTTTCCAGAACCCTGGAATCATGACCTGAGCCGAAGGCAGGCACTTAACCGACTGAGCGACCCAGGCACCCCGTATGTTGTTCTTCAAAAATGTTATTTTGGGCGCCTGGTGGCTCAGTCATTATCCCAGGGTCGTGGGATCGAGTCCTGCATTGGGCTTCCTGCTTGGCGGGAGCCTGCTTCTCCCTCTCCCACTCCCCCTGCTTATGTTCCCTCTCTTGCTGTCTCTCAGTCAAATAAATAAATAAAAATCTTTAAAAAATATTTAAAAAAATAAAAATGTTTTGTTACCCGTTTTCCGGGACATCATCCCTCATAAACAACATTTAAACTAGTTTCAAAATATTCTTTCAAATGGCTATATTGTAATTTACTGGACCATTCTTCTATCTGGGGACACTTAGGTTGTTTCCAGATTTTTACCATTATAGACAGATTTCCCTGCATACCGATTTTCTGATGTTTGGATTATTCTCTTAAGCTACTTACAAGATCCATTTTTGAAGTGTTTCTTTATCCGTGAAGAATGTATAAAAGAATATGCAACTGGAAAATCTTGTGTGATGGAGAAAAGATTCTATCACGGATTAATATTTATCATCAAAAGTTTAAACTGGCATAAAGCTCCCATGAAAGAGAAGGATTCCAACCACGAATGAACACGAGTTGGGCCCACCTACTCTCTCTTTGAACAGAGATGGAAAGGTCTTCTCTGATTTCCACTTGAATAAGAACAGAACTCCCAATGCTCACTGTTTATTTATTATTGCCTAAAAGTAGATTTCTATTGCATAAAAAACCAGGAAATAAAAGCAGAAAGAAGGCAGGAAAGTCCTCTTCCCTGGAAATAATCAATACCTCTTTCTCCGGGCCCCTGGAGGAGCATCTTTGAATCCTCAGCAGGTCTGGACCACCTGCAGTGGTTGGGCCTGAGGAAAACCACCTCCCCGTAGTTTTGACAAATGCTCTAGCCCCTGAGTTCTGAGACTGCTGGGCTCTCTTCAAGGAAGTCCCCTCCGAGAGAAGTAACATTTGTTTCTCTCTTCTTTGGTCTTCTGGTTAGTTTATATGTATTTCAGAACAAACTTCAGACAAATAGATGGAAGAAAGTTCTTCTACTTACTTCAGAAAATTGATTTAAAATTAGAGTGATGGGGGCACCTGGGTGGCTCAGTGGGTTAAAGCCTCTGCCTTCAGCTCAGGTCATGATCCCAGGGTCCCAGGATTGAGTCCCGCATCGGGCTCCCTGCTGAGCGTAGAGTCTGCTTCTCCCTCTGCTCCTCCCCTTACTTATGTTTGCATGTGCACCCTCTCTCTCTGAAATAAATAAATGAAATCTTAAAAAAAATAAATAAAATTGGAACACCAGGGTGCCCAGATGGCTCAGTTCCTTAGAGCATGTGACTCTCGATCTTGGGATATTGGGTTTGAGCACCATGTTGGCTGTAGAAATGACTTAAAAATAAAATCTTAAAAAGATAAAACTGGATTGGCACTAATTCCCAATGCATTAATTAGACAGTCTGCGGGGTCCATCTTCTGCTAATTTAAATAACTTCCCTAAGTTCTATTTTATCACTTTTGTATGCAAAAATGTGCCACTTAACTAATTTGATTGTCACAAAAGGGACTTCTTTGGACTCTAAAAAAATAGATCTTAAAAAAAATCGTTGAATGTCAAATTTGGAATACAGAAATACTGGCACACACTTATTATTCACATTCAAGCACGTATTGAGCACCTACTGTGTGGAAGGCAAGATGCTGTGTCCATGGTCTCAATTATAAAGTCAGGGTGGTAGGGAGAAAGACTCATCTCGAGGCACAAAAGCTGTATTATGACTGGAAAAGGGCCTGTTGCATGGGGATTCTCTGAGGATTTCCTAGATGCCAGCTTTATTGCGGTTTCTCTTTTTAGAAAGCTGAGGTAAAACCCAAACAGGATGGAGACAGGGAAGGGCCTGGGGGGGTGTGGCCAACGGAGGAGCAGGTGTGGAGCTGTCCGCCTTCGCAGTGCTGGGAGAGCGTGAAGCCTGTCAGTGGGCCCGGGAAGTGCAGGAGAGAAGCAGATTTATCTCACTGTGCACTTCTGCCCTGGTTCCTACCTGGGGGGCACATGCCCCCAGGGAAATGTGTGCAAAGCTGTCTTCCCTTGAAATCTCTTAGGCTTCTTTAGAAGAATACGAACAGCTTGACCCCAAGATTATGACTCAAGACTATTACTCGGTGGGTGAGAAGCCTGGCAATCTCTGTTTTTGCAAAACTTCCGGGGGCAATGCTCAGGAATGGCCAGTTTTGGGAACGTGTACAAGGCACCCAACCCACATATGCCAGCATTGCCTTATGACCAGGATGCACATCGGAATCATCTGGGGACGATTAAAAGAGCAGATGCCCAGGTCCCATCCCTAGAGATTCTGATGTCATTGGTCTCTGGTGGACCTGAGCGCTGGGATTTTTCCAAGCTCCCAGCTGACTGGAATGGGCAGCCAACTTGGGAACCACTGGCTTAAAGGCATTCAATTCCGATGAACCATCCCTCTTGCTGTCAAAGCTCGAAGTGAAGAAATGGTGGCCATTTGAACTGATTCAGAGAATTCGAGAGAACTGAGAGATCAGAAGAAAGGATTCAGAGCAGACTGTTACAGAGGGAGCAGACAGGCACGTCCATATCAATGTGGCACCGTCCAGAGCACGCCTTCTCAGAGACAGTTGTCTCTTAGCCTTCAGTGGGGGAGGGGAGCAGGGAACACAAGCACTCCTTAAAAGACCCGTTGCTTCTGTGATGTTCATAAGGTGGCCAGTGCCTTCGTTATGAAATGAGGCCTTTGTTTCCTGGGGACAAGCAGTCTCTACACTTCTCCAGGGCCAGTAGAAGCGTTGAAAGAGTACCGGATGGTGATTTTCCTCACCCGGAGACAGGACATCAGTCCCGAGGAAGAGGTGGCCTGCACAGAGGTCACAGAGAAACAAGGCTGATTGTTTCCATAGACCCCGTACTTGGAATTGTGCATTGCATTGGGTTTCTTCTCATTTACAAATGGCGCAGCAGATGGCAGTCTGAGACAAAAAGAAGGAGACGGGTCTGTGACCATCTCCAAAGGGGGGGCGCCTAGGCAAGAGAGCAGAGTCTGGGAGCTGCACAGCATCTGCCAAGCACTGTCTGATAGAACTTTCTGGGAGGATGGAACTGTTCTATATATGCACTGTCCACCAGCCTCATGAACTCTTGAGCAGTTAAAATACGGCTAGAGAGAACAAGGAACTGACACTCATTGCCTATTCAGTATGTGCTGCCTTTGACTGAAATATGTTATTTGCACCTTAAAAATAATCTTATTTGTGTCACCTTGGCCCTTGTTGCTAAGTGAGTGCTTATAGATCATTCTTGTACATAGGAATCAAGCCTCCTCCTGAAAGCGTTAGCGTTAACAAAACACAATTACTGCCTCGCCTGCAATTCCACAACCTGACCTCTGGGTGGTGCTGTGTTCAGTCCAAGCCCCTTAGGGGCCCTTGTGGCCAACCGGAAGCATGCTGCTTGAAGTAAAGATCAAAACGCCTTTTGTCCCTCAAAAGAGTTTTCCTGTAAGACAGCTGAGTGTAAGTACCATGGCATAAGAGATCACATTTGTCACTTGAATTTTCAGCCAGCGTTTTCATCCAGGAGGTGGAGAACTGTGGGGATCCTTGCAGATTCTGGCAGGGAGTGTTTCATGATTTAAGGCCTGGCGAATCTCATGTTTTCCAGTGCACTTAGATTTTTAATACCGGGGCTCAGGTGTCCTGAGTAAAGACAATTGCAGCTCCACTTGTGAAAACCCAATAGCAGAATGCTAATCCAGGAAAAGCTGTGTTCCACATTTTGCTATCTCAAGAGAAACCTCATTTTGTACTCATTTCATTTCTGCTGTTCACTCTCCATGCTGAATAATAAACACAGGCATAAACTAGAAAAAGATATTTTCTTTTCCAGGAGATGGAATTGCCTAGAAAACTCTGGAATTAAAAAAAAAAAAAAAAAACTACCCTAAATAGAAATCTTGTCAGACCTGATAGCTAAGGCTTGAAATTTTTATCTGCTCTCAGTGGTGAGAGCTACCAAAGACTATATTAAAAAAAGCATCCCAGGGGCATCTGGGTGGCTCAGTGGGTTAAGCCTCTACCTTTGGCTCCGGTCATGATCTCAGGGTCCTGGGATCGAGCCCTACATGGGGCTCTCTGCTCAGCAGGGAGCCTGCTTCCTCCTCTCTCTCTGCCTGCCTCTCTGCCTACTTGTCATCTCTCTCTGTCAAATAAATAAATAAAATCTTAAAAATTTTTTAAAAAAGCATCCCAGTTTGTCTCTGAAGAGGTAGGGTGTTTATTAGTATTATATATGAAAAGTTCCTCACAGACTTAACATAACCTGTCAAGCTCCCTTGTTTTACTGTGTTTGTAAATCAGAGCGTGTTTGAAATACAAAGTAATGGTGAGCTCTGATGTGTGGTAAAGGGTTTCTTCATTAGTGTGAACTTTTTTTTCCTAACACCTTTACCTAGAACTCCTGTGAGGAAAATACTCGTGTGCTAAGGGAGCATATGCTAAGAAATGGTCAATATTGGAAAGGGGTATTGAACATTTTTTTTTTTTTTGAGGGGCAAGTTCTTTTTAGGACCTGAGTCATGGTTTTTGAATATCCCTAAGGTTGGTAGATCAGGTGAGCTACAGCCAGGAGAGAAGCCATGCAAGTTTTTGAGCTCTCAGTGGAATAGTCTGCGAAGTTCTGAATTTTCACAAAAGGTGCTGCGAAGCGCCATCACTGTAATCTGACATGAAAACTAAAATTATGTATTTTAGCAGTTTCCATGATTCAGATGCAAATAGAGCGAGGTTTATTTAAAAAGATTGTGCTTGAGTCTGAAAAATTATATTGTAGAAGAAAATGCTAATTATGAAGGAAAATATTCAAGCTAAATTGTTAGGTGGACAAAGTGAGTTGCCAAAGAGTATGGGCAGAGGAGTTCCAGTTTTAGCGATGGCAGAACAGCTTGGATTAGACTAAATCCCCTACATATATATATTGTAAACCTCTGACAGAATATTAGCCAAGCAACTATTTGAAGGCACTAGAAAAAGACAAGAAGGCTGCAGAAACAGGATTTGACTCTTGAAAGGAGGGAACGGCACTGGGTAAGATCCAAGTTTCCGCCGCTCTTCCTTGGAAGGCATTCTGCAGTCTACATTGAAACTCAGACAGAAAGCTGATGTCATATTGGCCAGAGGTGTCAGAAGATTGAATTGGGAGCTGCAGGAGTGGCTGGAATTTGGGTGGTGAAACGTCTAGAAAGGAAGGAGTCACAAAGATGGCTGCATACAGTCTCCCATTGAATCCTATCTATGCATCTCATATAGACATACAAATCTGGGTGTAATCTCCCCTTACATCTTAGGTTGATTCCTGCATTGAACTGGCACCAAGGATCATCCAAGGATACAGTGGAAGGCAACAGCTAAAAGGCTGAAATGCGTGGGCAGAGATTTAAGCTCCTGCCAGTCACAGGGGAGACAGAGTTTGGAGTTTGAGTCCTGCCTAGTTATAGAGGTTTGGCAAGTACTTTTGGATTTCCAGCAAAATTCCAGAAAGGCCATGCCCAGGGAGCTAGCTCTGTTACAGGATTAAGAGGTCAATTCTAAGACTAAGGACAAATCAAAACGGATCCTTTGCCCAACCCTCCTTGACCCGACAAAGTGCAATACCAAGCCTCCACAAACTTAAGGTTATCTGTCTGTAATTTAATAACCCAGTAAAACAAGAACCAACAAAGTTTTATGGGGAACAACTGAGTTCAGATTCTTTAAAATACATCTTTCAGTGTCTAATATACAATAAAAATGGCAAGATATACAAAACACAGAAACATGTGACCTAAGAGCACTGGAAATGAGAGGTATTTGCACACATGCAAAAGACTCTTTTTGTAGGGCGCCTGGGCGGCTCAGTCGGTAAAAAGCATCTGCCTTCAGCTCAGGTCATGATCCTGGGGTCCTGGAATCGAGTCCCACATCGGGCTCCTGGCTTAGTGGGAGTCTGCTTCTCTCTCTCCCTCTGCACCCCCCATGCTCTCTCTCTGTTTCTCAAATAAATAAAATCTTAAAAAGACTCTTTTTGTGTTTAATCTTCATTTCCTTAAAATTCAACAGACTCTTTAAAGCAAAAACAATATTTTATTTTGGCATTAATAATACATAACAATAAGGGAGCGGGTAATAGAATTATACTGTTACAAGGTTCTTACATGGTACCTGAAGTCCTATAACGTTAAGTCTACATAGTTTCTTTTTTAAAGATTTTATTTATGTGTTTATTTTCGAGATAGAGATAGTAGCAGTAGGGGGAGGAGCAGGGCTCAATCTCACAACCCATCGGATCATGATCTGAGCCCAAACCAAGAATCAGACACTTAACCAATGGAGCCACCCAGGTGTCCCAAGTCTACATAGTTTTTGATAAGTTTAGGCTACATAGTGTGATGTTTAGCCTAACTACTAAAAGCAATACAAAAAGGTATAGATAAAAAGTCAATAGAGGGGCACCTGGGTGGCTCAGTGGGTTAAGCCTCTGCCTTCGGCTCAGGTCATGATTTCAGGGTCCTGGGATCGAGTCCCACATCGGGCTCTCTGCTCAGTGGGGTGCCAGCTTCCTCCTCTCTCTCTGTCTGCCTCTCTTCCTACCTATGATCTCTCTCTGTCAAATAAATAAAAAATTTAAAAAAAGTCAATAGAGTAATTAAAATGGTGTAGCAGAACAATATTTGACTACATAGAAAGCAAGGGAATAGAAACAGAGGGACAATGACAGAAAATGGGACAAATAAAGCAAATAGTATTTTAAAATTCACCTAGAAGAATCAAGAAATAGAGAAAGACCAAGAAAATTAAAAAAGAGTGTTCTACCTGATATCAAAATGATAAAATTCTGTAATACTAGTGTAGCAAAAGATAGATCAGTGGAAATGGGCCCATGAACATAGGAAGACTTGGTATCTAATAAGAACGGTATTTCAACTTGGTGGTGGCGGTGGGGACGCTACAGCTAACATACTCATGGGTGAAAGGCTCACCACTTCCCCCCAGGATTGGCAAGAAAGCAAGGTTATCTGCTCTCACTTCTACTCCATCTGTAGATGACATGATTATGTCAAGCTAGTTCAATGGGGGAAAGGGTAAGCTTTCTACCAAACATTCCTGGGACAACTGGATATCCATCCGGAAAAAAATGAAACTTAGCCCAAAACTTAGCCTCAGGTGAGTCACCCCTCTTCAGCTGAGGGCCACCAGCCACCTGGCACTCGTGGCAGCTTCAGACATTCAAGGAAATCTGGTGGGTGCCTCAGAGCCTCTCCTAACATCCAACCTCCATGCCAGGTGGGTGCCCCTGCATCTCCTAATAAGTTTTGGGAATAGATTCTCTACAAGTCTGCTTTTTCTCTTTTCCTTCATCTCTGCAGCTCTTCCTGAAGCCCCAACTGTTACTCTCGCCAGCTCTCTCCTCTAGTGCCCATCTTACATTTTACTCAACCTCAGCGATCCACAGGGGCCAGAGAAAACACACCGTGGTAGAGCCATGGGCTGGAATCCCACTGCATGCATATGGCGAAAAAGGGCGAAGCAATACAAATGAGTTAACTGTTTCTACATGCAGCAACATGAATGAATCTCAAGAACGTTTTGTTGTCTGAGTCCGTTTTTATGAAGTTCAAGAACAGGCAATACTAATCTACACCAACAGAAGTCAGAACAGTGTGTGCCTATGGAGGGTGGGGGTTGATGGAATCCTTCGGCGGGAGATGGAGGTATTGAACCTCTTTATTCAGCTGTGTTTTTCCCCAATGAACACATATTTTTTGAATAACTAGGATTTATTTTTAAGAAGTAAATTGATTTATTCTTTGAGCTGGTGAGTTATTTTTCTTCCTTTTTTCTAATTTGGCTATTACAAATTGATGTCTGCGCAAGGTCGCATTTTTCCCTGGATGTACTTAATGCCGTAACATTTGTATTAGCATGTTGTTTACAGAGGATTTCAAAATTCTAGCAAATCATAGATTTTGTGTGGTTGGAAAGTAACTTGAAGAACCAGCTGGTCCAGAAGATTAATGTCTATAGCACTCAGGAGAGGTGGCAATTTAGGTTTTGTGTGTATGTATGCCTGCATTTTTTTCCTGGCATATCTCTAGGTACAGAGATACTTCCTTAAGCCAGCCTCTTTCAGTGTTTTATTATCTTGCTGGATAATTGCTTAGAAGATCCTTTTGAGGCAGGTAAAGCCAAAGAGAATACTATTATATTGTAGACCAGTGAGATGATTGATTTCTAGAATGTTCTTCCTACTGCTCCATCATTGATATTTCTATAGTTTGACTTTTCTATTATCTGTCATGAAATTAAAGAGCTGTTTATGTGTGAAACTCATTTTTCTTTCAGGACAACTTACTTTTATTATTTAAGAAATTTTTAGCATGAAAGCTCCATAGTGGTGCTTCGTCTTTAGTTCACAGTAAAGTCATTGTATGCATCCATGCCTCCTTCTATCTAGTTGACTGCTCTCTACATACTAAGAGAGGAAATACTTTACCAAGAAACTTGTATAAATATCTTAAATTTGTATGAGGACCAGGTGTCTACAAATAGAGAGTCATGGCTTTGTATCCTGTGTGAGTAAATGATTACAGCTTCCTCCCTTTCCTTTACCCCCTTCTCCCCTTCCTTTCTTCTCTCACCTCCTAATCCCTTTTCTCTCACCTAATCTATTCCACAAGCCTACCATATGCTAGCATCTGAGAGGTAATTCCAAAGGAAAGTTGGAGATGTTCAGGAATACCAACTGGGACTCAGAATTTCTTATTATGTCAGATCAGAAGAGAATGAAAATATATGTGGGAATCCTTCAATGTGGACATCATAGAACCAAATGGTTTCTCTTCCCAACCAGGACATTTCTGAGGGGGAACAGGGTATTATCACTAACTCAGCTAGCACAACAGCCATAAATGCGACTGTCCCAGGCAATCTAGACTAGAACAAGTTCATCTAAGCTGCTTTTAGCTGACCTGTGAGGGATGGCTATAACTGTGTGCGTATTTGTACATGGAGTGGAACGAGGGAATAGTGTCTCAAGACAGGGAGCCTGGTAAGGCTGGTTTTGTCTTTATGAGTTTAGGTAAAGAAGAAAAGTAATCTATTCCTGTTGCAGTCCACAGCTGTCATTAATAATGTTACAAATACAGATTTCATTACATTCTTGTGGTTTATGATGTTCTGAATATTGGTGGGAGTATGGTGTGCTGGGAAGTTATTTTATTTTGGGGGTGGTCTGTCTTCTTACTGATTTTTTTGTGTGTGCATTGTGTGTCTGTTTATGAGGGACAATCTGTTCACCTATTCATGAGAAAACTTCCCTTTGATTCAGTTTTTGGCCTGCTCAGCCCTTCCCTCCATTACTGTTTTGCTTTACACTAATCAAAATTATAGCTATCGACCTACTCTGAAACCATTATGAGTATTTTTGCCCACAAAGTGCCCCTTGCTTTTGCCTATAATTGGTAGAGTGGCTGCAGGATCATTTTTCCATTTAATTGGTTGTTCTTGACTTTCTTTTAAGTAGTTTTTTTTTGTGTGCCAAACAGCTACTGCGTAGTCAGATGAGAATAGCGTACATCAGCTGAAAAGCATAGTCACATTTCTGGGTCTGAGAAGGAGTAAGTTGGTTAAGGAAAAACGTGTAGACCCTGCAGTGGACTCTCAGTGTTCAGTCATGTCTGGGAACAAATAAGGGCAATACAAACGTGATAACTTTCACTTAATTCAATCACTTGTTACTTTGATTCTATTTAATTTGATCAAAAACCCATGAAAACAAATCATTTGTAATAAGGGCAACACAACTCCTCCTCTTTTATTTTGATAGATGTTAATTACTGCAGGCAGGAGCTATGGAGTCATTCAATTACTGGCTGTAATAATGTTGTCATTTAATTAATAATGCATGCCTCATATCCGAGTGAGAGAGAAGAACGTGAAGCTTTTGGAGAATGATTGCAACAACAGAAAAAATGTAATTCGGATACACACGATGAAAAGTCCAAGAACTATTTTTTTTAAAGGTCTATTTATTTATTTGACAGAGAGAGAGAGAGAGAGCACAGCAGGGGGAATAGCAGAGGGAGAAGCAGGCTCCCTGCTGAGCAGGGGGCTCGATCCCAGTACCCCGAGATCATGACTTGAACCAAAGGCACACGCTTAATCAACTGAGTCACTGAGTCACCCCATTTAAGAACTGTTGCTGGGGGGTGCCTGGGTGGCTCAGTGGGTTAAGCCTTTGCCTTCAGCTCAGGTCATGGTCTCAGGGTCCTGGGATCGAGTCCCGCATCGGGCTCTCTGCTCAGCGGGGAGCCTGCTTCCCCCTCTCTCTCTGCCTGCCTCTCTGCCTACTTGTGCTCTCTCTCTCTGTCAAATAAATAAACAATTTTTTTTAAAAAGAACTATTACTGGGAGTAAAGACCTGCTATAGCCTACAGGGAATGGAAACGATAGACCACGTCCAAATGCTTGGTGAATAAACTCTTTCTCTGTGAAAGAAGGTAGGAGGCATTTTGCAGCAATTGTTAATAGTGAGGTTACCAACCATTACAAATGGAGATGTAGTAATAAATAATAATAATAGTACTGATGACAGCAAAGGCATATAGTGCTCATTCTAAGTCTGGCGATGTCTAAACACAAGTAGCATTTAAACACAAGTAGTCTGTTTGGGAGGTTGGGGAAACTCTAGTAATGAGTGTGAAAGTGAGATAGGAATGGAAAGGCAGGCAATGAGGGATTAAAAAGTATGTACCACTAATGGAAACTGGTGAAATTTTGGGAGCCAATGTGAAACCATGTCTGATTTATTTCAACTAAAGGGCGAAGGAACTGGGGTGCTTTTTTTTTTTTTAAAGCTTTTGTTTATTTATTGGAGAAAGAGAGAGCAGGTAAGTGGGTGGAGGGGCAGAGGGAGAGGAACAAGCAGACTCTGCAATGAACATGGAGCCTGTCTCAGGGCTTGATCTCACAACCCCAAGATCAAAGACTTGAGCTGAAAGCAAGAGTTGGCTACTTAACTGACTCAGCCACTCAGGTGCCCCGAAACTGGGGTATTTTTATATGCCAGCTCCCATCGGTCATTTGTTGAATGCCTCCCAGGTAGAACTTCTAGCCTTACAATAGGTGTCAAGGCAACTACAATGCCAGAGCGAGCCTTTAGGCCAGGCCAGGAGATGTGGGGGGTGACCGTAGGAAGTTGAGCTGCAGGCACTGAAGTGGTAAAGGCTAGAGACCCTAACAGCATTTACTACAGTCCTTCATAATGTCTACAGTTTTTTTTTTAAGATTTTATTTATTTATTTGACAGACAGAGATTACAAGTAGACAGAGAGGCAGGCAGAGAGAGTGAGAGGGAAGCAGGCTCCCTGCTGAGCAGAGAGCCCGATGTGGGACTCGATCCCAGGACCCCGAGATCATGACCCGAGCCGAAGGCAGCGGCTTAAACCACTGAGCCACCCAGGCGCCCCTAATGTCTACAGTTTTGAAGGCAGGGTATGAAACAAGGTGTATAGAATGACTTCATTTTTGCAATCCCACTCCGCATATGTGAACACACACAAATATGTCAACCCTACCACAGTGGTTGCTGTGGTTCTCTTCCCTCTGACCCTCTGGGCTCTGGATCCCATCCTCTTATCTTTTTGAGCACTTCACACCTTTAGCCAGTCTGGCTGCTCCCCTTCCCCCTGCCCAACTTCCCTGTCGAAGACCTTTGTCTATTGTAATATTTGCATCTGCTACGCATATACTCTACTAGTGCTCATGAGATG